>NC_064258.1:29727511-30031178 GCF_003254725.2 Canis lupus dingo | reverse complement strand
CTACACAGAATGTTGAAGGTACTACTTGGGATCTTCCTGCTTATGATAAAATGTGAGAGGAGAGAGAGAGGCTCATGGAAGTTCGGCTGAACAAAAAAGAAGCTAGTGTTTTGGCTTTAAAAATTCCATAGCCTCGGGGCACCTGGGTGGTTCAGTTGGTTAAGCATCTGAGTCCTGATTTCAGCTCAGGTCATGACCTCAGGGTCCTGAGATTGAGCCCTGTGTCAGCCTCCATGCTCCATGGGGAGTCTGCTCAGGATTTTCTCTCTCTCTTTCCCTCTGTTCTCCCCCTTGCTCATGCTCTCTCTCTCTCTCAAATAAATAAATAAATCTTTAAAAAAAATTCCACAGCCTCTCTAGATGGTGAAAGAAACTAAAATTAAGAAAGAACTTCTGTACAAATATCAGATCAAGGGATCTGCCAGGTCTGACGTTTAAGCTGAGGGTGTGGCTGTGAAATCTCTTATTAAGGCTTCAGAAGGATCAATGGGGCTGCCTCAGAATACCATTTAGTCAGAAAAAAAAGGGGCTCTCTGCAGATGCATATGTCTCAGGCCTCCCCTCAATCAAACAATGTGGCTTCTAAGAAGCTTATGGTTATTGTCCCTTAGCAGAAGCTCTAGATAGAGAAGAACTTATCTTGATTTATAGGTGTAGATTTATCTAATGAATTGGAGCCCAACAACATTCACAGGAGACCCACAAAGTTTTAAAAACAGAATTATATCAGCAGAAGCACTGTCAGTTTAGACGGAAAGCCCAGAGGTAGCACTAAATACAAAGAGGCATCGTCCCTGCCCCCAGTTCTACTAAAGGGAATCAGGCTCAGAAAAGTACTTGGCTACAAACACCTGTCATGAAAAAAGAAGGATGACTCAGAAGTTAAAAATAAGATTGGAGCCAAGAGAGCCAAGAACTGTGGAGTATTGTTCCCAGGTCTTGAGTCCCAGTTAAGAAATTTCCGACCTCTGCTAGATTGGATTTCAGAACTGGTCTTGACCAGTGACTCCTGGGCATCTTCCATGTCTATGGAGGCTATCTGGTGCCTCTCCCACCACTGAATGTAGGGCATGAAAAGAGCACAAGAACTCATTTCTTTAGCTCACAGGTCTTCAGGTCAAGGGGAACTGTACTTAAGGATCTGCATTTAAAGAACTTCATCTGAGAAGATTCATTGATGTTTTGATTTCATTTATATGACAACATCCTAGATTTCAAACTAATACTGTATTGGGGTCCTTGGGAGGGGCAATGGATGTATTTTGCATATGGGACAAATATAAATAAATGTAGCCAGTGTACAAATTGTGATGATTTTAATTTTTATTTTATTTGTTTATTTTTAAAGATTTTATTTGTTTAGTTGAGAGAGAGAGAGAGAGAGAGAGAGAGCAGAAGACAGAGGGAGAGGCAGAAGGAGAGGAGAAGCAGGCTCCCTGCTGAGCAGGAAGTCTGGACTCAGGGCTCCATCCCAGGACTCTGGGATCATGACTTGAGCTGAAGGCAGTTGCTTAACCAACTGAGCCACCCGGGTGCCCCTAAAGTATAGTGGTTTTAAAATGTCTATGAATTCACTTTTTAACATATGCCTTATTTTAAATAAATTAACACATATTTATAAATTATAAATTTATAATGCCCATTTAAAATATGTAATATTTTAAACTATGTCTATGAATTCTCTTCAAGATACAGAGCTTAAAACTGCTTCCCCTGAGTGTGGGCTGGACTGGGTGACTCATTTCTAAGGAATATAGTTAGATGGAAGTGACAGAATGTGACTCTGTGATGAGGACATAAAGGACTTTGCAGCTTCTTCCCTCTCTCCCCATTTGCTCGCCTGGGGAAAGGCAACTGCCATATCACAAGGACACTCAAGCAGCTCCATACAGTGAGACCTGAGGCTTCCAGCCAAACACTTCTGCCTGGGCTTGGAAGCAGCTCATCCAGCTTTAGTCCAGATTTCAGTTGGCTGAATCCTCCAACTGACATTTTCATTTCCACCTAATCAGAAACCCTGAGACCCAACCACTCAAATTCATGACCCGCAGAAGCTGGGAAAATGTTTGTTTTATGCCACAAAATTTGGGGGAAAATTGTTATGCAGCAATACCTAACCCATCCAAGAGTCATCTGTCTCTAACAGAATTGCTGGAGCCCTTAGCCTCATAAATTCTTTTCTTAAAAAGATTTATTTATTTATTTGAGAGAGAGAGAGAGAGAGAGAGAGAGAATGTGTGGGGGGAGGGGCAGAGGGAAAATGAGAGTCTTAAGCAGACACCACACTAAGCGAGGGGCTGATATGAGTGAGGCTCCATCTCATGACCCTGACACCCTGAGCCAAAACCAAGAGTTGGTCGTTTACCTGACAGTACCACCCAGTCCTAAATTCTTCTTTAGGGACACATACATGTGTAGAAGGGCAAAGAGCAGAATTCAGGGCTCATGAGTGATGCTCTTTCTCACTCTTTCCTCTGGATTTTCTCTTCTGGAAAAGCCTGTGGGAGGCTTTGTCCTCTGCCACACCCTCGTGTGCTGCAGTCATGGTGATACTCTTTTATCTTGTACCAATGCTCATCATGCTAAGCTGGAGAAAGTTTCCTTCTCCTCAATTGTGCTACAGTCTATCCCTGAAGCCACAAAAGAGAATTTCTTTCTTTCTTTTCTTTCTTTCTTTCTTTCTTTCTTTCTTTCTTTCTTTCTTTCTTTCTTTCTTTCTTTCTCTTTCTTTCTTTCTTTCTTTCTTTCTTTCTTTCTCTCTCTCTCTCTCTTCTTTCTTTCTTTCTTCTTTCTTTCTTTCTCTTTCTTTCTTTCTTTCTTTCTTTCTTCTTTCTTTCTTTCTTTCTTCTTTTTAAGATTTTATTTATTTCTTTGAGAGAAAGAGAGTGAGTGAGCAAGAGAGAGCACAGTGGGGGAAGGGCAGAGGGAGAAGCAGACTTCTTGGTGGGGGGGGAGCCTGACAGGAGGCCTCGATCACAGGACTATGAGATCGTGACCTGAGTTGAAAGCAGATGCTTAACCAACTGAGCCACCCAGGTGCCCTGAGAATTTCTATTTTTTAATATTTTGTTTCTAGCCCGGCCTCTAAGAATGTCACTCTTTTATTGGCCTGCTTTGGGTTTTAGCTCTTTTTTTACCTAGAAAACTAACACATTTTGTTCCTCGGAGTAAGGCTAGAAGACAATCTGAGAGACGACACACTGGAAGCATTCAATATCCTCTCCACCCTCAGACTACCAACCACTGCCAAGGTCAGGTGTCTGTGTATTACTTTCTTCTGACTAATCCAATTAATCTTGTGATCTTGTGTAATCTGTAATATAAATATGATGGGGGAGGGACACCTGGGTTGCTCAGCGGTTAGGTGTCTGCCTTTAGCTCAGGGTGTGATCCCAGTTTGGGGATCGAGTCCCACATTGGGCTCCCTGCATGGAGCCTGCTTCTCCCTCTGCCTGTGTCTCTGCCTCTCTCTCTCATGAATAAATAAATAAAATCTTAAAAAAAATTGTGATGGGGGATGCCCCAGTGGCTCAGTGGTTGAGCATCTGCCTTCGGCTCAGGGCATAATCTCCTGGTCCTGAGATCGAGTTCTACATCAGGCTTCTGTGAGGAGCCTGTTTCTTCCTCTGCCTACGTCTCTGCCTACGTCTCTGCCTCTCTCCGTGTGTCTCTCATAAATAAATAAAT
This sequence comes from Canis lupus dingo, assembly GCF_003254725.2. NCBI lineage: Eukaryota > Metazoa > Chordata > Mammalia > Carnivora > Canidae > Canis > Canis lupus. The sequence continues at coordinate 30,027,491 of NC_064258.1, read as the reverse complement.
AAAATCTTAAAAATATATATATACAAATATGATAGTAAAGATAGAGTTTTAGGTATGAGAACTTAATAAATAGTGGTAAGACCTAAAATATTTTACTAGATGATTTCTTCATAAGGTATATAAAGTTTAGCATTGCCATAAATGGTAATTTATAATAACATAAAATGTCCTTCCTCAGCAGAAATTGCCCTGAAGGGACCAATAGGCTGATAGGCACTCAGAATTTCATAGATAGATCTTTTTAATACAATCTCCAAGCAATAAGAGCAAAATGACAACCTCTTAACTCTTCTAGGCAAGATGATCAAAAGTGACTCCTAACACACATGTTGCCAAACTTCAAGCCTTTTGATGTTGCCACACTGACCACCAAAGATTTTCCAAAAGGGTGAAGTTCTGCCATAGGTAATTATCTACAGAAGCTGCCCAAAAGCCTGTAAGGCGGCTTGGCACGAAAAGCCTATTCAGTATGTATGGTCTAGACTAAATCTTCTAAGAGAGGATCTAATTTTATCAGTTTTTCCTGAGACACAAAGAAAGATGATAGTGTTAAAGAAAAGCATGGATTCAGAAAGGGTTAAAAGAGGAATTGTGGATTGTGTAGAAGAGCATCTGGTGGGTACAGTGCAGATGCTAAGCAGAGAGCAGAGCTGCAGAAAGATAGATCCTTAGATTCTGTGGGGAGATCAGGGCTTGGGGAGCATCTGAAACTTTCAGTTCTCTAGGAGACTCTATGGCACTTCCAATGACATGGATTCCCCTCCTTTCTTGCTTTCTATGTGGCTTTGCACTAAACTCCTATCACTGGAGAAACCTGATTATTTGGTTCTTCTACATGATATGAATCAAGCACATTAGTCTCAGTTCATGGGGCCAGCCATTAACCTCATTATGTCCAGCTGGCCTTCCCATAAGCTTCATCCTCAGGTTCTCATAAACATGACCTCTGGTTGGCCAATCCTTGCTACCTCCACGTCCAAATAATCACAATGGATGTCCATTATTACTGAGGCATTGTTTTCAACATATGTTGCCCCAATCTAACACTGACCTAAGGGTTTCATTCACTTAGTTAACAAATATTCATTATAGGAATTATGATTACCATTTTGAAAATGAGGAAATTAAACCTCCAAAAGATGAAGGACCAGACTAAGGTCATACTTGCCAGACCTGGGGTTCAAACCAAGCATTATCTGGCTCCAGAGTTCCATCTGCTAATGCAATAGTTTTCAAACCTGGCCCCAGACAAGAGTTTGTTCAACTAGTCAATACTGAACAACCAACATGTGCCAGGCACCGGTCTAGGCACGGCAGATTTAGCCATGGACAAAGACAAAAAGAGCATATGTCCTAAAAGATGGAGACAAACAACAAATAAAATGGTTGATGGACAGGCTTAAAAACAAAGAATCCCAAGTGTGAGCTCCAAAGATCATGTTTTTGTAGGAGAGAGGATTGGGCTATGAAATCGATATTTTAAGGAAGGATCGCAGTAGCTTTTTGATACTTAGTTTAGACTTGACTCCACTGTATCAGAGAATGCTGGCTTGTAAAGGTGTAAATTCATTGTGGCTATGCCAAGCCCTCCATCCTGAATGCTTCGAACATAGTGTTTTCTTAAAATTACGTTTTAGGAGAACTGGTAAGATTCTCTTAAAATTAGAGCTTAACCCCAGATAGTGCAATGTATGCTGATTGATAATATGGATCCTGCAATGCATGCATTTCTAAATATTTGATTAGGATTGGAGAGAGACTTAGCTTTATAAATCTACTGGCAAAGAAAACACTGCTTTTAAAGGCATAGTCACAGGGTTTTTACAAAAGGATCTCTATTGGGGTTATTGATTATTACTTTAGAAGTTTGAGTTTTATAGGCACATCATTTAAAGAAAAATTAATGAGATTTAAAGACCTGACCTTGAAAATTCTAAATCTCTCCATAGAGCACGGGGAAGGGGAAGGGAGACGGACACGTGAGAACATTTATTAGAGACCACCAGATGCTGACACATGCTTTGATTTAATATAGGAAGTGATAGGGAGGTATTTCATTCCAAACCCGGAAGGAGGAAATGGGCAATTAGAGCACATGGCTGGTCTGGGGTGAGGAATAGCAACTGCCAAATTAATTCATTTGCTCAGAGAATAAAGGACTGCTGGTGAGTCACTGGCTCTAAGTAGGGCTTGCTTTGTTGTAAAGAGATCATTTCAAGGCCCAGAGTTGAAGACATGGGCCTTTAAAAACAACCTCACCCATCTTTTCATATTCTCCCTAAATTTCTTGGGTTTCCAGCCTTCCCTGAATTGCCTAGTATTATAGAAATATGCTTAACTTGTTCTAACTGGACTTGTCTATAGCGCTGGGATGTTCGAATTAGGCCAATGCCATGGAAAGACTATTCTCAAAACCCAGATTCTAAATGACAAGCTGCATTTCTCATTGTTTTCCTCTCCTTTGCTCAGGACTCTAGAGTACATGTTGAATAATAACTATGCAAGAAATTGCCAGCATGAGCCCGCCTTATTCCAGATGAACAGTTCATCGCTAATGTATTTAACTCAAGTTCTTCTTGTTCTAATGAATTAACTGCACTTAAGTGGCCTGCAGCTGAGAACTTGTTTGGGGAAAATGGCTCAGATGCAAATCCCATCTGTAATCACCCTTTAAAACATTTAATACTCGTGCAATATTTAAATCAAGGATTCTTTCCAATTCCATTGTCAGACGTCTTAAAGAAATGTAAACATCTTGTGATTTTTTTTTAAATAGGGAAGTAGGCAATGCATGTAGGAATGAGTAAAAACAAATATAAAAGGCTTCTGTAATTGGAATCTCTTTTCTCCTTCTGGATATAAGTGCTGTATTCCTGTGTAACTTAAATACTTCACCAGAGACAATTCCAGCTGATGACTGTATCTACAAAGCACAGAATCATATTGTAGATCAGTTCTAAATCCCGTGAAGTCAAACAGCCACTATTTGATTTATCCACTGTTTGTAGAAAGGAGATACACATGTCTAAAGTGATTCTTGGGAGTTAATATCAGAAGTGCCATAAGATCATCTAATGTGCAGTTCATCATGCGGTGATTTGAGCAGCATTTGGGAGCCTCCTGTCACTTCATCGAAGGAAAGCCTCTAAATAAGCACTGTTTAAAGTGCTCTGCCTATGAGCTAACATTGTCAATAATGTCTAGAGAGAGCCACAGTCTCTCGAAGAACCCACAGCAACTTCCTTTGGCCAGCAAGCACAGACACAAGAGTCCTCACTTGCACTCTTTTGGTTGTAAGAGGGTTCAGCCAGGCTCTCCTGACCTTGAGAGTGAAAATGACTCACTATCAAATGCTGAAGCTCTAATAAGATACAGACATATAGATGCTACTCAAAAATCGGCCATGACCTTAACAGAACACTGTACCAGGTTTAATTTTGGTATGTGAGAAGAGATGACTGGAAATTGGATGGAGTCCGGAGATGAAAATAAGAGAGATAATTAAATGGTAAGGGAATAATAGTTTCTTAAAAAAGTCTAAAGAGATTGGGAATTTTTTATTCTGAAGGAGAAGAGAGCTAGAAAGCTTTTTTTTTTTTAAATCACATTCCTTTTTTTGTGTCAAAATATTATAAAGTTAAATTGAGAAGTTGTACATGGAGATAGCACATAATATAAATGAGTTTATAGAGAGCATAAGGAAATGTGTTCTCTGATTTGAAAATTTTTCAAATGCAGGAAAAGGCCACTGAGGGTGATAACGATGACTTTTGCCCCTTTTGTTTGAAAATCACCGGTCTCAGAGGCAGGATTGGCACTCCCCGGGCATCTCCACAATTAACTTTGCTTTTACTTCAGTTTGGGTACAATTTCCCCAGACTCTTATTCATGCTCTCTACCAGAGACTTACTGATTATGATTTTTTTTTGTCCTGCCTGTGGGACTATTTTTTTCTGCTGATTTTTATGTACTTAACATATTAGGTTCAAAATATCTGATGCAGCTTTATGAAGTATGGGCCTCTAAAATTCTGCATATCTACCCTTGCTCAGTCCAAATCATCTATTTCTGAACACCAACTCCCTTCATTTTATACACTGCAGACTAACAGAAATATCTTTAACTTGCTGGCCAACTAAATTTCCTTTCTAACTACTCTTGCCAAGGAGATAGATATAGACTATAAAAGTATTAGTGATTAAATCAGCCTACCCTACATAATTAAATTCTCACCTAGGTAGAGGTCTTTTGACAAGACCATTATATGATGTAATTAGTCAAATAGCTTCATAAATGAGGAAAGAAAAGGATTAATTTCTCTTTCTTTGGATGAAAGGTGTGTCAAGATCACTATGAATAAAGGAAGTATATGTATTTATAAAACATTTTTGAATGAAGGAACATATGAATGAATGGAGTTCATTTTAAAAATCGTGTCTTTTTTTTAAAAAAGATTTTATTTATTTGAGACAGAGAGAGACACAGAGATAGAGACAGAGATAGCGACAGAGAGCATGAGTGGGGTGGAGGGGAAGAAGCAGGCTTCTCGCTGAGCAGGGAGCCCAACATAGAGCTCATTGAGGGACTGGATCCCAGGACCCTGAGGTCATGACCTGAGCTAGAGGGAGATGCTTAACCAACTGAGCCACTCAGGTGCCCTTAAAAGTCATGTATTAAATATACAAATTCCTCTCCAATCACGTACTGCAGCAAAAATTTCATATTGACTATTGTCCTGATTTCTGCCCATTCTCAGTGGGTCACCAGAGCATTCTTGGTTCAATAAGGACATTTTTTTCCATATTGAATTGATCATCAACTCCACCTTCTTTCTACCCATAACCATGAGCCACAGCAGTCAAGAATATATATCTAGCATTGAAAAATCACTCTATAGAGATAGCTCAAGTCTAATTCCATAAATAATGAATCAAAGACTCCCACTGTATCTCTTGTACCTTATTGAATCATTGCACACTTTAAACTGCTCTGTGGTGTGTTTAACAAATCTTTAACCATGTCCCAAAGTATTACTCATAATTTAGTCTGAAACACTTAGCAATTTCATAAAGTTTTGCATTCTGGCTCTAAAGTGAACCTTTAGAACAGAACTGAAATGTTAAATGTGTTTTATCTAAGTAGAAGTGATGTGAATTCATACATTACTAAACGTTTTTATACTTCTTTCCATTTAACCATTAATGCTTTCTTCCTGCATGGCCATTAATTTTTGTTGTAGCCAACAGATATTAAACCCTTTCCTGCTCACTTATAATGAAGCCTATAGACACAATAGAATAAAAGAAAATGGAAGAAGCTTTCATTCAGACCTGTTTGGTGTCCTGGAATGTTACTGCTAATAACCTTGCAAGGGTAGAACTCAGAATGTGAAGGAAATTTTACTGTTACTGCTTCTGGCTAGGCAAGTTCTCCCACACGGGTTGGAAAGATGAATTATTTTAGGGAAGAGGGCAGATGCCAGAAGCCATCATGAAATCATATGTCTATCAAGCAAATCTGAGCTGATTTTCTCCTATGCTTCGTTGTCCCTGTTTCCTTTTCTACCACCTTTCTTTTCATTCTCAGCCAGCTTCACATCTTCTGTTATCCCCCTCCTCGCCCAGCTTCCTTTCCTGAGGTGTTGATTGTCAGCTGATCCAGCCCCTCTGACTGGACGCACCTGTTCCTTTTGTTTCCTCTCCATGCAGACAAGGTGATGAAAGCGGAGTAGGAGTAGAGAGAATTATGCCTAAGATCTGTCCCATTGTTCTCTATCCATCTACTGCACAGCTTGCTTCTCATGCTCTAATCTACAATCTTAATTTGGAAACCATCTCATGTTTGCTTCTGTGAATAAAAGTTTAAGACAAAAAAAAATTGAAAACTTTTTTTATAGAATTTTACACAAGGTTTATGAAAACACTTTGGTCTCTTAACATAAGGTGGTATATTTAACATAGTATATTCGTTTTCTCTCGCTGCATAACAATTGCATTCATTATCTCACAGTTTCAGTGGGTAAGGAGTTTGGGCCTCACTTAGCTGGGTTCTTTGCTCAGGATCTCACAAGCCTACAATCAAGGTGTCAGCCAGAGTTGGGGTCTTATCTTCCATGTTTATGTGGTAGTTGGCATAATTCATTTTTTGTGCTTGTAGGAACAAGACCCTTAGCTCCTAAAGACTACTCATCCTCCTCTCCCATTAGAAATTCACCATGTGAAAAAAAAAAAAAAAAAAAGAAATTCACCATGTGGCTCTTGGTTTCTTGATGCAAGAAAGCTTTTCTCTGACTTCTCCTTTTTCTGAGCTATAGACCTACTTTTAAAGGCTCACCTGAAAAGGTCAGGCTCACCTAGAGTAATCTCCTGCTTGATTAACTTAAAGTCCATTAATTAGAGGTCTTAATGACATCTGCAAAATCCCTTATCTATGCCACATAACAGAATTGTGGGCATGATATCCCATCACTTTTGCACATAGTATTGGTCGGAAGCAAATTATAAGAGGGAGGATTCCACTCTACAAGGGTGTGGGTCATTGGAGGTCATTTTAGCGTTTTGCCAACCATAGGTAGGAATCAACACATTCAATAATTCTCTACTTTTTCCCTAGCTATTCTTTTTTTTTTTAAAGATTTATTTATTTATTTATTCATGATAGACAGAGAGAGAGAGAGAGAGGCAGAGACACAGGCAGAGGGAGAAGCAGTCTCCATGCACCGGGAGCCTGACGTGGGATTCAATCCCGGGACTCCAGGATCACGCCCTGGGCCAAAGGCAGGCACTAAACCGCTGAGCCACCCAGGGATCCCAATTCCCTAGCTATTCTTGCAGTAGTTGTCCTCTTCCCAAAAAAAAAACCTTATCATTGTTTTCCACCTTTCACATCAAGAGTGACTTCAATGTCCATTTCCATAACCACTCCAACATACTATCCTCACACGTCTTTCTTTCCTTTTCTCAATTCTACAGATTTTTCCTGAGCATCACTAAAGCTGTATACGTGTCTTGTCCTAATCCTTATTACCACCCAGGAATCAGAACTGTATCAAACTAGAAACCCTAAATGTAAATATCTCACTCTCTCACCTCAAACTCTTATCAGCCATGCTCCGGCCCTCACTCCAGTGACATTTATTCTGACTGTGATAGGAAACAGCTTCTTGACTGGCCTGCTGTCTTCCGGATTTTCAGCCACCTCTGGGCTCGCTCATTTCCCTAAATAGTCCAGACTACTTAGTTTATTACCTCAATTGCTGTCTCAGTGGCATCCTCAACTACCTTGAAACCCAGTCTTTCCACTCAACTTTATAATCCCTTCAAACCCCTAGGCTGCTTAGCATTGGTGGAGAAAAGCAACCAAATGTGCCCTATAAAGTCATTATAAACTTACCGGAGGGAAGGCTCTTAATGATCTTACAGTTTTAATTTTTATTTGTTCTCACTCCCACTCCTCCAGAGACTGTGTGTCTTTAGTATTTTGTTCAAGCATCTTACCCAACTCCTATATCCTTTCATCTATAACTGAACATCTCACATCTCATACAGAAAGTTGAAGCCTTCAGGAACAGCTTGCTCTTTCCACCTACAGAATGTACCCTTACCCATGCTTGTTGCCTGCCATGTTCCTTAAGATCATTGATTATCCTCTTTCTCTTTAATATAGTCAACTTTCCTTCCCTTCTTAATCCTTACCTTCTTTATATGAATATTTACCTACCAAATGTGAATATGGCACACCCCCATTCTTTTCTATTACCATAGCTCTAGCTCTTGATCCCACCATCAATCATTGAGTCTATGGGAATAACATCCTAACTGGATTCCTGTATTCAGCACTGGTAGAACTAAAAACATCACAATGTCACTGCTTAGAGACCTTCAGTAATTCTGCTTGGCTTCCAAAACAAAAGCACATCTTTAGTATTACATACAACACCTTCCAGACACAAGTCTCCATTCAATACTCTAGTATTACCTCCACCATTCCTGTCCTCTCACTTTATATCCTACTGCTACTGAATGTCATCTTGAAGCTTCATTTTGTGGGAGATGGCAGTATTTGTTGAAAATACGTGTTGCCTTTCCTTTCTGACTCCATTATGTTAGGCATGATTGTATGACTGTCTTTAGCCAATAGAATGTGGGTGAAAGTGACAATTGCCACTTCAAGCCAGAATCCTTAAGAGTCATCATGTCTTTCAACCATTCATTTCTTTCCCTCTGCCATTATGCTGGTGTGTTCCAGATAGCGGATGATCTTTTAAGCTTGGGTCCCAAAATAAAGAGTGTGTAGAGCACACCCATAGCTTAAAAATAATGAACATGAATCTAAGTAAGAAACTTTATTGTTGACAGCCATTCAAGTGTGGGGGTTGTTTGTCAATGTAGCATTATCTAGGAAAATTTGACTAATATGAAAATGGGTGCCACCATTAAAAATAAGAACTAAAATACATTGCTCTGGTTTCTGGACCACAGGTGGGGTTGGTAGAATTGAGGAAACATATTTTGTCACTCTTCTTCTAGCTTTTGTAAAACCATAACCTATAATAATTCAGAAAACAAATAATGTATCTCATAACTTGCAGCTTTAGGGAAATAAAAAGAAAAAAAAGAATGTTGGTGACGTGATTGTTATTGGCTGTATTTGACAAAATACTGTAGGAAAAGATGAGCTCATAAAAGTGCTAATTGATTTGCACATAATTGAAAGGAATAAAGAAAATCCAGAGATTATGAGACTTGCAGAGTTTGAATATGCCACTGAATGCCATTTCCAGCTGGTAAGGTATGAAATCTAGATGGCCTGTGGATACCAAAGGCCAACAGCTTAATGGCACAGTCAAAATTTATGGTACAGCCAACAAAGTTTCTGCTGCAATTTCTGAATTGTATGGAGAATATAGTCAATCTTGGGCCCCACAGATTTGACAGATAGGGAGCAGGCTTAGATACTCTTGAGCCTCTAAGAAAATCACACTCTCCAGTATCATCTTCAGATATAACCAATGAGGATAAAAGGAAGAAAAAGAGCCTTCCAAAAGTGGAACCAAAGGTTACAGACATGATAAACTGAAGAGCTATTCCTAGATTGTAGAACTGAGGCAAAATTAAAGAAAGTTTTAGATCTCTGGAGTAGGGACCACTTAAAACATATACCTATCCTGTATTTGTATTGATATAAATGAACAACTGATGAGTGTGTCTTCTTTCTTCTCCTTTCCAAATGGGAGGGTTTATTTTAGTTATGATTTTCCCATTCCAATATTACATATTGGATATGTGAAGAAATATAATTTATCTCTTTAAGTTTACAGGTCATGGAATCAAGAAGAACCAGATGCAGATTTGATTATAAAGTCTAAGAAAAGACCCTATATTTTGAATCTGAATGAGACTTTTTGGTTGTCTCTTGGAAGAAGGTGAGAGTGAGTGAATTTAGTGGACAGAAGGGAGAAAAGAGAATATTTGTGATCAAGACACCGTGATTTTATTTGCTTGAAATATTTGCTATCCTCCATGTAGATGTTTATTTATCCCTACTTCACTGAAGTCAGGCTTGGCCATGTGATTTTCTTTGGCCAATAAAATATGAGAGGAAATGAATTTTATGATTTTCCCAAGTATCTTTAGAAATCATTGTGTTATTTGGATATTGGCTCTTTTCTCCTTTGAGGCATCTTATATCTTCAAAGAGGACTGCTTTTACAGTCCGGGGCTCAGAATGAAGATTGGAAAGAGGAATGCAGCCAAATACAATGGACATCAGTGTAAGTAAAACAAAACTATGTTGAGAGTTTTCAATGTGCATTAGCATGTTCTAAATGAAAGCTGATTTATATACTTTTTCCATTTCTTCTCCTTGTTTGCAACTCAGTTCCTATCATTCTTTGTGTCATTATTACATGCATATTAAGGCTTAACTCAGTCTAGAAAGTGTTTTTGTTTGTTTGTTTGTTTTTGTTTTTGTTGTTGGTGGTGGTTTTTTTGTTTGTTTGTTTGTTTTGTTGTTGTTTTGGTTTTTAAGCTCCCAGGCTGGGAGAAAAGCCTGTATAGGCTTCCATAGCACCTGTGTATATCTTTACTTCTAAAACAACCAAAAATAAATAATAAATAAATAAATAAATAAATAAATAAATAAATAAATAAACAAACAAACCAAAAATATGGAAAATGTCAGTTATGCAAAAACAGGAAAAAATGGTCTTAATCTTCACATCACTCTCCCAAAACAGCACAGTACCTGTGATGGCTTTATGTTGTGTCAACTTGGCTAGGCTGAACTGCTATTCCAGAATTTGCGTTTTTGTATCTTTCTTTCTAGAGTGGGCCACAAAGGAGATCCCCAGGAAGTTTGGAAGGCAGAAGAGGAGCAGCAGCCACTGTGCAGCTTACACATGTCACTGATATACTGATTTACCTTGTTGGCATGGAGGAACAGCTGGGCCTGTAATTGTTCTACCTATTCCTGAATCCTCCTCAGGCTTCTTTGACTCCCGGGCCAGTTGTGAGTGCATGTAGCTCTGTAACGAAGGGTTCTGACTTCTGTAAGATAGCCTCATCACTAGGGTCAGAGGAATAAGAACACTATGGTACTGGTACCAAAACAGACATACAAATCAATAAAAGAAATAGAGAGTCCAGAAATAAACCCATGTAATCAATTAATCTTTAACAAAGGAGACATGAATATGCAATGAGGAACAGATGATCTCTTCAACAAATGGTGCTGGGAAAACTGGACAGCAACATGCAAAAGGGTGAAACTAAACCACTTTCTTACACCATACTCAAAAATAAAGTCAAAACAAATTAAAGACCTAAATGTGAGACATGAAATCATAAAATTCCTAGAGGAAACCATAGGCAGTGATTTCTTTGACCACAGCCATAAACAGGTTTTCCCAGTTATGTCTCTTCTGGCAAGGGAAACAAAAGCAAAATTAAACTATTGGGACTATACCAAGATAAAAAGCTTTTACACAGCAAAGAAAACCATCAGAAAAGCAAAAAGGCAATGTACAGAATGGGGAAAGGTTTGCAAATGCTGTATCTGATTAGATATTAATACCTAAGGTAAATATAGGACTTAAACAACTCAGCACCAAATACACAAATAATCCCATTTAAAAATGGGCAAAGGACCTGGATAGACATTTTTCCAAAGAAAACATACAGTTGGCCAATAGACACATGAAACATTATTTTATTCTTTTTGGTGCAATTGTAAATGAGAATGTTTTCTTAATTTCTCTTTCTGCTGCTTCATTATTAGTATATAGGAATGCAACAGATTTCCAAATATCAATTTTTTATCCTGTGTACTGAATTACTTTATAAGTTCTAGTACTTTTTCTGTAGAGTCTTTAGGGTTTTCTACATATAATATGAAGTCATCTGCAAATAGTGGAAGTTTTATTTTTCCTTAGTGAATTGGCCTTTTATGTCTTTTTGTTGTCTGATTTCTATGGCTAGGGCTTCCAGTACTATGTTGAATACAAGTAGCAAGAATGGACATCCTTGTCTTGTCAGGGAAAAAGCTCTATTTTTCACCATTGAATATAATGTTAGCTGTAGGGTTTTCATATATGGCCTTTATTACATTCATATATGTTCCCTCTAAACCTACTTTGTTGAGAGTTTTTATCATAAATGGATATTGTACTTTGTCAAATATTTTTTCTGCATTTATCAAAATGATCATATGTTTTTTATCCTTTCTCTTGATGTGATGTATCACATCGATTGATTTGCAAATATTGAACCATGCTTGCATCCTAGGAACAAATCCCATTTGATTGTGGTGAATGATTTTTAAACTGTATTGTTGGGAAATAAAATAAATAAATAAATAAATAAATAAATAAATAAATAAATAAATAAATAAAATGTATTGTTGCATGCAGTTTGCTAACATTTTGTTGAGGATTTTTGTATCTATATTCACCACAAATATTGGTAAACAATATTTTTTGTAATGTCTTCATCTGGTTTTGCTACCAGGGTAATGCTGGTCTTATAGAATGAATTTGGAAGCTTTCCTTCTTCTATTTTTTTGGAATAATTTGAGAAAAATAGGCATTTACTCTTCTTCAAATGATTGGTACAATGTACCTGTGAAGCCATCTGGTCCTGGACTTTAGTTTTTTGGGGATTTTTTTTTTTTATTACTGATTCAATCTCATTGCTTGTAATTGGTCTGTTCAAATTTTCTATTTCAGAGACAATAGTCTTATAGAGATTTGCCTGTTTAACCAGTTCACCAAATTTTGTTAGCCAATTTCGATTTCCTATAACACACACACACACACACACACACACACACACACACTAGGTATCTAGCAATATCTTCTCCTGATTCTGCTTCTCTGGTTGGACCCTGATTGATACAGTACCTGGAATGTAGCTACTTATTTGTCAACGTCACCTGAATGTTTGAAAGGCAACTCAAACTTAAAGCCTGTAAATTTTTAATATTCACTTAAATTTAGTCATCTTAGTTAATGGCACTACCAGTTATCTTATAACTTAAAAAACAGGTGTCTTCCTTGATATCTCCTTTTCTTCTACTCTCCATATGTGATTGATCACTAAATCCTATCAACTATAACTCTTGATTGTCTCTCAAATATCCATCATTTTCCATCTCTACCACCAACAATTTGGCCTATGCTACTATCTTCCCTCGAGTGGACTACCTCAAGAGCCACCTAGTTCTTCTATTTGTACACATTGTGCTAGTCTCCAGTCAGTATTCTATTTTGCAATATAGTGATGTTTTCTAAAAAGGACTTTCGTTATATTGACCTCCTCCCTAAAACACTACACTGCCTTCCTATTGGTCTTAAAAGAAAACCCCAAATCCTTAAAACATTTAGTAAAGCCTTTTGTGGGCTTCCACCTTTGCCCCTTTCTTTTTGCAACTTCATTTTGTTTTATTCTACCTCTATTCCAAGCTCTATGAATGTTTCACATTCCCAAACTAACTAACCTAGGCCTATCATATATGTTATTTTATGTCTGTTATATAGCACCACACACACACACACACACACACACACACACACACACACACACTAAATTCCTATTAGTCCTTCAAAAATCAGGCCAATTACCACTTTTGCTTGTTAGATAGCATATCAAATTTTGAAAAAAAAATGTAAGAATTCACATTACTGTTCCAATACTGGTTGACATTACAAAATTATTCTTTATGAAATGGTCTATGAAGTACCTTTCTTGGATTTAAATATAGATAATTCAGTTGGATTCCTGGATTTCAATTTGGTTAGTTCCTCTCTTGGATTTAAATTAAAATTTGTAACTCTCCTAAAATGTAGCCCTTGTTTATTATGATACTCTCATATATGAACTTTTTGTGAAAGAGATTTTAAGGAATTGAGCTAAGAGATAAAACCACATAACTCATTACATGCATAATACTTTAACCCGAACAAAGTGATTGATGAAGTATGTTTTCCTTCACAGCGTAAGCTCATTGAGAGCAGGAATTTTATTCTCTTATTCATTTCTGTACTCTGAAAGCATCTGGCACATTGTTTTGCACACAATAGATGTTCAATAAATGTTAGCACACTCAGTTTATTTCCATTACAGTATGTATCACCATCTGTATTTGTCTTTACTTATTTGCTTACTTGTTCATTTGTTGCCTCCCACAAATAGAAGGCAAATTCTGTAACGGGAGGGAACTGGTCTGCCTTGTTTACAACTCTATTAATTAGTTCTTTGAACAGCGTCTGGCACTTAACGAATATTTGTTAAATGAATAAATGTCATATATAAAAATATCTGGCATACAGTAGGTACTCCATAAATTTAAAAATACCTTTGAGAAATGTGCAAGTTCAAAGTGAGAGAAAACTCAGTTAATTTCCTTTTAAATCAGCTTCTCTTCCTATTTATAGAGAAGAACATTCCATGCAAGAAGAATACATTTTAGGACTTGAGAAACAACCATGAGAAAAGTGGCCTAGGCATTGCTATTTTTCTCCAGCTTTTTTTTTTTTTTTTTTATAAACCTAATGTAGCATTAAAGTTGTCTGCTTGAATGACACAAAGCATTATCCAAAGCACAGGGGGTGTCTAGAAGGTAGTTTTAGACATACTGTAATATGATTACATTGTTTTGAAGTTTCATTACTTTTTCATCTGAATGAATATGAAACCTAGAATATTAATACAATGAAGATTGGCAGTTGATGACCTTACAGAGGCTGCTCCAAGTTGCTGATAAAACATGGACTGTGGTACTTCCAAATCTCAGAGTCATTTGTAGGTGTCTTGTCTGTAATCAGGATTTGCAGGTGATGGTGCATGAACTGTTCTCTGGTCATTGTTATTCAATGCCATCGCTTACCATTGTCTGTAATCATAAGTGGGCTGTCTCATCTATCAAACCTCCCTTTCTCTACTCACAGTATCTGGAGGATCAGCAAAGCATATAAAATCACCACTTTATTCGGTCCTTGAGAGGGTGCTGCTTCTGGCTCTTGAGAGTTCTTACTTTCCCTACCACTCCCCATGACAATTTATAGCCCACTCTGCATTTGACTTTTGCAAATATCTTCCCTCAGATATAATGAGACCCCCTGGCGTTGAAAGGTGAAAGGGGTTTTGAGTAATGCCATTTCCTTTTCTGATGCCTTCTTCCCTGAGTGTCATGTGGAAGATTTAATACCAATTCTATTCCTCTGATGCATATGACAATATAATATCCTCTAATTGCATCTGTTATGTCTTTGTACAAGGAAGAAAAATATTCTTTACAGCAAGACTACAAAATTGCACGCATTATAACTGAATATTCAGGTATTAAAATAGGGTTTCCAGCTTGCTAGGGAAAAGAAGAAACTGGAAATTGTTTATTTTTATTTGGCATTTTATATACTATGGGCCTGAAGAACCTGGATGGGTAATTTTACAGGTGTTTTAAGATACATGGCTGACGGATATTTGATAGGCACCTTGGGATGCCAAAGTTCTTTCAACTAAACAATGGAATAAATCTATGTTATCATTTTTAATGTTAATAAGGAGAAAGTTAAAGGGTAATTGAATTGTCTTTTTTTAAAGAATAGAAACAAAACCAAAATAAAACAGCATCTGTTTGTTTTTTATCACCTTTAGCCATCCAGAGTTGTGCTCAATCTATGTAGTATTTAGTTTAGTGTATTTTGTCTGCATGTGCAGCTATCTGGCTGCATAACTGTCCAAATCTGGCCATTTGTAAGAGCTGTGTCATTTGCAGAATGCCAGGCACTCCATGGCCACTAAGTAAATATAAACTCAATGCAACTGAAAGTGGTTCTCAATCATTAAAACATAAAAACATTTATTAAGCATCCACTTGTTTTTCCACTGGGTGAACTCATTTTCTTTAATCCTGCCTCTGAAGAATTCATCATTTTCAGTAGCCAATAATGGCACTGACCAACTGATAAATGACAATGGACATATAAACAAACAAGTAGTTTTTGTTTTATGTAATGATAGTTTCTGCCATGATCCTGAGACATGTCCTGGTAATGCCCAGTCCTGTACAATTGTCCTTGCAGAAAGACAAATGACAACACTCATGTCTCAATGCCTGAATCAAAATTTTATTCCCCTAATACTGTATATTCCAAATGGGAATACAGCATACTATCTTAGTCTCACAACATGTTCTGCAAACACAAACCCAGTTATGGTAATGGCCTCACACCTTTTCTTTTCCCACAATGGTGCCTAACATTTTGCATCTGGTTATACAAAAAGCCTGTTAACTTGTTTCCTTGGAAAAATAATACATTGATGCTCAACATCATTTAATCATTAGGGAAATGCAAATCAAAATACAGTGAGAGGGCAGCCTGGGTGACTCAGCGATTTAGTGCCGCCTTCGGCCCGGGTGTGATCCTGGAGCCCCAGGATCGAGTCTCACGTCGGGGTCCCTGGATGGAGACTGTTTCTCCCTCTGTCTGTGTCTCTGCCTCTCTCTCTCTGTGTTTCTCATGAATAAACAAATAATATCTTTTAAAAAAAATCAACAAAATACAATGAGATATCACCTTATACCTGTTAGGATGACCGTTATCAAAAAGACAAGAGATAGAGGTGTTGGTGAGGATGTGGAGAAAAGGAACCCTCATGAACTGTTGGTGGGAATGTAAATTGATGCAGCCCATAGATGGCATTTTCTCAAAAAAATAAAAATAGAACAACCAGATGACCCAGCAATCCCGCTTCTGGGTATTTACCTGAAGAACACAAAAACACTAACTGGAAAAGATATCTACAACCCACCCCCATATTCACTCCAGGATTACTTAGAATAGCCGAGATATGCAAACAGCCTAAGTGTTCATGGGCAGATGAATGGATAAAGAAGATGTGATATGTATATCTAATGGGATATTATTCAGGCATAAAAAAGAATGAAATCTTGCCATTTGCAACAAGATGGATGGACCTTGAGGGCATTATGCTAAGTGAAATAAGTTAGAAGATAAATGCTGCATGATCTCACTTGTATGTGGGATCTAAACAAAACAAAACAATAAAACGAATCAAACCCCACAAATCCAGAGAGCAGATTGATGATTTCTGGGGGAGGGGGCGGTGCGGGGAAGCACAAAATGGGTGAAGGTGGTCAAGAGATAGAAACTTGTAGTTATAAAACAGGTATGTCATACACAGCCTAGTGACTATAGTTAATAATACTGTACTGCATAATTCAGAGTTGCTGAGAAAGTAAATCTTAAAACTTTTTATCACAAGAGAGATGCCTTGAGTCACTTAAGCAGCTGACTCTTGATTTTAGCTCAGGTCACGATCCTGGGGTCCTGAGATCAAGTACTCCCTTGGCTCCCAGCTCGGTGGTAAGTTGACTTGAGGAGTCTCTTTCTCTCCCTCTGCCTCTCCCCCTGCTTGCTTGTGTCCTCTCTCTTTCTCTCTCTCTAAAATATACAAATAAATTAAATCTCATCACAAGAAAAACATTGTAATTATGTATTGTGATGCATGTTAACTAGAGTAATGGTGATTTCACAATATATACAAATATGGAATCATTATGTTGGACACCTGAAGCTAACATAATGTCACATGTCAATTATACCTCAATGAAACAAGAATATATTGTAAATAAACACAAGATATAAATAATAAAATAAAATATAGCTACTTTCTAACTTACTTTGTTTTTGAGTTTACTATCAGTGCTTAGAACTACATAGAAATACATACTCAAGAAGGAGAAAAATATAGTTGTTTATTTGTATCCTCTTGGTCCTAGGAGACTTTATCAATAATAGTATATTCAGAGCATAGCCATATTTCTCTTGGGCTTAAGATGAACCACTAGGATAGAACTAAGTGACAGGAAGAAATGTAAATGTAACATGTTTTAGAAGTAATAGTTAAAATCACAGTTTTTGAGTCTGTGATGGGTAAGAATATCAATTAATACTCTCAGAAAAACAAGGGACAGTTACCTCACCCAGCCTTACTCCTTTCCCTCATCTTTCTTGTCCATAACTAAAAAATGATTAAATAGCAAAATAAGAGCTTTCACACTCAAAGTCAATAATTAACTCTGTTAGGGAGTCCATTTGAAATCATCACAAAAGTAATTGGTCTCCTTGTGTTAATCAGTCAGATTATATCTATGATATCTAAAATAAAAATCTATGTCATTGTGTAAAACCCACCAGTGTTTTCCTTTTGCATCAAAACTAGAAGTATAAGATCATTTGCATGGTGTACAGGCTTTCCTAACACATGTTCCTACCAGATGCCACCTCTTGATTGTTAATTTTGCTCCTTTATGAAAAAAGTACAAAGACTAGAAGTTCCTCTCTCAAGTTTTTACATCTCCCACCATAACCAGGCCCCAACAAAATGATAAATAAACTTAGTATGTCCTTGTGCTTTCTTTCCTCCCAGAGTCCACTTGAGATATTTTTCCTATCACCTAGGTTCACTTGTTCTACAATGAAGTCCTCACTGTTAGCTGTCAGTTTGACACAGTGACAAGGGAATAAAGGAATCATAGACTGTTAGAGCCAGAAAAGAAATTTGAGCCTATCAGACTCTCATTTTCAGATGAAGTTACTGAAGTCTAGAGTGCTAATGACAGCTAGTAGCAAAGTTAAGATTAGAAATTGTGTTTTCCAACTCCAGTACCCACATGGCATCTGTTAAATGATGCAGTCACATATGACCCAGTGTGACAGCAGAGCTAAGTGCGCTCCTACTAATTTTACTAAGTCAAAAGGATTTAGTATTTAGCGTTGTTCTATTCTAGACCACCAATCTGTCTGAGCACATCTGTATTAGTTTTCGGAATATTAAACATCCCACTTTCTGCTAATAAAGTTCTGAATTTCCCATCTGCTGTTGTTTCACTTATTCAATCAATGTATAACAAATGCCTATCCCAAAGTGCAATAGGTACTGAAAATGCAAGAATACATTGCACACTTCCTATTCTGAGATAGCTCGGAAGAAGACAAAGCCAGGAGATGTCTTAGATAAGTTTGGAGCTGTGGAGGTAAGTAATTGAAATAATCCATGCCTGTTAGAATCAACTTTATTGTTTATTTTTTCAATGGAAAAGATAGAAAATAGAAATAGATAAGATAGATAGAAAATAGAAATAGAAATAGAAAAGATGTGGTCTTATGTGAAGAATGAGGGGCTAGCTGGAGGCTTGAGGAAAGAGGAGGATCTATCTGTTTTTGAAGAATGAAAAGGGGCACCATAGAGATGAATTAAAGCATTACCAAGCAAAGCTGTGCTCTCTTCACTGAAACTGAATTAAAAAAAAAAAAAAGAATACTGTCATTGTGAAGTCCATTATATTGATATTGTAAGTCCAAGTGCATTGCCAAGGAAGTCCAATGTACAGTCATGTAACAAAAGAATCATTTCAAAGCTTGAGAGAGTGCATTGAAATGTTTAGTCATGAGTTCCAAGCAGATGAGAGAGGAAATGGAATTGAGAAGCTTTATCAGGAAGTAGGAGAAAAAGGATTCAGGGTCTGAAATCAATAGAAGCTTCAAGGAAAGAATCCGTCAGAATTGAGAAAGGGGTGTGGTAGGAAGATAGATAATTGTTGTCTAAGAGAGGACAATTTTAGAAGTTGGAGATGATGGCAAATTACGGTTCTCAGAAAGGCTCATTGAGACAGAGTAATGGTGAAATACATTAAGAAGAAGAATTCATGGAACTGTACAATGGAAAACTGAATAGGCCATTAATGTGACCTGGACACACACACTCAGAGCATTAAGAGCACAATGAGTGACCTGGATGTTGACAGATGTCAATACAGAAGACAGGAAGAACATGTACTTATCCATGTCCCCTCCTGAGCACTGCAATTTGAGGTAATAAGAGCTACATTTTAGTAATAGATGAGTAAGTAAATAAACAATGTATTTTAAGGTACCAAGGTACCAACAATGGTTACAAACACAAAGCAAGGTAGTGAGATTAAGAATGTCTGGGTGAGGGACATATCAGAAAAGGTACAATTATAAGGAGGGGACATTTGATCTGATGTATGAGAAGCCAGCCATGCTTGGAGCTGGGGAAAAACACTTTAGGTAGAGGTAAAAAAAAAAAAAAAGAAAAAAAAAAGTGTGTACAAAATCCCTGAGGCAGGAAAGAGTCTGATCTGTTTCAGAAAGAAGACCAGCATGACGAAAATAGAATGAACTAGGCAGAGACTGTTGGAGATAAGGAGGTAAGGTTTGAGAAGTGAGGACCAGAACTTTGAGGGCATGATTATCCATGATAATGAATTTACATGCCATTCTATGTACAACCGGAAGGCATTAGTGGCTTCTAGGGAACAGGGATGACTCTGAAGCAAAAGTGAAAAATCATAGTCCCAAATGGTAGGCAAAAGGCAAGAGAGTGCTATGCCTTTTGGCTGGTCCCATGGTATTAAGGGAGGGAGAAGGGGAAGAAGTGGGGGAACATAAGAGAATTGGAAGTCAAGGTAAGTTTCCCATAACATTCTTGGATGTAGAGAGGGTCAAAAAATCAGCAATGATCATAGGAAACAAACAGTAAACAAAAGGAAATGCTGACTTTCTAGAGTTCCATTTTTCCACACAGAACAGCAAGGGGCAAGGGTCAGGTGGAAGCAGTGCAGCAAAAGGGAAATCATCTCACTGCTGAGGAGCCCCAAATAGAAGATTCCTGCTAGGGGCAGGGCTAGGAGTAGAAAGATACTGAACCAAAGTGGAAAAAAGTGTCACAGTGAAGGTCCTGGGCTAAGGATACAGATATGTGTATAACTTGGGCTGGGCCAGGCCTGGTGGTGGGCCAGGGACCAGTCCTTGACTATACATCCTTCCGGACAACTACAGGTCATTCGCTATGTGCCAAGTCTGGATTGGAGAGGGACGCTCCCCCCAACAAGGACTGACAGACCAACCCTCATTGGGCCTCCAACATCACACAGAAGATTTTTGCCTGGACTGGACTCCTCAGAAACAAATCTATTTAGTTAAGATGGAAAAACAAATCTGGCCCAGGAGAGTGAGAGGAAGAAAGGAATTACCTAATGATATGTTGATATGATGGGATCTCTGAAATGTACCTTTCTGGGGGAGAAAAGAGGGCTATATTTGTGTCAAGTCTAAGGGTCTGCTGGGTGTGGGAGTTGGGCTTCCTGTGACAGCCCCATTAAACTTCCAGCTTTGAAGGAAGGGACTTCTTCATTTTTGGTGCCCTGGCATTAGCCCAGTTCATGACAAATGCTCAATTCACACACATGAACCAATGAATTATGTGACTTTAGCCTCTGAAATGTTGCTCTACAGAGCAATCTTTTTAGTGGAATTAACAGGGTAAACTCAAATGCCTTCAAGCCTCAGACAGGGAGGTAAAGTCAATCTGCAAATTGGCCAAGTCTAAGACGTATGAGGGTGGGAGGAATGGTGAGCAGTAGCATCCATGAGCTGCCTACGGCATTTTAATTCAATAAAAGCAGTGATAACAATATTGTGCAAGCAAAAGAAGATGGTTTTGCTTATCATTCCAATCTAGAGGTTGCCACTACAGAACTCATTGCCCTAAGGTACGGAGAACTGCAGAAAAATAAATATTTGCTAAAATCCCCCCATACACTAAGCTTTTCTTCTATCCATTAACTTCTCATTCATCCATTCCCTCATTTATTCACTCAAAAGCTCTTTTTTTTTTTTTTTTAATGCCTATCAAGTATCATTGGAAGTGCTGGGGATGCCACCATACACCAAATAGACAAAAATCTCTGCCCTCACATTGGTTAGATTCTAGAAACTTGAGACTGGCAACTAACAAAACCAATGGTAGACTACGTTAGATGATTACAAGAAGAGTGGAGAAAATACAGCACGGAAGGGTAGATTGGGAATGTGAGGCAGGTGAGATAGGAAGGATTTTTATTTTAAACATAATTGTTGGTAAATAAGTCACTGAGGGGTAGGTAAGTTCAGAGTAAAGGCCAGAGGTGAGGGGGCAAAGCTACAAGACTGCCCAGGAAAAGATGCACCAGACAGAAGGAAGGATGAGTGTGCAGTGTTTGAAGATGGAAGAGTGAAGGGCATGGCTGAGCATCTCCTGAGCAGCAGGAGAAAGGCCAGTGTAAGGGAAACTGAGGCAGGGAGGGGCAGAAGAACAGCAGATGAAGTTGGAGAGGCTGAAAGACAACAGATCAGGTGTGGCTTTGTGGGCTGTTGTAAGTAACTTGGCTTTAATCTAGGAGAGATGGGAAGTGCTGACAGGTTTTAGGCAGCAACAGATGATGAGATCTGATCTATGTTTTTTTTTAAATATTTTATTTATTTATTCATGAGAGACATACAGAGAGTCAGAGACACAGGCAGAGGGAGAACCAGGCTCCTCATGGGCAGCCGGATGCAGGACTCCATCACAGGACCCCGGGATCATGACCTGAGCCAAAGGCAGGCACTCAACCACTGAGCCACCCAGGCATCCCTGACCTATGTTTTAATGGACTTATTCTGGTTGGGGATGATAGATGGCTGAGGATAAAAGCAGTAGCAGAAAGGTGGATGAAGAAGCTATGGAAACAATCCATGCAAGAGAAGAGGGTGGTTTGGACAGTGGTAAAAGTGACAAGAACTAGTCAGATTTGGGATATATATTGAAGGTAGAATTGACAAGATTTGATGACAGATTAGATGTGGACTATATAAATAAAAGGAGGGAAGTCGAGACAAATCTTAGCTGTGTGTGTGTGTGTGTGTGTTCTTAATAATATTGCTGTTTGTCATTAACCCAGAACAGGAAGATCTAGGTGGAGCAAGTTTGTGAAGGAAGATAGGTAAGGCAATCTGCTTAGCACATTTTTGGTTTGAGTACACGTACACAAGGCCTTCTATTACAGGATGCTTCTGCAGTGATGTGGCCACGTCTTTGGAACTGTAGCCTGTAGCAGCCAAAAACCAAAAGCCAAAATTATTCATTTTGTCTTATGTTCTGGAGCTACTCACCAATAGCATAATTTTCTTCCAAATCCTCTATTCCAGCTCATTCTATTCTAACTGCCTCTCTATGGCAGATGCAAAAGGCTAATTGTTGTCAAACAAATCTGATGCTTATACCTTGACATTGTTTATGATATGACTTTTACTAAGAACTTTCCCATATATACAGGGTAAATTTGTTCTCTGTAATGTTCATATGTACTGAACATAGAAGGGAAGATATGATGACTTTTGTCCCTTACCTCTACCACCTTTCCTTCCTGCCTAAGAGAACAACTATATAAGATGACATATGCTACATTCGAGGACATAGATGATGCTTTGGTGTTTGTAGGCACAGTGCAATATCTACAGATTTAAGGATAATGGATACTACATTTATTTTTGCTTTTCAGAATATTACTACCCTCTGGATAGCAGAATGTGGTGAGGTAAAAAAAAAACACATTCTGGATAAGAAATCAGAAGACATGGATTCTGGGGCTGACTCTGTGATGCTGCACAAAAGATTTCGCAGCTTGGGTCATGACTGCAAAAGGGAGAAGAAAGAATTAGACAAATTTTAAGATCCTTCAGCCTTAATTATCTGGAAAGAGGCTAGAGTATGACTGTCCCAAAGGTAACCAACCTATGCATTTTAACAAGGGACCCATGGAGCCAGAACCCCCATGTGTGTGTCATAAAGCAGTGGCCACCATGTGGTGCCAACATAGGAAACATTTTGGAACCTAAGTGTGCTATTTTTTACTTTTGTCAAATTTAATCACAGAGGCTTCCACTTCATCTACTCACTGTTGTGGCTGGCTCTCCTTCTGTTTCTTCTAGATGCTTGCTCTTGGTTAAGATCAGGTGGAGGTCTTTGTCTGGCCTATTCCAGAATCCTGGCAGCTGCCAAAGACTTCCCAGAGAAGATGACTCTGCTTACTCTCACCGCCGGAAAAATGGCCGTGGAAATGTTTCTTGGTCAGCAAGAGTGCCTTGTTATCTATCTGGAATGATCTGCTTTCTTACTTGTCCTTCTCAAAAAAAAAAAAAAAAAAAAATCCAAATCCCAAACCCCAAAACCTGCTGTCCAGAAGGAATCCGGTGAATTCATTCAGCCTCAAGCATCACAATGATCACCAAAAATAACTAGACAGGAATTTCCTGTCTCCTAGCTATGTTTGGGAATCAACTGCCTCCATTGCAGAGAAGAGTCTGGGCTGTGGGTGAAGCCCACCGGGATGGCAAACAGAAGAGTGAAAATGTTGGGCATGAGGAGACTGTGCTAGGGTACAGCCCATCAAAGCCATAATGCCTCATATCACACTTGAGCGTGTTTCAAAACTTGGATATGTATATCCTTTCACTTCCTAGTTCCCCAAACTGTGCTAACAAGGATAGGTAGAGAGCCTACCTCATCATTTTTACAGATGAAGAACTGAAGCCACAGGCTTTAACCTAAGAGTAGTCTGGTTAGGGTATATGAGGTAATGTGCACCAACAAACTCTTAAATCCAAGCACTTCAACAAATCAACATTTCACCCTCATGTGGGATCCAGTGCATGTGCTGGCCGTGCAAGGGATCCAGTATCTGTCACGTGGCTGTGCCCTTCTCCAGATGCTTCCACAATATCTACCTCATTCAGCCGGTACACAGGGAAAGAGACAGTTCATTTTTATGAGCCAGGAATGGAAATGACCAATATCACTTCTACTTGCATTCCATTCATCAGCACTCTGTTCTATGGCCACATTTAATGGCAAAGGGGCTGGCAAATGTAGCACAGCTTGTGTCCATGAAGAAAATGAGAGCAGTTTCTGCAAGTGCAGAGCAGTCTCTGCCACAGTCAGTGACATATGACAGGACAATGCCACCACTTGGGTGCTATTTACATTGGACTACTTCACTTTTGCGGGTGGGCACCCTTAGCTCCAGTTTCAGATTTAGTTTGTTCCTCAGCATAGGCAGTGTCCCTAGGAGAGAGGGCATAGTCACAAATTCCATTTATTTCACCGTCCACCAAGTCATTCTAAAAGTCACACATTCTCTCAGAGGATTTCAGAAACAGCCAGATAACAGAGAAGCAAAATGAGCTTTGACCATATCTGGGAATTTGAATTCTGACAGGGACACCTCAATGCCATGAGTTTGTCATTACTCTATTAAATTTTGTGATAATAATTTAACACAAATTCTAGCAAGGTATTTTGCCCAGTTCTGTGATTTGTAGATAGCAGCTCGAGCAGGTGAGAGGGGGGAAAGTCCCCTTTTGCCATTTCAATCCCAATAGCCACTTGCTGATAGGGATGTGGAGGAGAGCCCACAAATGTATCCCCCGAGCACCTGGTTCGCTGCGTGTTTCACCTTGCCTGGATTCCACACTTCTTGTGCTCTTCCCAAAGTAGAGTGTTTCCTGCCTGTGTTCTCTGCTTTCCTGTTTCACACCTCATGCAGGTGTGTGTAATTTTACCCAAGATTTCTCTAAACAGAACAGAAATTTCTCCTAATTTGTGACTTGGCCAACTTTTGGTTCCTCCCCCACCCCCCACTGGCTTTTAAGGAGGTCTGGGACTCAAAGAATGAAAACAGGGTATATGGATGAGAGGCAGGATACCCAGCCATGGGGGGGCGGGGGTCACATGCATCTTTTAAATATTTTTCAGGAGGAACCAAATTGTATTTCCCAATGGTGAGGACCATCTTAATTTTCACTAGTTTTGGGCAACTGGGTAAGAAACTATCTGCAAAGCCTGATAAAATTTAAGTTATTTAGGGGATCCCTGGGTGGCTCAGTGGTTTAGTGCCTGCCTTCGCCCCAGGGCGTGATCCTGGAGTCCTGGGATCAAGTCCGGTGTCGGGCTCCCTGCATGGAGCCTTCTTCTCCCTCTGCCTGTGTCTCAGCCTCTCTCTCTCTCTCTCTCTGTCTCTCATGAATAAATAAATAAAATCTTTTTAAAAAATTTAAGTTATTTGGCCACATGTGTGTGCATGCACGCACTGCAGAGCCCTGAGTCCTGTGCTGGCAGTCGTTCTGTCAGAGAGGTAAAGGGAGAGACAACATTTTCCTCTGTCACCATGTGCACACAAAAGGAGTCTCCATCTGCTCTTGGGACTCTTCTTTACGGGGGTCTGTCAGGCTGTTTCAGTTTTGACTGACTTAAATGACATTATTCTTTTTTTTAATGATTATTAAAAACAACAGCATTCTCAAATCCTTTTCATTATTTTTTCATAAGTTCTAGAATGCAGTCTTCTTGTTGCTGCAGTGTCTGACATCAAAATAACATTTACCCTGAAGCTTTCATCAAATTTTCAGAACATCTTTATTATTTTTAACCCATCGCCAGGGACACCTCCTCTAGTTTGCCATGTTGGGGCAGTACTTCTAAGTGGGGTGGGTTTACCATTTACACTTTCACCCAAGATTGGGACATTCTGCTGGACACAGGCAGATTAAAGAACCAACCTTGACTCTGTGGGATTTAAAGTAAAACAATGTTTTTTCTTGCCTGTTGTCCTTTCCTAACTGGCTAAAAACAGATTAGTGAAGCAAATGTGTCTTTAGTCATCTTGCCTCAGCCATGCTAAGAGCCCATCAAGGTGTCTTCAAATTGCTCACCCTTGTTTGCACAACACGTTTCCCAATTCTCTTTAACTTAGTCCACCCTTTCCCTAAAGTGTCATCCATTTACTCATTTTCATTCATTAATTCATTTCCATTCGTTCATTCATTCATTCACAGGCATTTAACTGAAAGCCCTCTATATGCTGGGCATGTTTCTTTGTATGAGGGATATAAATCTCCCTATCATCCCTAAATTTCAAGATCTGAAAGTCTAGTGACAGAAAAGATAAACTCTGAAACAATTTTGTACAAGGTGTCAAGAACTCACCTTGATACCTTGAGAGAGCACAGAGCACAGAGGCCAGTACAGCTAACTCTCCCTGGTTGTCTGAAATAGGCATTCTAGGGTGGAGACAACTGTGCCAGGTACATAAAGACCAATAGGAAAAGCAGAAGAGGACACCCAGATGAGGCATGCATATGGTTGTATACAGAGAGGGTAAAGTACTCAGGGGAAAAAAATCTAAAATTCCATCTTCTAAAAAATCCCACTCCACATAATACATTTTCTTTAATACAGACCAGTGGTTCTTAATATTATTTTACAGCCTTGACATACCAAGAGATACCATGTACTGTCATCAGTAAAAGTAACTCTGTGATTTGAAGCATATCAGAGTGAATGTGCATCTCTGCAGGGAGAAGAATCATGGTGCATAGTTCAGGAAAATCCCCAGGAGTGACTTCGATGTACTTTGGTGAAGAATCATAGACACAGATGCTCCTAGGCAAGAGTGACCAATATGTCTTATCTTTCCTTAGTAAAATTTATACTACAAAAAACTGTGATAACATAGAAATAAAAATTTCAAAACAGTAAAAGGAGAAACCTTTCTTTTCAAGAGGGAGAGGAAGAGGGATAGATGGATTTTTATAGTATTTAAAATACACCCCTATAAATAAACAATGTCATTGAAGTTTCTATGAATAGTTATTTTTTAAAAAAAATTACCTCCAAAGCTCTTCTGTTGGATAGGAGAATGGTTCTTAAAAATTGTGGCATGAACAACGGGGATTAGAAATCTCTTAAGGTAAATTATTATAATTCTAATAAAATAATGGATAAGGTAGAAACAATATTCCAGAGGATTTGGCTTGGTATCATTCTCACTTGAAGTAAAGATTCTCTCTCATTAGCTTCAAGTCAGTATAGAAAAAAAATCACATCTGCCCCAGGAGATTCATTACCATATGGAAGAGTTGGGGCAGAGGGAACAGTCAGAGTAGGATGGATAAAGATGTTCCAAAATATGAAGGTCTCTGGAACAGTCCTTTTTTATGTTGTCTCGTAGCACGATGAGTGTAGGAGCTACAAAGTGATCAAACGGTAAATTTAGAACCAATAAAAAGGAGACACTTCACAGGGCATGTAGCTTGCTTGTGGGAATTTCTGACATGGAAGGTCAAGGAATTAAATACTGGAGTTGGATTTATACTAGAGCTGACTGTTTTTATGGCCAATACAACATTTATTGGTATGCTAGGATAAAGTTAATCAAGTCTTGTGCTTCATGGTGGGGAAGCAAAGATTACCTCTTGAGAGTAAGGAAGGGATCTCTCCCCCAACACCACAGTACACACACTCACACAATCATTTAGTTTTCTCTCCTCACAGAGGTTATTAGAAGTTCAGGTAAGATGTGATGAGACCACGGACTCAAGAAAAAATGGATATCACTGTGAAGTTGTCACATTTTCTGGGGTTTACTGTGCAAGCTTATATATATATTTATACTATAAATACTATAAATAAAAATATATATAAAAACAAATTTACATACATATTTAAACAATTTTTCACGAGGCAGAATATAAACCTTTAATTCTATCCTTAATTCTTTGTGGACAATATCCCAAGTTCTCTGATTCCTTTTTCTTCTTTAAATTTGGCTTTCATAAATTGTAGGGGTGAGGATTAAGCAAAGATTTAGAATCTATTATTCTTTTTTTAGGAAAAGATTTCATTTATTCATGAGAGACACACAGAGGCAGAGACATAGGCAGAGGGAGAAGCAGTCTCCCTGTAAGGAACCCAATGTGGGACTCGATTCCAGGACCATGGGATCACGATGTGAGCCAAAGGCAGATGTTCAGCCACTGAGCCACTCAGGTGCCCAGAATCTATTATTCTTGAAGTGTATTCTATAGTCTAGTTCTCAATTGTTAATGATCATTTTAGTATTTACTATTTTTTTTTCTAAAGTAAGCTCTATGCCCAATGTGAGGCTTGAACCCATGACCCTGAGGTCAAGAGTTGGATGCTCTACTGACTGAACCAGTTGGGCATCCCTTTTAATGACCAAACTCAGAAGTAGAGGACATATTAGTGTGATGTCAAGCTGACAATCAGCAATACCTATAGGTCCCCATTTGGGGAAAGCAATTTATAGTTGTGACTTTCACAAAGAGATTAAAATGTATCATCAAATGGTTAATTACTGATTAGTCTGAGACCAATGTTTCAGAGCTTGAGTTAACTAGATTAGAGACAGTGGAAGAAGGTTAAAGAGGTATAGGGCAGCCCCTAATGAACAGGTTAATGTCATGAAAAAATAACCAGGGTTCAAATCCTGGCTCTGCTAATTAGTCTCCGTGTGACCTTGACCGATCATTTACCTTCACTTGACCACAGCATTTTTCTCTATAAATTGGGGATAGTGAAAGCTAACTTGCAGTGTTGTGCTAAAGATTAGACTTAATGAAGGTTTCTTAATAGGTGCAGTTTTGTCTCCAAGGGAGGATTTGATATTGTCTGGAGACATTCTTGAGTGTCACTAACTGGGGAAGGAGGTACAACCAGCATCTGATGGGTAGAATCAAGGGAAGGTACTAAACATAATACAATGTGCAGGACAGCCTCCTACCCACTGTACCAAAGAATTAGCTAGCCCAAATGTCAATGAAACTGTTTGAGAAAGCCTGGACTTAATCCGTATCTA
Organism: Canis lupus dingo; assembly: GCF_003254725.2. Classification (NCBI taxonomy): domain Eukaryota; kingdom Metazoa; phylum Chordata; class Mammalia; order Carnivora; family Canidae; genus Canis; species Canis lupus. The sequence continues at coordinate 29,998,430 of NC_064258.1, read as the reverse complement.
GTGACTAGAATCGTATTTGGTGGGGAAAAAAGAATGTTGACTGTAATATAGGTGGAATTGTGTTTTCTTAAATTTATATATTGAAGCCCTAGCCCCTTGTACCCTTGAATGTAACTCTATTTGAAGATAACGTCTTTAAAGAGGTGACAAAATTAAAATGAGGTCTTTAGGGTAGCCCCTGACCTGATATGACTAGAGATTAGAACAGAGAGTCACCAGGGGCATTTGTTCACAAAGATCAAACATGTGAAGACATAATGTGAGACTGGCCATCTGCAGGCCATGGAGAGAGGCTGTGGAGAGAGGGCTCAGAAGAAACCAACCCTATCGACACTTTGTTGTTAGACTTCTAGCCTTTAGAACCATAAGAAAATTGAGTCTATTTTGCTATGGCAGGTAGCCCCCTTAGACAAACACACTAACAACTATTATTATTATTATTATTATTATTATTATTATTATTAGGTAAGTACTGGTTTTGAAAGAAAAAAATTACCACAAAACTCAGAAGTAAAATACTAACTCCAAATTTATATTCCAATAGCTTGTACCCCTGTAAGAAAATGAGTACCTTGAGATAGCACAAATTAAAAAATAGAAATGCCTAGCCCATGGATGTGACAAACCTTACCATGAGCAGGGATGCCAGCAGTAAGACTTTACCCTCACAGAATCTACAAATGTCATTCTGAATAGTTACTTATATTACTTGGGCCCAAACTGACCAGCATCCCACATTGTGAAGCTTATAGCTAAGTGTCTGCTGATGTCACAGAATCCTGAGTGAAATCTGCATAGGGCCCAAAGCCAGCAAATAAATATTCTTTTTAAAAGCTGATTTTCTGGTCCCACACACTGTGTGGGGCCCCAATTCTGAAGTGCCTGGCTGGGCATCTACTGAGTCTGAGGATTCTTTGTGTGTGGCCATTGTAAAGCTTCCCCACCCCCATCAAAACCAGACCCTTTCGTGCTCTTATTCCTAGCTCATACCTTCATATAAAATGGTAAGGTCTTATTCCTCTGATGATGAGAAGCCTAGAAAGACACCAAGACAAAGAGTGTTTCTCCTGAGGCCTAGAACAAAAGTTGCTTGATCAATGTTTCCCTGAGCACTCCCTTCAGATCTTCTCTTGACTCACTCCTTTTTTTTTTTTTTAAAGATTTTATTTATTTATTCATAAGAGACATAGAGAGAGAAGCAGAGTAATAGGCAGAGGGGAAAGTAGGCTTGCTGCAGGAAGCCCAATGTGAGACTCCATCCGGGGACTCTGGGATCCCGCCCTGATCTCAAGGCGGATGCTCAACTACTGAGCCACCCAGAGTCCCAACTCATTCTTTTTGAAAGTTAATCTCAGACATCAGGTATCAGGGAAGGGAGGGAGACGTCCTAACAATGAGTGAACATTAGGTGATGTTTTTGAGGATGAAGCATTGCTGCTGTCACCATGTGCTTGTACTCAATTAGAAGGAAATGATCATTACATTAAACCATGGTTCAGGAGGAGAGCATAATACTCATACAGATCTCACTCCCATTTACTGGAGACGATGAATAGAGACCATTAGGGGCAATACAAAGGCTAACTATACAGAAATTTATGAGAAGTTAAAAAGGCATCACTTTTGGTAGGCACACAGAACATTCATATTCATATTGAAAGTAGACTCTTTTTAAAAAGTTTGGAAAAGGCAGCAATTTGTTCTTGGAGGGACAGCCTAGCTTGGAAGGTGGACTGAATTTCAGCCCCAGAAATCTCCTCCAGGTGTCCTTGTGCAGTGAATCAGAATGCTGGAATAGTTTATATCCAAGGTTGCTTACGACTGTAGCATTATTGGTTTATTATTGAAGAAACTGAGGTCTAGAGAAGTAAAATGATGTACCGACTTGAACAACTAATTAGTCATGCAAAGGGTCTTGGGATGCAAGTGATCTGATTGCCAAGACATGGCTCTTTCCACTCTACCATATGAGGAAAGCACTTACCTTGGAGGATCTTCCCAAGGAGAATGAAGAGATAAGAAACCACCAGAATTACACATCCATTCTAGAACATTCATTCTCTTTGTTTTCATCCTTCTAATTATATTTCCCTTTCTCTTGGACCCTCATGTGCCCCCACTCCTCGACTCTAGTGTATTCATGAAGATTGGATTACAGCCAGGAAATATTTTCAAGACAAAGTGTAAATTACCATCTAGGTTTTATTTAAGACTAAAATATTTAGTTCCAGTCTTTACCAAATCTAGCAACTCTAAAATTTTCTTTTAATAAAAAAAACTAATAAATTATATAGAAGCAATAACAAGATTGAATGAGATTTTTTTAAAAGAGATAGAGGAATGAGATGCTAGAATTGGACAACAGATTTTGATAATTATGAAAATAGATAAATATATCAAGTAGGAATTTTAAAAAAGGGAAACATTTCAGGTCACATACACAAATCCTGGTCCAAAGCTGGTCTCCTTATTATTTATGATCTTGGACAAACTACTGAGTCTGTCTAAACCTTGGTTTCTTCAACACTAAAATAAGAAAATTATATTTAGCTAACTGAGTTCTTGCAAAAATTGGTGAAAATTTATGTAAGTCACTTAGCATGGTCAAAGGTACAATATCATACCATGTTTCATTATTGAACGTTGCTTTATTGTGCTTTGCAGATATTGTGTTTTTTATAAATTGAAGGTTCGTGGCAACCATTCATTGAACAAGTTTATGGAAGTTATTTTTTTCAACAGCATTTACTCACTTTGTGTCTGTTATATTTTGGTAACTCTTGCAATATTTCCAACCTTTTCATTACTATTATTTTATTCTGGTGATCTGTGATCAGTGATTACAACTCACCGAAAGTTCTGATGATGGTTAGCATTTTTTAGCCATAGAATACTTTTTAATTAAGGTATACATGGTTTTATATGTATTGTATACATACTGTATACATATTTATACTATTTCACACTTAATAAAGTACATTATAAAATACATATAAATTTTATATGCACTGGGAAACCAAAAAATTCATTCAACACTCACTTTATTGTGATATTCACCTTATTGCAGTGGTTGGGAACCAAACCCACAATATCTGAGATGTGCCCATATTAAGTAGTGAGGTCAATTGCAAAACTGGCCCCTTTTTGTGTCTACTCCTTTTCAAGGTAACTTTTCAGCAACTTTTATCAATCCATGGAGTCTAATTCCCTACTGGAGGAATGGAGCTTCATCCTGTGACTTGCTTTGGGTTAATAAAAACTGCACCGTTCTGAGTCAAAGCCTTCTCTTTTTTCTCTTGAACCCTTGTGACCACATATAAACATACCTGGGCTAGCCTCCTGGAAGATGAAAGCAACGTCACTCAGTTGTCACCATCCTTCTAGCCAATAGCCAGACAACCCCAGCAGCAGTGCTGCCTAGCTGGCATGCATTTGACTGCACAGAAAGCCATGTGATAAAGCAACTTCAATTTCCAACCTGGGCATGTGAACCAAGAAAATGCATGTTGCTTTAAACCACTGCATTTCAGGAGTATCTATTATTCTGCAATAATAAACCAGTCCAGGTAGTATTTTTATTAGAGTGTGTAAGTCATCAAGGATATTACTGTAAATTTAAGCAACTTCAGGCTTCCTAAATTTCTTATACATACAAAAGAGATCTGCAGAGTTTTCTTTCCCAGAGTACAGCAGCATCCTCATGCAAAATTTTTAATTTGGCTCTGAAAACATTGGTTTTGTCCAAAACATCAGGAAGAAATTTTAGTACATGACTACGGCAAAGAGCAGGTACAAATGATAACAAAATAGACCAGAAGCTCATGTTTTCTTGCAAAAACAGTTCTTTTAAAAAGAATTTTAAATAGGGTCTGAAGGAGTAGGGAATTTTTTTTAGCATTCAGATATTAGTTACATGCTCACATTCTCTCTCTCTCCCTCTCTCTTTCACTCTCTCTCTCTCTCACACACACACATACACACACACACACTCTCTCTATCTTTCTCTCTCCCTTGCAACAGCTTTTCCAAGGGCAATAAGTAGATGATTGTACTCTTTACCCTTCTCCAGAAAACAGTATCAGCCTCAGGCCACCCATTGTCCCAAAAATGTTTCTTGTTTGGTCCTCCTGTCAGGAACCAGCTCATTTCTACCACCCCATGTCTTCAGATACATTCTGACAGGGTATAGCTTGGCCCCCGTCTCAGAATGAGGCTCCACGTGGAAGCTGTGCTGGGGTCCCCATGCCAGATGTCTACCTAATGGGCAAACTGGGTATGGTTTGCAAACAGACAGAGGATGGGGACTCTTGAAGACAGTTTGCTTTGGCTCTCGCTGGGAACCAAGGGTCCAGACATCACACAGGATTGAAAAATCAGGTCACATGTGATGGGAACTTGAACAGAAGCAACTGTTGCTTTTTATATCTGTGTTTATAGTTTTTTTTCTGTAGAAATAGTTTTTCAAGAGCAGCAGGCATGGGGAAGTTTGGCAGAAGAGAAAGTTTCTTATTTCTTTTCAGCAAATTGCTCTTGGATAGATCTTTGGCTGGGTGCCAGACCAAAGGCACCTGTCCATTTCACCTTTGGTTTTGATAGAGAAATTGAGTTATGGAAGACCACGTGGCACTCTATATCATTTCAAACTCAAATCCAAGTAATCCATGTGAGAGAAATCAAAGAGAACAATTTTTCTCCCGTTATACTGCCTCATCATGATGTCACTAAAATAATTACATTTATTAGGAGGGGGCAAAATAGAAAAGATCAGGGAATTAAAACATTTTAGGCATTGACTAGGTCTTAAACATCGTAGCATTTTATAGGGAGGGAAACTGAGGTCCAAAGAGTTGAAACTATCAGGCAAATATCTTCCTTTGGAAAAGCAGGTGAATTTAGAGATCTGGGGTTGGACAAAGTTAATTATGCAAATTGGAACACAGCAGATTAATTTCTCAACTAATTTCTTGGAGGAATTGGCAAATGCATATCCTGAGTTGCAGAAATAACATCTCAATTTTCTCTCCTCACCAACTTTTTATTTCAAGCAACACCCGAGGATTCTAAATATTCAAGATCTAATTCTAAGTTAACTAATAGTCTGTGAATTGTTGGAGCCAAACCTCCACCCAGGAAAGTGAATTCTACGTGTGTGTGTGTGTGTGTGCGTGTGTGTGTGTGTGTGTGACTAGTCTCTGCTCTCAGGCTCCAACGGTGAATATCTTCAATTATTAGAAAGATGAACTAATCTACAATGTCTAATATTATCCTTTCTCAAAAAGCTCCACAAGGCTATGTGGTAATCCTCTTGAAAATTCAAGAATGAGTGCAGAATGGCTGCAGATCAGGACTTTTCCCAGGACCAATCATCATAGTGGAGTACGGGGCCCATGTGATCCTGACTTTACCTACGTCTCCAGCCTTACTTCTTGCCACGGTAATGCAGCAACACTGGCCTTGCCTCAGTTCCCGAGTCTGGCACACTTGCTATGTCTGCAACCTAAAAAAGTCTTCCGCATCCACGCATCAGGAGACTGGCTTCTTCTCAGTCTTCAGGTGGCGGCTTGTATACCTCCTCCTCAAGGGTGGCTTTCTCAGGTAGCCCCATCTAAATCTTCCCTAATATGTCCTCCCATAGCAATCTGCTATTTTGTTTTTCAGCCCTGAAAACAATAGGTTCTCAACCAGGAGTGAATCTGTCCTCCAGGATTTATTTGGCAGTACCTGGAGATATTTTTCTTAGGAGGGGAGGGCTGACTACTGGCATCTAGTGGGTAGAAGTGGGACAAGTAACTAAACACCCTACACTGCACAATACAGCCCACACAACAAAGTATTTTCTGACCCAGTGTGAGATTTTGAAACCCTGACTGTTGAAAAGAGGTTATGGAGAGACTGGGACCTCTGGTTGACTTGAAAGCTGGCTTAGGAGAATCAAAGGCTCCTCCCTTGCCACCTGTCCTTGGGCTATAGGCTCTGCCCACCATTTTCTCAGTCAGAGCCATTTTCAAGGAGCCATTTTCATTTTCTCTCATTGCCTTGAGAGAGCAATATGTTGTTCAGACCATCTGACAGTAGACGTGACCAAAACCCATTAGTGTATCCACATAAACTTAAGGTTCTGTCTGGCACTGGTGGAGATCCTCTCGGCTTGTGGCCACCCAACACGAGCCTTGGAGGTGAGTTCCCTCACTTCTGAAATCTGTCACCCACTGATCTGGATGAGCCTGACTTTATCTTCAGTGTCCTGGCTCTAGGGCCTGGGGGACCAGCTTCAGATATCACCCAGCAGCTCCGGGGGTCGGCAGACCAACAACAGGTGAGCCACCTTGGAGACTAGAGAGCACAGAAATTGGCTTTGGGAATGAGGCATCTGCAGGGGAAATCAGGGGGTGGCCCATGTGTTATATGCTTATGGATCACCACATGAGTACGGAACCCCCGAAAATGCCAGCTGACCTAATGTACTTGTTTGAGGAACCATACAGAACACTGCTGCAAAGAAAGGAGCATAAGACATGGTCAGTAAAAAACTGAATCAAAGTGTGATCCAGCCACATTTAAAGACAAAGCTATGGCTGACAGCCTTTTGAGGCAAAAATAGGAAAAGGCCATAGAGAAGAGATATATTTCTTGTGCAGGTGTCTCGGCGTTTCACTGCATCTGTATCTTTGGGGTAAATCCCCAGCAGTGCAATTGCTGGGTCATAGGGTAGCTCTATTTTTAACTTTTTGAGGAACCTCCACACAGTTTTCCAGAGTGGCTGCACCAGTTCACATTCCCACCAGCAGTGCAAGAGGGTTCTCCTTTCTCCACATCCTCTCTAACATTTGTGGTTTCCTGTCTTGTTCATTTTCACTATTTTCACTGGTGTGTCAGGTGGTATCTCATTGTGGTTTTGATTTATATTTCCCTGATGGCAAGTGATGCAGAGCATTTCCTCATGTGCTTGTTGGCCATGTCTATGTCTTCCTCTGTGAGATTTCTGTTCCTGTCTTTTGCCCATTTCATGATTGGATTGTTTGTTTCTTTGCTGTTGAGTTTAATAAGTTCTCTATGGATCTTGGATATTAGCCCTTTATCTGATATGTCATCTTCTCCCATTATGTAGGCTGTCTTTTAGTTTTGTTAACTGCTTCTTTTGCTGTGCAGAAGCTTTTTATCTTGGTTAAGTCCCAATAATTCATTTTTGCTTTTGTTTCTCTTGCCTTCATAGATGTATTTTGCAAGAAGTTGCTGTGGTCAATTCAAAAAGGATGTTGCTTGTGTTGTCCTCTAGGATTTTTGATGGATTCTTGTCTCACATTTAGATCTTTCATCCATCAGTAGTGTTTTTATTCAGGGATATATTAAGGCAGTTGTACATTTTTGAGGGTTAGTTTAGTAGAACTCGATAATACAATTTACAGACCCACTTAAGTGGGCAAATATAAACTGCCCAGTATCACAACACTCTAAAAAGCAAGTGAGGATGCCACCATTTAAACCATCCATGTGGCAAACCCCTCCTCTTTCTTCTGGGCACTTCATATGCTAAGTAGGACATGTGATTCCAAAAGTAGGAAAAAATGAGAATGAACTAATATGATTCCATAATTTCTTTCCTTTCCTTGAATTTAAAAAATATGTTAAGGAAAGTTCTAATAGTTTCTTCCTATACACCAGGCAGTTATCTTCCACAATCCAGGAGGTATATATACCCTTTCTGAGGGTCAGTAACTCAGAGGACAGACAAGATGACCAGGCTACCCTTTGACCAAGAGCTCTGATAAAGCACCTCCCTGGGGCTGATATGGAATGCCTTCATGTGAAGTATATCTAATTTCAGATCTAAGGGGAAGGAACATGACCTCTTTCTTTTTCAGACTGTGGAATCTGACCCCAAAGGAGCTCAGATAATACCCCTTAAATGAATGAATGTATAATGAGCAGTCAGAGAGAAAGGGCATCATGACACAGCCTCATAAATGATAAAGGGGAAAAACTTTCTCATGTGAGGTTAGCAAAATCTAGTGTGATGATCCTTGGACTTCAGACACAAGCTGAAGTTATCTGTAGCCAGCAACTTCTGAGGCCCAAGAAGTATATACCTCCCAATTAAAAAAAAAAAAAAAAAAAAAAAAAATATATATATATATATATATATATATATATATAAACACACACAAATAGGTGTAGGAAGGGACAATAAAGAAGCCACATAGCTTTTTGTTTTTTGCTTTGTTTTATTTATATCCACCTCTCCCTGCCTGTATATATGACTTCCATAAGTCTCTTATATCATCTCATATAGTAAATGAGGAAAAAATTTAAAAATGATTAATGTCTTTATGAACTGCAAGAGCTCTGATTTAACAAAAACAACAGAAAAAAAAATTCCAGTAGCCCGATTATTTCCAGTAAATCCTGGCTCCAGAATATTTTTGTTTCTAGAGTTCTTTGTGTCTTCTTAATTAAGATAAAACAATGAACTGATAGTTAAGTTCCTGTTCACCTTGAGACTAAATTTACCAATGAACATTCAAATCCTGCTTCTGAGATTAACATTTTTGGGAAAGATGGGCCAGTGAGGCAGGTGCAAGTATTTTGAATGGACCAGGCCAGGGCCAGGAACACCACAAGAACAGAGCCTCAAATAATAAAACGGAACTATTATGGTTGGCATAATCACATTCTTTTTTTTTTTTTCCACACAGTATCTTGACATTTTGGCCTTCTCTTTTTAAAAGTTGCACCAAAAATCTAGCACAATCATGCTGTAGTCGAGAGGGATTACTATTTTCCATCTACCCCCAGCCACGTCCACCTTAAAGGAAACATATGACCTTTTAAGCAATCTCTCCAAGGGTCAGCATGGAGAAGGAGGATTATGCAGCTGCTCCATTTCACCTTTGCCCATTGCTACCCTCAAATAAGCCTCTTTTCCTTGATGTAAGAGCCTGGTGTAAAGAGTGCTCAATAAGACAGGCCAACATTGATGAGATCGGGCAGAAGGAAATAAGTAATCCCTCTGTCTTCTCTCTAATCCAAGGCCAATAGGGGATTATGCAAACTTAAATATATCAGCATTTTAAGTATCCTAATAATGCCCCCCTCTACACTTTGTTTGCAAATACTTAATTTCTGCCCTTCACTCAAGACTCAAGGTACAGAATTCTTTCCTATATGTTAAGCCAGAATTTCCTTGGCCTAGAGGACCTACCATATGAAGGCCCTGTCATGATGCCCCTTCAGGGCTGCTGCACACCTGTCATCCTGACAGAGGCAACTGCCACTTAGTACCAGAACGGACCTGTCATGGAACCGGTGATGTCCCTCTGACGCTATGCTTCTGTATAGGAATTGCTCATTATCTGTGTATGTTTCACATTCTGATGGGAAATTGTGTCAAGTTGGCAACACCTGTGTTATGCACAAAAGACTTAGAGTCTTGATCAATGAAGTATCCACAGATGCTCTGAAATTCCATACTCAGTGGGTGATTCCTTTTATCCTCCACAAATAGAAATTGTCAAACACAAGATCATTAAAATATATAAAAGATTTGATTTGGTGAACTACCACCTGGAGGAATCAGAATATGTGTTTGGGAGGTGGGGAGCAGGGAAAGTATGAGGTAGAAATCCTTAAATGTAAGAAAATGACAGCAATTTCTGTCTTAACCTCTTCAGCTCTGGTTGCTAAGTTACCATGACATACCACTGTGTGTGCTTTTCAGTTTTTGGTCTTGGGCCTGACAGTTTGATTAATTCTCTGGAGTGCAAAATCTGCACACTGAATATTTAAAAATTACACACGCATGCACACACACACACACACACACACCCACTCACCGAGAACCCCATTATTGCTTCTGATTTATAAAATTGGTTTTATAATTAAATTGACATATGTAGGTAGCAACCTAAAACGATGCTTCATTTTGGGGAGAGAAAATCCTCTATGATGTGATGTTTCTTGAACTCTTCCTTTAACTGAACCTAATAGCAGGCATTTTTCCCTTTTTAATGTGTGCATTTAACCCTTGACTTCATGCCTAAGAAAAGTGGAAAAATAAGACAAGTGTTATTTAACAGTTGTCACTGCTTTTCCTTCTTCTGTAGGTCTTACTTGCTGTGTGATTGAGTTCAAAGGTGCCTATAAATATTTCCATAAGCCAGATGACTAGTGAGCTGTGGGTTTTGTCAGATGTATCTTAAGGAGAAAATGTCAGTATCTGCTAGCCAGACCAGCCGTGGCTCAAAATCCCAAAGCACTGCGTTGAAGATAATGCAATAAACATTTTTTTTTAAGTACACCAGAAAATGGCTTCCAAGCTATGCTGTTGTCTTCCTTTCAGCATTTGGTGCAGTTAAAGGCAATATTGCATTCCTCTCCCAGTCTGTGTGCACTTTTTTTTAAAACAAAAGTGACAACTTAAAAATCCTTATCTCTAAAACAAAACGAGTTTTTAAACACTGATATGAAAGGATTCATAGCAGCAGGTATACAATACATGAGTAAATACGAGCAAAGCTATTCCAGATGCTAAATAGAATTTACCTTTTACTATCACTGCTGCCTTGTTATCTAAAATCTGGCATCTGACCTCCAGAGAACAGCTACAGAAGTTAGAATCTAGGGCTTTGTTGATCAGTTAGTGTAGTCCTTGACTTTGTCATCTGCTTTTGCAGTGCAGAATTGGGACTGGGTTGCTCTTCTGAGCAAGAAAGGGTTAGTAAAATCTGGAATTGTTCTAGAATACTGTAAACTTACCTGTCTCCATTTTCATTCTTCCCACTACAACAGCTAATGTTTCCCTTCTGTTATCAAAACGCAGTTCCTCGTTTGCATGCTGGATCCCATTCCTTCTCAACTTCCCAGGGACAGATCACTTCTCCTTGATTTGCATCACTCATCTCTTTCCCCTCTATAAGATCATTTTGATTAGTGGATAAACATGCTCTAGAGCCTCCCATCTTTTAAAAACCTTCTTTGATTTGCTGTCCTTGAGGTTGTGCCCCATTTTTTTGGCCCCTTCAAAGATCTTGAAATAGATATCTACACATGCTATGTGTAGATAACTTGCCTGACTGTGATTCAATGATTTATCCCCCTTCATTTTACATTAAATTTTAATTTAACTCTCCCCACCCCTCCCAGTTTCCTCTCCTCTTCCTTCAAACAAAGTTGCACTTGTCAAAATGGCTAATGACCTTTAGGATTTCAAATTTTTTAAAATGATTTATTTATTTATTTATTTATTTATTTATTTATTTATTTGAGAGAGACTGTGTGTGTGTGCACAAATAGGAAGAGAGAGCAGAGGGAGAGAGGGGGAAGTAGACTCCTCGCTGAGTGAAGAGCCCCACGTGGGGCTCCATCTCAGGACCCTGAGATCATGACCTGAGCTGAAATCAAGAGCTAGATGCTCAGTGGACTGAGCCACCCAGGCACCTCTGATTTCACATTTAGAGGAAATATGAACTTCCCCAACCTCTTACCAGCTCTAACACATTTGTCTATCCTCCTTCCTGAAAACTTTCCTCTTTTGGCTTTCATCTAACTATACTTTACTTGTTTTCTTTTTTTACCTCGTTTTTCTCTCCTGTCTAGTCTCCTCTGATGGCTCCTCCTCCTCCACCCAAATTCAATGTGTTAGTGTTGCTAAGGACTTTCTTATCTACACTCTAACCTGAGGTGTTCGGTTTCACTCATATGACTTTGAATTCTATGCATATGTGTAGGACTCTCAAAGTTAAAGACTTCCCAAAAGTATCATGTCCAAATGTGAGCTCTTGATTTCCCTTTCCCGTATCAATTTGTTCCTATCCCAGTCATTCCCATCTTAGTAAAACGTATTGTATCTGCTCCACTGCTCAAGCAAGAACACTAGGGACATCTCTTTTTGCTCCTGTCCTTTATACCCTGTGTCTAAATGAGAAGCATGCCTTGCTGATTGTACCTGTACAATTTATTTCTGATGTGTCCTCTTCTGGTGCAGGTAGCATCATAATCTAAATGGTTTTCTTGCTTTCACTCTTGTTTTACATCCTCCCCATTCCCTATTCTAGAATTGTTTTTGAAACATATCACATTACTCTCTGTTTAAAATGTCACGTCACTCTATTTAAAATCATTCAGTGGTTTCCCACGGTATTTAGAATTTAGCCCATATTCCTTACCTTGAAAATCTGTATGTTTTGGCTTACATTTACCTCTCCCAACTTCATGTTATGGCTCCATTCCTACTTTCCTCCTGACTTCTGCCTCAGGGCCTTCCCACTTACAATTCTGCGTAGGACACAGATTGCCATCCTCACATTACTTCACAAAACTGGCTTCTTCTCACTTCTCTCAACTTAGAGAAGAAGTCTCCAGCCATGTCCTTTGAAGTATTCTCCTCTGCATCCTCTCTCTCTCTTTAAGTATTTATTTATTTATTTATTTATTTATTTATTTATTTATTTACTTACTTGGCAAAGAGGGAGTATAAGTAGGCAGATTGGCAGGCAGAGGGATAAGGAGAAGCAGGCTCTGAGCATAGAGCCTGATGTGGGGCTGGATACCAGGACCCTGAGATCATGACCTGAGCTGAAGGCAGATGCTTAACTGACTGTGCCCCATCCCTTCTGTGTTTTCTAGGACAGCTCGCAGTTTTTTACTTTCTTCACAGTGACTAATACAACTTTTATAAATATTTATTTATTCATTTTCTTGTTTATTGGCTTTCTACTCATTAGACTATACATTTTATAAGAGCAAGGGCTGTATCTGTATAAGTCATAATCATATCTCTGGCCTGATAAATAACATTTGCTGAATAAATGAATGAGTTGAATGATTGCTGGTACAAACAGGCATAGGAAATATCAAGGAGGTGAAAGGGATGTGAAATAACATGAATCAGCCAGGGAACTAGAACTTTAGTGAACTATTAGCCCCTCTTCTATATCCCCTGCTGAGACAACACTCAATCATCACTCATGATTGTGAATGTGTGCACATTTCTCTTAAAGGGAGAAACATATAACCAGGGCAACAGGAATCTGTACAAATATATGTATTTTCTTGACCAAGCCACTTAGACCACTTGTGTGGCAAAGTTAAGAATTTGCCTTTCATTCAATCTTATTTTATTGTTGAGAAAACAGTAAAGTGTGGACATTTTTAATAGTACAGAATAGTCTGGGTCTTAGACTCTAGGAAACGTAGATATAATGAGGAATGCCTATGTACCACAGCTCAGATGAAGTCATGAGGCAGAATGACAAGCCACATGGAGGAAAAGTTGCTAAAGTGTTCAATCCATCAAATCCCTGTACATACATACCTCAGAGGAGATAGGTCTTCATTTTCAGAGGGAATAAAGCCAATTTCTTTTGAGCAGGGCTAGTTCAGTATTCTCATTTTCCTTCATTGGACATGATTTTACCAAACATTTTCCAACACGAAATATAATTGATGATGGTAACAGAAAGAACGTGGAACTTTGTAAGTTACAACTCAAGTTTTTAAGGCAAAGGGCTGAAAGTTGCAGGATAATTACGTTTAGAGAGCTATATTTTTTCACTTATCATGTTCGATCAGTAAAGAAGCACAGATTGCTTCAGATTATATAGGTTAAACTTTTCCCCAATAGGATGGTAATCAAGTCAAATAAAAAAGATTCTTCAGGCCAGCAATTCTAAATTAAAGACTACATAACATATTAGAAATGGGTTTGAATCTATGCACCTTATTTAGTTTTCCTGCTTGTCATCCAAGAGAAGGCAGAAAGCTGAGAGCTTGGGTGGCTCAGTTGGTTAAGTGTTTGCCTTGGGCTCAGGTCATGATCCCAGGGTCCTAAGATCAAGCCCTGAGTGAGGCAAACAGCTCACTGGGGACTCTGCTTCTCCCTCACTCTCTCCCTCTCCTCCTTCTCTGGCACACACATCTCTCTCTCAGATAAAGATACACATTAAATAAAGTAAAAAAAAAAAAAACTTTTAAGAGAAGGCAGAAAACAATCAACAGTTAGAACCAATCAAAATTTACTTACTTGCATAAGTGATTGGATCTCTCTTTCCTGAAAAAGGAAGGAAGCAATGAAGGAAGGAAGGAAAAAACAAACAAGATAGAGCTCATAAAAGAAATCTTCCATGTAAATGAGAATTTAAGCTGAAGAAGGAAAAAAGGACTTCTGAAAATTATTTATAATTAGAGAAGTAAGTTTCATAAAATATGTGGTTTCTATTTTCAAGAAATTAAAAAAAAATTAAAAAAAAAAACAGACTCCAAAATAAGATGTGAGGGCTGATGAAAAGTAGTAGCAGAAAACCAAAATGTACAAGATGCTGGTTGAGATACAGGAAAAAAAAAGAGAGAGAGAGAGAGAGCTGAAAGAAAAGGAACACTACATCGGGAGTGAAAATACAATTGGATAATTAAACCAATATTAATTGCAGGAAAGAGCAGAATCAACACTGGGTTATACTGACTTGTGGATGACATACTGCAAATATCCTTCCAAAATGAGGAGAGGAAGAGATAACTTACATACGAGAGACAGAGAGACTGGAGATCGAAGACACAGATAACTATTGTCCCCAAAGAAGACATCAGAATATACAAACTAGAAGAAATAAAAACATAAGTAAGTTTTCACAAATTTGAGAGACTTAAAGCCAAAATCAAAACAGCTATTGAGCACAGTTAACAAAATGAGATGCATAGATAAACATATTTTGTAAAAGTGCTGAACTGGAAAGCTTCTCTTCCCGTTTCTTCTCCCAGAAAAACTCACCTGCTACACCACATTCTCTCACTCACCTTCTTTGCATTCTCTCTCCATCTACCAACTTAGAGGCCCCAGGAAATGAGAAGGGTAGGGAGAATGAGGGGAAGACAAAGGAGAAGAAAGAGAAGGGAGGGGAAGACCTAAATGTGAAAGACTTTCTGGAATTGAGAGGTTCCTGCCTTTCACCTACCACCTTGGTTTGCAAACCCATCAGCCAGGGACAGAGCTGACCAGAGCCTCACCCACTACCACCTCTTCTGGTCTCTGAGCTGCTGAGTTCAGCTTTCCTCTTCCTGGACTCCAGGAGGAACACTTGCCCCAAGAGGCAATAAACGACTCCAGGGGAGCTCGTTGACCTCATGAACAGGGAATCTGGAGAGGCTTACTGGTTGTTGTCACAGCAAGGTTGAGAAGCTAGACTCCTGGTTCAGTGCCTGAGCTTCAGAGTGGAAAGGTAACTGGCAAATTTGAACTGTTAGCAAGCCCAGGTATAACAACAGGGAGAATGTCATCTTATGGCTAAGACAGAAATTCTGATAAAACAAAAACCTGTGGTGCCCGTGGTGCCCCAGACAGTACCAATACTCCCAACCTGCAGGCATGGTGATGGCTTCAAAGACAAGAACTGTGCTCCTCAGGATGCAAACCAGCATCACATGGCCCACTATGGGTTATAGATAAATTAATGAGCTCCAGTTGCTTTCATGACCTGTGCAGCAGAAACTGGAAAGAGCTTGGAATCACGGTTGGCCTTGATAGAGGGCGCTTGGTAGCAGGTTTCATTCAGGGGAAGACTAGAGAGGCAAAGGAAGTGCAGTGTTGGAAAGATGTCATAGAATGCATAAGACAGTTCTAGATGATTTTGGACTTGTCCATGAAGGCTTCCACTCCCACTCCTCACCCAAAGTAAAATCTGAGGCCTGGAGTCCACCTCAAGGAAAACATGCCGGTATCTTCCAGTGCTTCTCGGTCCAGCTGAACTGCCTCTATTTTGGAAAAAAAAAAAAAAAAAAAGAGAGAGACACTTGGGGAAAGTGCTGATTTGGCTGAGAGGCACTAGAAGCAGGAAAGTAGCTACAAAAGGAACAAGAGAAATGGCAACATATGCTGGAGTTGTCAAAATTAGGAAGACGGTGTGGAGAGATACCCAAACTGGGAGAACAAAACCCCAGGAAAAGAACAGTCAAAGCTTGGAAGTGAGTTGTAGCAGTCTGACAGCTCAGCCCCTTTGAGCAGGTTGGAAAGCACAGGAAGGCTGTTTTGTGCTGGTCTCTGCCTATTGATATAATACCATGGGCTAGAAAGGCCTGGTGGTGCTTTCCTGGGCCCTAGGGTGCTTCCCACTGACAACTTCTCTATCTCAGCCAATGCCAGCAGTGGACCAACCCTTGTGGTTCCTATTATGATTGCATGATGCCCTTCAGCAATAACCATTATGAAACTTAAAAGGAAAAAAGGGTTTATTACTTACTAGCCCCGGAGCATACAAGGCACTGTCAGTGGGGACACAATGAGGTCTCTGGCAGACAGCTAGTGCCTGGGGTTCTGCTGATAGGGTGTCTGGGGTCAGGTTCTAGGGTTTCAAGGGCTCACTCCCTTTGTGAATGTAAAACATAAGAGGAGGAATTTAAGGCCAGGGGAAAAAAAAAAAAAAGAAACTAGGGCCCAAATGGTTATTATGAAATTCAACCAAGTTCAGTAAAACAAAGACCCCTCCTGACTCCTCAGTCTGTATGTAGCTGTTGGAGATACTCTCGAAGAGGATGCCTCCACAGTCAAAGCTGAAATCAGGCACTTGCATTACAAACAGAAAAGACAACCTTTGGAGCTTCAACACTACAAAGGCAGAGTGAGGAGACTTGAAAATAAGCCACAAAAAGAGGCGGAAGATTCTTTTTAGCTAAGAAACTGACAAGCTAGAACTCTTGGGCGAAGCAAAATCCAAGTCCTTAGCCTTCACAGTACTCTTAAGCAGCTGTTAAATACAACGCTGGTGGAAAAATACCTCCAGGCTTGCAGTCTGAGGAAAAAGCAGCTAGGGAAGAAAATTGAGAAGCGAACGGCACCAAAGTGGGAATGCTGCTGGTAGTCCAAGGAAATGGGAAGGAAAAGCAGCCAAAAGCAAGATTCCAGATCTGCACTCGAGCCAGAGGAAAATCCAGTTTCTTCAAGGAAGGGAGAGTTCATTGGGAAGATAAAAACAAGGTGAGAAATTACATAAAACTGAACTCCTCTCGCCTTCTCACTCAGGATCCCAGAACATTCGAGAACTGCATAATCCAGTGCGAGTCACCACCACGCACATGCAATTATTTACATGTAATTAACTAAAATGTAATAAAATAAATTTGTGATAGCTACATTTCGAATGCTCCATAGCCACATCTGGCTTATGGCTACTATATCGGGCAGCACAGATGTAGGACATTTTCATCACTACAGAAAGTTCTGTTGGAGAGCTCTGTCCTAGACTACATCCAACTTCTATCCAGATAAGAGAAATGGAAATTCTGCATGCATACAAGAATTCTCTCACATAAACCTGATGATCAGGAGGAAAATCAGTTAGATTTCACCTGAAGGCAACAGTAAGAATTGTTGCAGAACATAAGCAGAACGAACACTACTTTTATAGATTTATTTTCCTGGGGAGAAAAATATTTAAACATGTCTTCCGGATTACTTAGAGAAAAATGAAACCAGAGAACTCAAGACTGGGAAAATTGGGACGCCTGGGTGGCTCAGTGGTTGAGAGTCTGCCTTCAGCTCAGGTCCTGATCCCGGGGTCCTGGGATCGAGTCCTACATTGGGCTCCCTACATGGATCTTGCTTCCCCCTCTGCCTGTGTCTCTGCCTCTCTGTGTGTGTGTCTCTCATGAATAAATAAAATCTTAAAAAAAAAAAGGAATGGGAAAACTGTGGTAGAAAAGCTAGAAGAAACCTTGAAACTAGTTAAACAGAAAAGTAAGACTGAGGAATTATTATAAATATGTACACAGTCAAAATTAAAATACCAGGAAAAGATTTTAATACAGGAATCATTAATGTAAATGACATTGAGTACCTATATTCCTGTTTGATAGTCTCAGATATTTCTTTCTTAGGAGTGTGTGGAGGATTGGTGAAGAGGTCTTGGGGAGTATAGAAGCATGCTATTTCCCCAATATTGTGTTGGTGAGAAGCAGTACATTATTTCTTTTATTACACTGATGTATTGAAAAAGTGTATTATTATAAATATTTGAGAGTATATACTATTAAAGTAAAATGTATATTTTCTAACGTATTAAGGAAATACAAAAAAAAAAAAAAGTAAGCAAGAGACACTGGTAAAACACCAAATTGTAGAGAAAACAAAAAAGAAACATAAAAACTAAAAGTGTACGAAATATTTATAACATGTCACCTTTAGAGGCCAAATGCTCATATTAGTTAAAACAACCAACCACAAAATTTTTAGTTTTTTAGAAGCAGCATAACTATGAGAGAATTTTAATAAGCTAACAATTAAAACAAAGATTTATCAGACAGTGTCAAGGAAAAGAAGGCCAGAGCTACCACCTGCATCAAAACAGAAACAACCAGAGTAGTGGAAGATTTGGAGGAGGTCATTCAGGGAAAAGGAATAAGTGGTACAAATTATTAATCTGTTGAATTAACAAATATTTATTGAGTATTCCTAGCATTGTCCCAGGCCCTAATGATACAATAGTGAAAAGGACAAATATAGTCCTTGTACTTTGGAGCTTGGTGTATAAGGAAAAGCATATTGATACAGATGCATATATATTAAGAATGTGTATTAATATAAATGCAGGTATGCATGGGTGACTAAGTCAGTTAAGCACCCAATTCTTGATCTCAGCTCAGGTCATGATCTCGGGGTTGTGAGTTCAAGCCCTGCAGTGGACTCTAGCTGGGCGTGGAGCCTACTTAAAAAAAATACTTGCAAATATTTGTATCCTCTGGAACATATATTACCTTTTAAATATTCATGAAAAATTATTTAAAATGAAGATAACTGAGGAAAATAGGGAAACGTCAATTATTATACAGTAAGATTCCATCACCATCATGATCTAAACATAGAAATGGTTTACAAAAAAAAATGAAAGAGATGAAGCTTCTTGACCTGGAAAAAAATCAACTCTCCTCAACAGCTAAAATAAAAAATGATAGTTACAACCTCCTTAGGAATAAAGGACAAGAAGAGCACTGATCTGTATGATAATTTATAGCATATGGTCAAATTTATGCTCAGAGAAAATCTACATTCTTAAATGCTTATTAAAAATAAATAATATAATCATTTTACTCTAAATTCTAGAAAGATATCAGAAAACATGTCAGAGATTTTAAAATAAAAAATGGATATTAATGAATTAGAAAACAAAAAGTATAATAGCCATATATAATAGCAATATATCATATCACAAAAATATAAATATATACAAATAAATTTAGAAAGGCATGTACAGAAACTATATAAAATGCATATGTGCATATATAAAGACACATATACATAAATATCTATATAAAATATTATTATAGAAATATTAAGGAATATTTTCTTATATATTATTTAGAAATAAATTTGACAAGTCATATATAATATCTTTAAGAATAAAACTACAAGGAAGCCATAAATCACAATGCATATAATTGGAGAGATACATCATATTTCTGAAGGGAAAAACTCAATGCTGGAAAAACATTAATTCTCACTATGTTATTCTGTACTTTTAAGAAAATGAGAAGTTCCAACGGGATTATTTTTGGGGTGGGATAAAGGTTAAGGGACTATTGGCAGAGTTATTTTAAAATTCATATAGGAACAGATTAGTGAGAAAAGTGAACTAAAATATCATTTTACTTTTATTATGATTGGATGTGTCAGTGCTTTCCAGCCAAAGATCCCAGCACCACACCCATAATTGAATGTTGAGTTTATAACTCCTATCAAGAGACATTGTACAACCTGAGAAACAATGAGGTTCCTTAATAAGAAGGTGTTATAAAGGACTTATTATGTGATTTGGGCTTTATGGAGGTGATTTGGGGGATGGTCTAGGAAAATAGGAGTTTTTTTTCTGCATTAAGTGCTTTAGGACAATGGAGACAGTTCTGTAATTGAGTGTCTTAACAAATCTGAGCTGTAAGGATGGCAGGCTAGAGTCAAACAAAAGCATGATTATTACAAGAAAAAAGTAGCATTCACTCACATTAAGTAGCATTCACTGACATTAGCCACGAGGGGGGTATTTGGCATTTTGTAGATTGCACTGGGACAGTGACTAGGTTTAGACAGTATTGTAGAGTGGTTTTGTTTTGTCTCATTTAATGGTGATCTCATAGCGACTTTGTCTGAAGTTGCTGTTCTGGGAGATTATTTACACACGACAGCAGAATCTCATGACCTAGCTTTGAGAGACAGGCCTACTTCACAGAACTCTGAGGTCTACTTGTAATTGTCAGGCTATTTCCTGGATCTCAGAGGCTGAAGATTTTCTTTCTCCCAATTCTCTTTGGACTTAATACTAACATTTTATTTCCCTTCTTCTTCTTCTTCTTCTTCTTCTTCTTCTTCTTCTTCTTCTTCTTCTTCTTCTTCTTCTTCTTCTTCTTTTTAAGATTTATTTATTTGTTTGAAAGAGAAAGAGAGAATGACCAGGTAGATGGGCAGAGAGAGAGAGAGAGAGAGAGAGGAGAAAGAATTCTCAAGCAGTTTCCATGCTGAACACAAAGCCCTGAGCAGGGCTCGATCCCAGGACCCTGAGCCAAAATAAAGGGTTGGCTCTTCAATCAATTAATTAAGCCACCCAGGCACCCCTTTTTTTATATTTTAAAATTAGTTTTAAACTTCCTAGTTTTCCTTTTTTTTCTGACTTCTTGAAATTACATAACTTGTTTTTATTATTTTAGTGGTTACCCTTAAATCTTTTAACATTCTTTCCCTAAAAATCTGGTCAGCCAGCAGTCTCAACTCTTTTGGAGATTGGTACATGAGCTTTGGACTATTATCACTTTGATTCACCTTCAGTTTCCATGTTATGGCTTCTATTTTAGTTTCATTGTAGTTTTAAACATCACAAATTACCTTGTTGGTATATTGTGAACAGTCAAACCTCATTTAAATTCTACCAACATATTTAAAAATATCCTTATTCACACTTCTTGTTTCCCTCTGCTCTTTTCTGGTTCCATTTTATTTCCTATTAAAAGGCATAGATCCTTTTAGAAGTTCTTTTATTTGGAGTTTGTATTGTGTAGATTATCTTTTTTTGTTTGTTTGTTTTTGATAGCCAGAAAATATTTTTTACTTTGCTTTCCTCCCTTGCATGATAGCCTAGCTGGGTATAGACTTTCAGGTTGAAAGCAACTTTATTTTTCTTGGCAGTTTAGAGATAGTGTTCTATTATCTTTGAAAATCCGGTAGTACTGATGTGAAGCCTGCTATATAGGAAAAGCCATGTCATTTGTTTTGGTTGCTTTTAAGATTTTCTTCATCTTTGATGATTTCTTATTCCTTTCTATAAATGTTTTAGCGTATTCCTTTCTATGAGCATTTGTAAACTGTAGAGCTAATAATATGCCTCTCTAGTTGTTTGCCCTCAAAAAGCTGAGAGCAGTAATTACCAGGTGACTTCTGCAAGATAATGCAAAGATTTTGGAAGATTGTTTAATGATTCCTAGCTTATCAATTATCTCTAGCTTTTATGAAATAAGACTATTAATTCATTAGAGGCTTGGAGATTGGCACAGAATACATTCTTAGAGAGTTGTCAGAATCCTTATGATGGGGGCAGGGAAGTTCAAGGAAAGTTCTCAGAGAAATTGACATATGTCCCCTGGAATCTGGGGGATCCAGAGACTAATGACTCACAGCTATAAAAGTTCAAAAATTATCAGCAAGCTGGTGTAGCCTCTTACTGCTCAGTGAGAATAAAGAAGCTATGATGGGAGGAAGCTGAACTTTCTCTGACAACAGTGGGGTCAAGTGTGTGTGGTATCCGTGGACCAGATGGGGAATCCATTGAAAGAAATCATACGTCAGTCTGCAAGTCTAAATGTTCTCCTTTCTTTTACCTTGTAATACTTTAATGAAGATCTAATGATTTGCTGCTGAGTCTCAAACAGTCCCTGGCACAAACGGAGAGTAACAGTGCCTAGATTTACCTTCTTACCTGAAACAACAAAAACCAGGCACAATAAACAAAACAATATTTTTTAAAGCATTGACTATCATGTAATAAAGGACAGCAGTCTTTGAGAGATGAGGAAACAAGTGAGATGAGCCTGTAATTGACCTTGTCATTGCCTGGAGACTTTCTAGGCTGTGATGCAGGTGGGGGAGCCCCAGGTGGAAACTTCATTTCTCTGACTAAAGGACAAGGAGCTGGGAGCCCAGAGAGGCCTAGGAGGTAGAGATCACAGTACAGAATATCAGAGAAGAAATTCAGAGAAAGCAAGTTTTTGAAGATCTGCAGAGGATCCCCCTCTAGGCTTCAGCTGAAAACTGATCAGCTCATGCATGTAAGAAGATATTTATCCAGTGAAATAACCTCACAATTAGATGAAATATTTCCTGTAACTCAGCCAGAGTTAGGGATGATTTGTTATGCTTCAAAGTGGAAAACTCCATAATTCATAGGGTAATGGGTACTCGGAAGGGTCTTTCTTAAATAGTAGTGCGAAATTAGTTGTAGACCCCCCAAATCAGGCTGTTTTCATTTAATTTAAATGAATCTCAAAACAAAGCACCAAATATTTATAGTTAAATAAACATATCAAACACCCCAAAGGCAGCATTTACAAAGCATGGTATCAAATAAAAAATTACCAGGCATGAAATAAAGCAGAAAACTCTAACACATAATGAAAATTAAAAAAATATATATAACAAAGTAAATCCAGAAATCACATCGATGATATAATTAGTGGAAGGAGACATCAAAACAACAGTTGTAATTGTCTTCTGTATGTTTAAGAAGCTAGAGGAGAGGTCAGGCACAATAAGTAGAGACTGAAAATATGTTAAGAAATCCAAAAACCAAACCAAGCAGAAACCAAATCAAACTTCAGGAGGTGAAAATTACTATATATGAGATGAAAAATATACTAGATGATCAAGAGAATGAGAGATAAGCTACACACTAGGAAAAAATATTTGCAAAAGACCTTATCTGATAAAGAATTGTTAGCTAAGTTATACAAAGAACTCTTCAAACTCAACAATAAGAAATCAAATAATCCCACTGAAAAAATGGACAAAGACCTTAACAGGAACTGCCCCTAAGAAGATATAAATCATATATCATTAAGGATTGAACACTTAAACAACAATGAGATTATACTACACACCGATTATAATGGTCCTAATCCAAAACTCTAACAAAACTATTTGCTGGTGAGGATGTGGGGCAATAAAAACACTTATTCAGTCTTTTTGGAATGCAAAATAGTACAGCAACTTTGCGAGACACGTTGACAGTTTCTATAAAACTAAACATACTTTTACTGAACAATCTAGCAATCATGTTCCTTGGTATTTACTGAAAGGAGCTGAAAACTTATCTCTGCACAAAAACCTGCATATGTATATTTATAGCAGCTCCATTTATAATTGCCAAAACATGGAAGCAACCAAAATGTCCTTCAATAGGTGAATGGATAAGTAAACTTGATGCAGCCATACAATGGGATGTTATTCAGCACTGAAAATAAAGGAGGCATCAAGCTGTGAAAGATGTGGAGGAAACTTAAACTCATATTACTAAGTGAAAGAAGCCAAGTTGAGAAGGCTAAATATTATTTGATTCTAAGTGGATGATATTCTGGAAAAGGAAAAGCTGTGGAGACAGGAAAAAGATCAATGCTTGCCAAGGACTTGGGAGGGGTGAGTAGGAAGGATAGGTATAGCGCAGGAAGGTAAAACTCTTCTGTATGTGGAGACATATTGCTGTACATTTGTCAAAAATGATAGAAAGTATAATACAAAGTATGTACCATAATATAAAGTATGGATTTTGGTTGATAATAAATGTGTCATTGTTGGTTCATTCATTGTAACAAATGCACCACATCGATGATGGATATTGATGGTAGGGAGGCTGTGTGGGGGAGAAGGGGCATGTAGGGATTCTATTCTATGGACTTTCTGCTGAATTTTGCTGTGAATCTAAAACTGCTGTAAATATTTTAAAAATTAGAACACACTAGATGAGATATAAGATTAGATGTTGCAGAAGAAACAATTAGTGAACTTGAAGACATTGCAAGTTTTAAATTTTGGCTAATGATTTTTTCAGTTCTAAGATTTCCATCTTGTTTCTATAATATTATTTTGCTGAGATTTCCTATTTCTTGTGGAGACTTTGCACTGTTTTCTTTATTTTCAGCAGGCTTGTAATTGCTCATTGGAGCATTTTAATCATGATTCCTTTAAAATCTTTGTTACATAACTCTAACATCTCTGTAGTCTGAGTAGTGGCATTTATCAATCGTCATTTTTTACATGGTGAGAGTTTCCTGACTCTTGGTATGACAAGTGATTTTTTTAAATTGAAAACTGGGTATTTTTGGTATTATGTTATGAAATTCTGAATCTTATTGAACCTTCTGTTTTAGCTAGCTTCCCCTGACACTGATCCAGGGAAAGCATGGAAGTGTTGAGTCACTGCTTGTACTGGGAGTAGAAGTTTAGTTTCCAAACTGGTCTCCATTGGCCCCCACCATGCGTAGGAGGAAAACTCTTTACTTTTTTGGGGGGAAGAGGGATTGTTCTTGCTCCACACGAGGCCTCTGTGGATATCACTCTGGCTGGGAGGAGTAGAGTGTCTTGTTACTGATCCCCACATGACCTCAGTACCAATAGAGGATGGCCTCAGTACTGAAAAAGAAAAAGTTTTTACTCTCTATGAGGCCTCTTCTGACAGCGCTGCAAAAGGGAGGAGAAAGAACATCTCATTAACTCCTGGTTGGGGTAGAAGTCCTGACAAAACATGTGGTATCCACTGATACTGTGGGGGGCCTTGTCACTTACTACTTGATGATGATGGGATGCTAATTCCCTACTTGGCCTTCTCTGACACCTCACTGACAGAACTGTTGGGGCACCTTGTAACAGTTCCATTCAGGTAGGATTCTATGCTCTCCCCTCACCTTTGCTGACATGAATGGGAGTTGTACACAGTATTTGTAGGTGTTTAGAGCATAGCAGTTATTGTATAATTTTTTTTTTGTCTTTTTATGCTATCCCTTTCCTGATCCTTTTATTAGAAAAAGCAAGCTTTTGTTGGTGTTGGGTTTTTTGTTTGTTTTTTGTTTGTTTGTTTGTTTTAAGTGTTCATATGTTGGCATTTTGGGATTGCTGGCTTTTTCAACCATAAACCCAGGTTATATGATATAAATAGAAAACCCAGGGAACTCACCACCATGTCATTCCTTGGGTCTCAAATGTCCCTAGAGAGTGTCTTCTTCTCTTCACCCTTCAGAGTCTTAGATTTATTTTGTTTACAATGTTCAAAGTTTTTCAGTTGCACTTAGTGGGAAGGGATAGGGAAAAATAATTCTACTCTATTTTTCCCAGGAGTGGATGTGATGATGTTTTATATAACCTTAAAACTTCCCATGTAATAGTCATGATCTATTTCTCTTTTTGGTTTTCTCTCAACTTTGCTAGTAAAAGAAATTCTTGTACCAATCAAGTTGCCATCTTTTAATTCAATTAAATTTGTTCTTTAACATCTTACATTTCTCCCAGGCATATACTATTCTTTCCCCTCCTAAGTAACACATGTTTATTGAAGAGTATTTTTATCTAACAACCCACAGTGTCCTTTTATTTTCCAATTTATTGAGCTATAATTGCCACATAACAATGTGTATGCTGTGCAGTGCTCATACTATCTTTATGATTGTGTTCCATGGCTCTTGGTGCCTACTTACCAAATTCAGCAAAATCCATGAAATTCTCTTGGCTAATTGGAGAGAGCATATAAATGTAAGAGTATAGAAATAGCTTTTAACATCTTGAGATGGAAGCCACATAGTAGAATCAAATAGCACAAATGATTTTCAGTTTGGGTGCTATTAACATTAGTGTTTCTCTTGCCATAGTTTATAAATGCCCACAGGGACTTGCCTTTACAGTCATAGTAATTTCCTTATTTATAAATAGGAGATACAGTGAAAAATATGAATTCATCTTTCATGGCTTTATCTTTTTCCAGAGAGTAGATACTAGTTGAATGCCACTTGAAAGAAGAAACATAGCAGCTACTTTTGACAAATTTCCTCCAAAATTTACCTTAGAAAAGAAAATCAGAGCAACATCTTCTTTTCTCTCCTTCACTTTCTCTGAAACCACTTCACATTTCTTGGATAAGGTAGAAAATTTTGATTCCCTCACAAGGTTTCTCACAAATGCAAGGTTATTTTCTGACATACTAGAATTCTGTCCATGAGAAAAATTGCAAAGGATACCTGAAAAAATCTCTCTCTCTCTCTCTCTCTCTCTCTCTCTCTCTCTCTCTCTCTCTCTCTCCAGTTCAGTGGAACAGAGAACCTGTGTATCTGGAGCCTCCAGTAGAGAAGAATTCATCCCACAGACTGTCAAGCCAGGAACATGATTTTTATCATCATTATTATCATCATCATTATTATTTGAATTCCTATACTTCTGAGTAGAGATATCTCATCTTCATCAAATACTCAAAACTACTTCGACTGAAGTGCAGAAACAGATGTAATACCTTTGGAGATGGTAAGCAAATGCCTGAGGTTATCGTGAGTGTCTCTATGAGGTAGAAGTGGAGACTTTATGTAGCCTTTTGTTCTATTATTCAGGAGTAGCTTTAAGTGTTAAGGTACTTGAGGCTTATACAGTTTCAGGAGATCTCTGTCAGGAAACAAATACCAAAAAAAAAGTCTTAGAGTCAATATTTATTTAGAAATAGGAAAGATAGCTCAACAAATTTAATCACAGTAATAATTATTGTCTTTATCAATAATTCAGTTTCTCATCTACCATAATTGATCAGTATATGTCTAAGAGTTTAGAAAAGTTGCCTTTTTTGCTTCACAATTCATTACAGTAATATCATACAAATATCTTAGTGGTGTAGCCAAAATTTTAAAAACCTTTATCAAATTTCTTTTATTTATGAACCATTATAGACACATTGCTGTTTTTAGTATCCCTATAGTTTTGTGCTCTACAATAACAGAAATGCAGGTAAATTCTATTTTGCTTGATTACCATGTAAAAATGAAAATGTATGGTGCTTCTATAATTTTATGTTGCATTATTGAGTATATGCCTGTTTTGACTAGACATTGATGAGAACTAAGTTCTCTGCTTATAATTTTACATGTCTAATGACTGAAAGAATTTCATATAGATGATGAGCTTCTAGTTCCACATTTGCAAATCTTGTTTTTCTTCCACTAGTCACAGATTTTTGTGCCAGGTGTTGTACGACACATTCATATTGTGATACAGCCTCTATTTTTGCATCTTAATACCACAGTGGTGGTTGAGTCAGCAAAGTAGCCAGAGATAGAATTCGTGAAGCCGTTTTTTATGGAATAACTAACAGTAAATTAACTTTACTGAGAAATACTCATAAGCCCAATGAATACCCAATTCAGCTTGCTCTTAGTAATATTCCACACAATGCCCACAGCCACTTCAATGCTTCCCATCATTAGAGAAAATGTAATAGAGGGGAAGTCACAGTGGAAAGAGATATTTGTCTTTCACAAGTTACAAACACAAATGACCTTGCACATACATTTCTCCTACCTGAGATCCTGAAAGGAGATTATACAAGCAAGGGTCCTTGCAATTCAAGATGCATGAGTTCATTCATGAGTCCATTTTTGCTATCTTTAATCAGTCTAAAGTAGCATTGTATTTAGGTTTTTCTACATCTTGACAGCCATTGGCTAGGGACAGTATATCTTCCACAAGAGGTCAAATGCTTTCCTTAAGTGGAAACCAAAAGTAACCTTTGGTTTGGTTAGCTTCTCAAATAAGTTATTTTTAAATTGTTTCAACACAGTAAGCATGGAACAAAAATAGGATTAAGGACTTCAGGACCTGGATTAAGCTACCTTGTTTTGTTTTGTTTTGTTTTCCAGCTTGTTGACTACTTTGAGAACCCAATAGGCATACTTGAAAGAAGATCTTACCTTTGCATATTTTTTTTTCTTTTTTTAAAGAAGGGGGCTAGGGAAGAAGGAGAAGGTGAGAAAGAATCTCAAGCAGATACCCTGATGAGCAGACTGGATGCAGGGCTTGATATCATAACCCTGAGATCATAATCTGAGCCAAAATCAAGAGTCAGATGCTTAACTGAGGCATCCTGGTGCTCCAACTTTTGTATGTGGTCTTTAAAAAGATGGTTCACTGATCATACTACCAGCATATGAACAATTTTGACCTGAGATAAGAAGTATGATTAACCAAAGACAAAGAGAAATAATAGTATCAAAAAACTAGATGTGATTTTAATGACAATTACAATCAGTTTTTGAGCCCTTAATGAAAGCAAGGCAATATATTAAAGATGTTATATATTATATCAGTTTGAGTCTTTGCAGGAAAGACATGGCACACTCAAATGAGATAACTAAGGAGAGATTGATAAAGAAATTGGTTTTTTTGTTTTTTTAATAAATTTATTTTTTATTGGTGTTCAATTTGCCAACATACAGAATAACACCCAGTGCTCATCCTGTCAAGTGCCCCCCTCAGTGCCCGTCACCCATTCACCCCCACCCCCCACCCTCCTCCCCTTCCACCACCCCTAGTTCATTTCCCAGAGTTAGGAGTCTTTATGTTCTGTCTCCCTTTCTGATATTTCCCACACATTTCTTCTCCTTTCCCCTATATTCCCTTTCACTATTATTTATATTCCCCAAATGAATGAGAACATACACTGTTTGTCCTTCTCCGATTGACTTGCTTCACTCAGCATAATACCCTCCAGTTCCATCCACGTTGAAGCAAATGGTGGGTATTTGTCGTTTCTAATGGCTGAGTAATATTCCATTGTATACATAGACCACATCTTCTTTATCCATTCATCTTTTGATGGACACCGAGGCTCCTTCCACAGTTTGGCTATTGTGGACATTGCTGCTATAAACATCGGGGTGCAGGTGTCCTGGCATTTCATTGCATCTGAATCTTTGGGGTAAATCCCCAACAGTGCAATTGCTGGGTCATAGGGCAGGTCTATTTTTAACTCTTTGAGGAATCTCCACACAGTTTTCCAGAGTGGCTGCACCAGTTCACATTCCCACCAAGAGGGTGTAAGAGGGTTCCCTCCGCATCCTCTCCAACATTTGTGGTTACCTGCCTTGTTAATGTTCCCCATTCTCACTGGTGTGAGGTGGTATCTCATTGTGGTTTTGATTTGTATTTCCTTGATGGCAAGTGATGCGGAGCATTTTCTCATGTGCATGTTGGCCATGTCTATGTCTTCCTCTGTGAGATTTCTGTTCATGTCTTTTGCCCATTTCATGATTGGATTGTTTGTTTCTTTGGTGTTGAGTTAAATAAGTTCTTTATAGATCTTGGAAACTAGCCCTTTATCTGATACGTCATTTGCAAAATCTTCTCCCATTCTGTAGGTTGTCTTTTAGTTTTGTTGACTGTATCCTTTGCTGTGCAAAAGCTTCTTATCTTGATGAAGTCCCAATAGTTCATTTTTGTTTTTGTTTCTTTTGCCTTCGTGGATGTATCTTGCAAGAAGTTACTGTGGCTGAGTTCAAAAAGGGTGTTGCCTGTGTTCTCCTCTAGGATTTTGATGGAATCTTGTCTCACATTAGATCTTTCATCCATTTTGAGTTTATCTTTCTGTATGGTGAAAGAGAGTGGTCTAGTTTCATTCTTCTGCATGTGGATGTCCAATTTTCCCAGCACCATTTATTGAAGAGACTGTCTTTCTTCCAGTGGATAGT
The DNA here is from genome assembly GCF_003254725.2 of Canis lupus dingo. NCBI lineage: Eukaryota > Metazoa > Chordata > Mammalia > Carnivora > Canidae > Canis > Canis lupus. Next base: position 29,968,706 of record NC_064258.1, on the reverse strand, counting down.
CTTTCCTCCTTTATCGAATATTAGTTGGCCATAAAGTTCAGGGTCCACTTCTGGGTTCTCTATTCTGTTCCATTGATCTATGTGTCTGTTTTTGTGCCAGTACCACACTGTCTTGATGACCAAAGCTTTGTAGTACAACCTGAAATCTGGCATTGTGATGCCCCCAGCTATGGTTTTCTTTTTTAAAATTCCCCTGGGTATTCGGGGTCTTTTCTGATTCCACACAAATCTTAAGATGATTTGTTCCAACTCTCTGAAGAAAGTCCATGGTATTTTGATAGGGATTGCATTAAACGTGTAAATTGCCCTGGGTAACATTGACATTTTCACAATATTAATTCTGCCAATCCATGAGCATGGAATATTTTTCTGATAAAGAAATTGTTTAGGTGAGGACATATTTAAGAGAAACTGGTAAAAGATGGTGGGGTACCCATAGATTATCAATCTCCAAGAGCTGTTAGCACCCATAGGCCTGAAGGGGCTAAAACATGGACGATGCTGAGGCTACAGCTAGCTGTAGGGGAAGGCCATGTGAGAAAAGCTATGGAATTCATTGGGTGAATGCAATTGCTGGCCAAACTGTTATCTAGCAGTAAGGAAGCTGGGGAATATACATTTCAAACACACTCTCCTCCTACCCTGCAATCTATTGCCTGTCTCTTCTGAATTAATTGGAAGCCAGATGCCAAAAGAACTGTTCATGCAGCCCTGCTCTTAGAACACAGAGCAGAGTTTATGTCAAAATGTATAGACCAGTTCTAGGACAGCAGATTAATGTCAGCTAGCATATTGAGATATATGAAACCATGAACATTTGACCATGTTTAACCTAGAACAACAATTTGTATGGTTCAATCTATTAATACATTTAAACTTCTCAACAAACTTAAAAGGTCTAAATTATGATCCTGACTTCATAGTCATAATTCTGTGGCTCAGAGAAATTGAGATTGAGATAAGAGGAAAATGCCAAAGAAGAAATTCTCAACATTATCTAAAAATAGACTTAACTGCCACCAAAATTATTTTGCTTATAAGGAATAAGAGTTTCAGAGCTCTTTTCCAAATATTGTCTTACTTAAAACTCACAAAATAGGGAAAATGGTATGGTAATTCCTCAAAAACTTAACCCTAGAATTATCAGATTATCCAGCAACTCTACTTCTGAGGATATATTCAAGAAACTGAAAGCAAGGATTGAAATAGATATTTGTACACCAATATTCTCAGCAGCATTACTCACAATAGCCAAAAGGTGGAAACAATCCAAATGTCCATAAATGAATACAGAAGATGTGGCATCTTGTGTATACTGCACATGGAAGAGAATACTATTCAGTCTTAAAAAGGAAGGAAATCTTGACACATGCTATAATATGGGTGAATCTTGAAGACAGTAAGTTAAAATGAAAAAAGCTTGTCACTAAAGGACAGATGTTGTATGGCTCTCTTCCATGAGGTTTCTGAAGCAGTCAAATTTATAGAAACAGAGAGTAGAATGGTGCTTTCTAGGGGCTGGAATAGAGCACAATTGGGAGTTAGTGTTTAATGGGTGCAGAGTTTTGGCTGGGGAAGATGAAAAAGTGTTGATGGTTGTGCACCATTATGAATATACTTAATACTACAGTTCTGTACAGATAAAAATGGCCAAAATGGTAAATTTTATGTATATTTTACCACAATAAAAAGTGCTAAAAATTTCACTGAAATCTAGTCAAACTATAGAGCAATTATTGTTAATATTGTTAATGACTTCTAGATGTATGGAAATGCCAACACGGAGAGGCAAAATATCTTGCACAATATTATGTAGTTAATGAGTATACGAACTAAGCTTCAACCCCATCCATGTTTTCTCATAGAAAATCCAGTTTTCTTCCAGAAATACAAAACATTTTACAAACCCACCCCAGGGCCCAGAATAACCCCCTAAGTTTATCATTTCTAAGGTTACTGAATAAGGCAACTGATGGTTTAGTGAAGAAAATCAAATCCATCCCCATGAATAAGTAATGTGTTTGTCAAGAACTTGCTAATTGATAAAAATCCATAATTCTCAAAGGTAACTATTAAGGATCTGATGCATAGTGCTTGATTCTCATTAAACTGTGGTGTTAGTTTTGTGGTATGATCTTGAATGTTTGTTCTTAGTATTGAGATCTACAATTCTTGATGTTCCTTCAATCATTGCCCAAAGTATGGAAAAAGAGGAACTGCTTTTGTGTTTTTGCTGCTTTTTAATTTTATCTTCTGTTAAAATAGTAGATGGAGTTTGAAAAATATATATGCTTGTGTCAAGGGTATGGTGTGTGGGTGTGTGCAGAGACAATGAAAACAAAAGGGCCAGTTTTGGTTAGAGAGTTGCTCTACAGCATGGGATTTATACTGCACTTGGTTTGAGAAATGCAGACAAAAATTCACAGCAAAAAGGCAAAATAAGAAAACATTTTATGTTCAGCTTTCAATTATGAAGGAATACAATTTTAAATTTAACTGTACATTTATGTGTTACCAAAACTGGAGCTAGAAGGTATTCGTTGGGTTACTGAGAGAGTCTCCACCACTCAGAGACCTGTGTGGAAAACATCAAGTTTTTATTTGACAGAGAGCCTAACATGACACAGGTGAAAGCAAAATACTCTAACTGAAATTAAAAAACTGTCCTTGTTAGGGATCAAGTTTATATATCTATTGCCAAAATTACTAAATATTTTTCCTTAATGCAGACATAGATTTGTGTATGAACTCCAACCCCGATACTGCTCAACCTAATTAAGCAAAATAGCAAAAAAAGAAAACAATTCAAGTCAAACCAGTTAGCAATATGGACATCTTTGGGAGAGTCTATCGATTAAGGTCTGCCAACTGTGTGATATGTTTAGTGTCCTTTTAGAACTCCAGCCTCAGTTACTTAAGCCCTATGGGGCTTAGAGTAGGACCTAAAGATCAAGTAGATCCAAAGGTTAACTAGGACCAAATCCTAACATGACTCAAAATCAGGATATGGATGTTGATATCCATGTTTACTCTTAAGGTAAGGAACTTGGGTATTTTCTCTTTATAGGTCCAGTTTCAAATAAACACTCAATAAGCATTTGACAGGAAAGAAGAGAAGAACTTGACTCTAAAGCTGAGAGGTTTGTTAGTGTGAGAAAGGAAAATCTATGCAGGTCAAGATAATGCAGAGCAATAAACAGATATAAGCAAAGAGGCTGGTGGCATGTGTAGAGCTTTAGAACAAATATTGGGCAAATTAAAGTTCAAGGACAAAATCTAGACATTGGTATTCAGGAGGCTAAGGCACCAACTTGATCATCACAACTGGGAATGTGATATGAAACCAGTTATTAGGAACTTTAACACAAAGGTCAGAAAGACGCTATATAGTAAGATTGACTTTGAGGTTGAGCTAGCGAGTTACTGTCGCATGGAAGCAATTCATATATGTCCCTCATTTGGAGTGAAGATTAGTCCCAGAGTCAGTAGACGCTGGCTCTCCCGGCAGGCTTTCATTAAACATATTGAGACTATTATTGTAGAAGTGATGAGCTGAATGGAAATTACAAAGGCCAGTGAGGGAAAAGGAACCCATTCCCTGGTGATCTAAGCAGGTTGCAGTTTGGTTTGTGATTTTTCAATTTCTAGACTTCCAAAAGTGAGCTCTGCCTTTTCTCAGTGCTTCACATTTCAGATGCAATGGGGGAGGAAACTTTCAGTTTTAGGGAGCCATCTCTGGAGACTCAGGAGCATGTTTAGGAAAAAAAGAATATTTTTCAATATTAATTTTAAAAATTTGAAATGTCTGGATGCCTATTTCCTTGAGTGACTCTTAATTCTCCCTGGTTTCTCTGAAGTGAGTACTTAATTCTACCCCCAATGCCTATTCTCACATATTCCAGCTTGGATTTTCATGTTTCAACAGTTAACATAAGCCACTGAACTTGTGGGTATTTAACCAAGATCTGGTGTGTGAACATTTGGAGGTTTGCTCACAAGTCCCTTTCACTGAAATCGTTTCTGGGCACTGATTTGGGCTGAGCACACAAAGTACAAATTGGCTCTTGGGACAGAGATGCCAGGCTGAGGCTGATAAAAGATTTACTGCTGAGTGCTTAGAATCACTGAGCTTTGTTATGAAATTATTGCAGCCTTTTCCACTGGGATGCAATGATTTATAACCCATCGATAGACAAGAGTGTTTAACTCTGTTCCCATTAATTGATTGAACAATTTACTTTCTGCTTTGTGTTCACACCTGCTCTTGATCAAAGCTGGTTCATATTCTGCTCTTGGCTATTGCATGATGCTATATTAATGGTTTATTGGTTCCACTGTGCCTATAACACAGCAGAGTTTATGATGTTTAATAAAATGACATGTCTAAATAGTCTCTTGGCTTCGTATTGTCTTTTTATCAAATTAATTTCATGATGTGGGTTTTCCTTGTACTTCAGAATTGCAAATTTCTGCAAAAATCTATCACACACACAACACTTTAAATATTTGAACTACTCTCACAATAAATGAGAGGGGGAGAAAGTACTTTCTTGCTAATTGGTGTTCTTTGCCATTTACTTCTGTCACTTAGGGGACTCTAGTAGTAGTCCCTTGGGAAGGAGGACCTGGATGAACAGACAATTTTATGCATGTTTTATATCTCCTTCTCCTTGAAATCAGGTATTTTTTAGGAGAGAATGAAGGGTGCTTCACCCTGAGGATTACATGGGGAAAGGTGAAGACTTTTTCTGAGACAAAAGATGTCAGTAAACACATGAAAGCACACAGCAAAATACAAGTCCCCTGGTAGCTGCGTTAGTTTTGCCTATTTCTCTAAGGAAATCTTTGTGACTTGGAATATCTCCTCTTAGGGTCATAAGAGGTCATGTGGAAGGTAGGAATCTTGACTTATTGGAGTGATAAGTGATCATTTATAGAGTGATATTCTTTATCACTATGCTATTCTGCCTCCAGTAATAGTAAACATTTACTTAATTTTTCTAGATACCATGTACTGCATGAAAAATTAAGAGAGTGATTTCTGGAGTCGGGCTACTTGGACAAAATTGCAACTCCACAAATCTGAGGCATGATAGGCCTCAGATTCCTCTGTGAATTGGGTAAAATAACATCTCTAATCTTGGTTGTTGAAGTTTAAATGAGCTAAAGTTAGTAGAGCTCTTAACATGACACCTGGCATTTAATAAACACTCCACAGATGTTAGAAGTTATGATTATAACAAGATAGTCATACATATTTCAACTCTGCCCTATAGGTAAAAGGCAGACTAGCTGGTACATAGAAGAGAGGAAGATGGAAGGGATGAATATAGTGGAAGTTTCCTTGATGGTGATGATTAGGTCAGATTAATTGTTCAGTACAACTGTTCAGATTAATTGTTTAGTTTAATATATTTTTGTACTTTCAGTAAATGCTCAACAAATGGTAGTAATTGTCATGAAATCACTCCGTAATTTTTGCTATATTACTTTTCTCTGCCCTTAATTTATATGAGGTCAGTCAACTAGGTTATGTGATCAAAGATTGCATTCCTAACCTCAGCAAAAAGCTCTGGAAGTGTGTGCTCGAGGGAGAAAACAAGGAGACTAGGTCATCACCAGTGGAAAAACAAATCATGCAAAACACAGACACTGCTAATTAAAATTACGTTCATCTACAAAGAACTTTGTGATTTTTAATTGTAAGAATATAATGTCAAAATAAACAAACCAAAAATAAAAGTGGATAATGTCAAGCACATGCTTTTCCTCCTTCCTGGAGTGTTCTTATTCTGGCTCTCCAAATGACTGGCTCTTACTTATCCTCAGCTTAAATGTCACTTCATCAAAATGGTCTTATCTGACTTTCTTTTCAAAGTACTTTCCCCTTTCAGGGCCTCTACTAGTCTGTATGGTATCTTTGGCCAAACTAGGAAAAACAACAACAAAAACAACAGTTCTTCTTCAAGACTCTTTACTTATACTGTCAGGAAATGATCTTAATATACCAATTTATTTAAACAAGACACTTTACTGCCATCTGCCAGAAAATTTTGGCAATAAATATACAAATCTGCAGTGTCCATGACAAGAATAGTGCCTCCTAAGGTTGTGTGTGTAAAACATGCATGACTCTATGCAGCACTCCTATAATCCTTTATCCTCTATAACAGCATTCAATTTGTTTCATCCACAGTATTTAATGCATGCTGAAACAATTTGTTTATTTATGTCTTATTCCTCCACAGTTTAGATGTTTCAGGAAGGCAGGGACCGTGTCTATCTTACTTAGTGCTATATATCATCAATATACAAAGCAATGCACATTTCATTGTAGGTGCTCAAATAATATTTATTAAAAAATGAATAAATTTAAATAAGTGCTTATGTCTGTTTAAGCTAATAGTCCAACTTATCTATTCATATAGCTGAATGCAGTAAATAGTGAGAAATCTGGTTTAAACCTCATGCCAAAAATAAATAAATAAATAAATAAATAAATAAATAAATAAATAAACCTCATGTCGAAGTACATGGTATAGTGTCTTGAATGTAGTAGAAAATTAATACCCATGCATTGACGGAAATTGAAAACCTTGCTCAGAATCTGCAAGGATTATGAATCATATAAAAATAGATCTTGCCATTAAAAAATCAACATGTACTCTGAATGATCATAACAACAACTTAATTCTTTTTGGTTTTCAGGATAAAAATGGGGTATTGGAGCTAAGTATAAGACAAATTTTGAAGCTTGCTTTGATGGGACCATAGTTTTAGAAGTCAAGAGTCACAAGTATTTTGAACTTATCCTTTGGCCATAGATAAACCTTTTCACCCTTTTGGGTCTCAGTTTATACATTTATAAAGTTTTTGGATTAGAATTCTTAGGTATTTTACGTTAGGTACTAATACAGCATCCACCTATTATCCTGAGTTAAGGATAACTCTGGTTTAAGGTGATCTCTTTAAGATCCCTTAGACAATAAGAGTAAGTGACTATGATATCTTACTGTAACTCAGTTTTTGCATCTATTAGAAGGGAAGTAGTGTTGCATGTTTTTCTCTGTCTTATTATGAACCTAGTAGATATATGTAATGACATGCTGGTGCATGCTAAGCAATCTCGAGAGCTCCTCTGGCTATTTTAACTCTCATTGTAATTTCCCAGAGTCACAGAGTCATGATCTATCAATTGTTTCAAATAAGGGTATTGTCCTCCTATTCCTTGTGACATTAATGAAATAATCAACTCATGCTTGTGTGAGTGAAAGATGATTGTAAATTCATCATTTGAAACATGGAGAGTTACATTAATCTGGATCTAATTACCAAACAGTATTAAGAGTATTTAGATCAGAAAGACTTAAATATAGGTAATTGATCAAATAGATGAGAGGAGCTGATAAACCAAAAACTGGTAATGAGGTCAATCAGAAAGTCAGGATAACAGAGGTAGATTTTGATGCTTCCTTTATATTTTTCTTGCCTAATTTCACTGGCCACGACTTTTAGTACTATGTCAAATAAAAGTGGCAATAGTGGGCATCCTTGTTTTGTTCCTTATGTTAAAGAAAAAGCTAAAAGCTTTCAGCTCTTCACCATTGAGTATGTTGTTAGTTCTCGGCTTGTCATATATGGCCTTTATTATGTTGTGTGCATTTCCAATATACTCAGTTTGTTAAGAGTTTTAATCATGAATGGATGCTGAATTTTGTCAAATGCTTTTCCTGTGTCTATTGAGATGATTGTATGATTTTTCTCCTTTTTTTGTTAATATGGTGTACATGTTGATTGACCTGCCTATATCAAGCCATTTTTTCATTTCTTAGAGGAAATACCTCTTGATCATGGTGTATGATCCTTTTATTGTACTTTTGAATTTGGTTTGTTAATATTTCTGTGAGGGTTTTTGCATCTATGTTCATCAGGGTACTGGCCTGTAATTTTCTTTTCTTATAGTGTCCATGTGTGGTTTCCATATTAGAAGAATGCTGGCCTTGTGTGAGTTTAGGAGTTTTGCCTCTTTTATGTTATAGAAGAGTTTGAGAATGATAGGCATTAATTATTCTGTAAGTGTTTGATAGAATTCACCAATGAAGCCATTTGGTCCTAACTTTCATTTGTTGGAAGATTTTTGATTATTGATTCAATCTCTTTACTATTAATTGTTCTGTTCAGATTTTCTATTTCTTCATGATTCAGTCTTACTAGGTTTTGTGTTTCTGGGGATTGATTTCTTCTATGTTATCTGATTTGTTGGCATATAACCATACAAGTAGTCTCATGGATCTTTTTGTATTTATGTATCAGCTGTAATGTCTCCTCTTTCATTTCTAGTTGTATTTATTTGAGCTCTCTCGCTCTTTTTTTATGTTAACTCTAGCAAAAAGTTTGTCAATTTTGCTTATCTTTACAAAAAAAACAGCTGTTTCACTGATTGTTTCTATTGTCATTTTAGTCTCTATTTCATTTATTTCTGCTTGGTTCTTTGTTATTCCCTTCCTTCAACTAATTTTGGGTTTAGTTTGTTCTTCTTTTTCTAATTCCCTGGTGTGTAAAATTAGGTTGTTTATTTGAGATCTTTCATTAATTTTTTTTTAAAGGTAGGTGTTTGTCACTTTGAACTTCCTTCTTAGAACTGATTTTACTTCATTCCAGAAATTTGGTACATTTTGTTTCCATTTTTGTTTATTTCAAGATTTTTTAAAAATTTCACTTTTGGTTGCTTCTTTGATTCATTGGTTGCTCACAGCATATTGTTTGAGTTCACATATTTGTGAATTTTCCAGTTTTCCTCTTGTGATTTCTACTTCATATCATTTTGGTTGAAAAGGATACCTAATGTGATTGCAATCTAGATCTGCTAAGACTTGCCTAATCTATGATCTAACTAGGAGATTGTTCCACATACACTTGAGAAAAATGTGTACTCTGCAACTATTGGATGGAATGTTCCACATATGTCTGTTAGATACATTTGGTCTGATGTATAATTCAAGTCTAAGGTTTTATTATGGATTTTTCTGTCTGGATGATCCATCCATAATTGAAAGGGGGATAGTGAATTCCCTTATTCTTACTGTATGTTAGTCTATTTTTCATTAAAATCTATTAGTATTTGTTTAAAATATTTAAGTGCTCCAATGTTGGCTACAAATATATTTATGACTTTTTTATCTTCTTGATAACTTCAACCTTTTATCATTATATAGTGCTCTTGTTTGTTTCTTTTACAGTTTTTAAATTTAAGTCTATTTTGTCTGATATAAGTAGAGGTACCTCTAGTCTTTTTTGGTTTCCACTAATATGTATGCCATGTCTTTTTCTATTCCTTCCTTTTGAACCCATGTGTGATTCTAAATCTGAGGTGAATCTCTTGTAGACAGCATAGACTAGAATCTCATTCTTTTTGTTCATTCAGCCACAGTATGCCTTTTGATTGGAGAATTTAATCTATTTACATTTAGAGTAATTATTTATAAGTAAAGTTTTACTAACACCATCTATTCATTGTCTTCTGCTGTTTTGTGGCTGCCTTATTTTTTTTATTTTCTCTCTTGCTGCCTTCTTCTGTGGATTGTTGATTTTCCATAGTGGCACAATTAGATGTTCTTCTCTTTACTTTTTGTATCTGCTGTAGGTTTTTGCATTGTGGTTACCAGGAGGTTTACAAAAAAACACCTTATAGACATATCAGTCTATTTGATGCTGATAACAATTTGACTTTAATTGAATACAAAAACCCTACCCTTTTATGTTTTTGATGTTACAATTCACTTTTTTATGTTGTGTATCCACTGAAAAATTATTGCAGCTATAGTTATTTTTAAATACTTTTGCCCTTTAATGTTTTCACTGGAGTTATGTGGGTTAACATGCTACCATGTTACAGTATTAGAGTATTCTGAATTTGACTATATACATAAATTTCAGTATATTGTACATTTTCATATGCTTTAACATTAATAATTAGTGCTCTTTCATTTCAGCTTGTAGATTCCTTTCAACATTTCTTGTAAGGTAAATATAGTTGTATAGTTGTGGTGCACTCTCTCAGCTTTTGTTAGTCTGGGAATATCTTTATATCTCCTTAATTTCTGAAGCAGAATTTTGCCTGATGGTATACTCTTGGCTGGCCTTTTTTAGAGTATGATATATTCTTCCATTTCTTTAGGCTTATTAAAATTTCTCTAAAAATATGTTATAATACTTTAGTATACAAATTCTGCATATCTTTCAGGAGATATTTTCTTAGGTATTTAATGTTTTTAAAATCTATTGTGTATGGCATATTTTAAGTTATTTTATTTGTTTACTTTTACTAGTATATAGGAATAAAACTGATTTTTAAATATCAATCTGGTAACTTACAACCTTGCTAAATTCATCTATTGCAATATTGTTTTGGAAGTATATATGACAGATTATATATATACATATATATATATATAATCACATAGTCTGCCACTAATGATAGCTTTATCTCTTCCTTTCTAACCATTTGCCTTTTGTTTCTTTTGTTACTTTATCACACTGCTTGGAATCTCAAGAACAATGTTGAACAGAATGGTCTGCAGTGAGAATCTTTGCCATGTTCCTAATCTCAGGAGCAAAATCTCTTATAGTTCTCTATGGAGTGTGAAATTTACTACAGATTTTTAAAAAAGATTCTTTGGTTCTAATCTGTTAAGTTTTTATTTTTAATCATAGTAGATTTTGAATTTATAAGGATTTTTTTCCTACATTTATCTGGATGATCCTATGATCATCTCAATTGTTTTGTTCCTGTAGTAAATTAAATAGATGAATTTTTGAATTTTAAAAACCATCTTGCAGTCCTAGGATACCCAAGTGTGTTGTAGAACAGTATCTTTTTAAAACTATATTATATACCATTCGTTTTGATTTGCTAATATTTGTCAAAGATTTTTGTATCCATAATTATATGACACTGGTTTGTAATTTTCCTTTCTTGTAGTGTTCTTTGAAAAATTTTAGAATCAAGAGCTATGTTAACCTTATAACTACAGGCAGAGTAGTCAGTCTTTTTCTATTTTGGGGGAAAGAGTTTGTATGAGATTGGTATAATTTATTCCTTAACTATTCAGAGGAATTCATCATCACAATACCAGAATTTATCTAGTTTCTCATAGGGAAAACTGGCCAGTCATTTTTGTTCCCTCACATTTCCAAATTTAGTCCAACACTACACAATCTCTCCAAAATTTCCTGTCTCTCCACCATCACCCCTTCCCCACAAGAATAGATAAGAGGCTCTCAGTAAGTGCTGCTGTCAGCCCAGGCACAGAATTGATAAATGCTCCTAGAAGAAGATGGAGGCTAGGCATGGAAATATTCCACACTTGTGGGATTTTAGATCATCTAATTCTCTTTGAGGCCTTAAGATACATGAGTTTTTGTAATATATTTGACTCTTCCTGGTTCTTATTATGGAAACCCTGCTCTGCTATTATGGGCTGCATTCTACTCATATGCAAAAGTGTAGGCTGCCTTAGTTTATCAAACAGATGGTAGGTTTTCACTTGTTTGGAGCCAAGGTTCTAGAAAGGTCATAAAAGTTTTTTATGACTTTTTAATGTTTATGAATGTCACCCATTCATTAATTTTTTTAATTCAGAAAATGGTATCTGCTGACTTTATATATATGACAGTCATTGTGCTCTTATACATTCTCAAACTGGGTTAGAATAAAAATTGCCTTTTTTTCTTGTTTAAAACAAGATTAAAGGACTCAGTTCTGGAAATCTTCTGAGATGATTGGGTTGGAACCTAGGAATTTGTAATTTTAACATACGTCTCAGGCAATTCTGATGCAGGCCATTCACACAAAGGCAACAACTAAACTAGGCAGGAAGTGATTAAAAAGTAATGTTGTGAGTCATTTTTTTATGATGGAGTGCAGAAACTTTCACGGATTATAAATAGGGGGAGGTCAATTTGTAGTTCCCATTCCTACTATGTACAGAACTATAGATCTTTAGAAGAAATTTAAAACAACTTCCCAACATCACAGTACATAAAAGAAAATATGAAGAAAGAATGTAAAGGCCAGAAATCGAAAAATCTGATCCTAGGGACACCTGGATGGCACAGGTTGTTGAGTGTCCCCAACTCTTGGTTTTCACTCAGGTCATCATCTCATGCTTGTAAGTTTGAGCATAGAGTCCAGCTTTGTGCTCAGCATGAAGTATGTTTAAGAGTATCTCTTGCCCTCTACTCCTCCCTGCCACCCTGCTCTCACACACTCTCTCTCTCAAATTAAAAAAAAAAAAGTAAAAATACATTCTGATCCTATAGATAGGGCACTGCCACTCACTTGAATGGTCTTAGCTGTGCTAAGATTTCCTGGAGGCTGAAAAACCATTTCTAGTACTATTTAGAAAAGACCAAGAACTCTTGGTGATTAGAATAAGAATCTTGAAATAATGGGGGATCCCTGGGTGGCTCAGTGGTTTAGCGCCTGCCTTTGGCCCATGGCATGATCCTGGAGTCCCAGGATCGAGTCCCACATCAGGCTCCCTGCATGGAAGGAGCCTGCTTCTCCCTCTGCTTGTGTCTCTGCCTCCCCCTCCCTCTCTCTCTCTCTCTCTCGAATAAATAAATAAAATCTTAAAAAAATAATCCTGAAATAAGAAACAAATACTTCTAAGACCATATTATGTAGGACAAGAATAATGTGCATCACACAGAAGTTGGCCCACAATGGACCAAATGTGTTTTTGTAGCCTCACTATTGAGTATTATAACCAATATTTTAGTGAAAAGGAACTAGAATTTGATGGCTAACTATGGACAACTGACTATGTTCTTGCCAAGGAGGTATTAGAATAATTGTCCTATCAAAATATCCAGAGATTTTGTTTTTTAAAGTAGCTGATAGAGTCCTTTTGTCTTCTCCTTTGGTCCATCATTCTTTTCTCTGTTTGAAATAGAGACCTTATTCTGGAGATGGAGCAGCCATCTTCAACTACAGTATGGTCTTGTGAGTGGTGGTCATGCTAGTAAAGCCATATATGCAGGGAGCCTGTGTCCCCAAAGTTCTCATAGAGCAACTCTGTCATACTGTCCCTGGACTTCCCATGGCAGGACTTTGTCTTGAGTAAGAAATAAATGTCTATATCATATATACCTTTTTGTTTTATATTCTAGTATTACTTGTTGTTGAAATAATCCTTGATACGAATTCATTGATGAGTTTTGTTGGGATACTATTCATGAAATAACAGGCATTAGCCCTATCACTCTATATGATACAGTGAGTGGTATATGAGTAAGTAAATGTAGCAGGCGACATCTATTCTTTCAAGAAATTTGATGATAAAATCATTGTATATCTTCTCTACATTGTCCTTTTAATTGATACAGTCCTTTTAATTGATGCTTAAGTAGTTTAATAACAAGGAAAATTGTTTATAATGCAGGGTTCATTGGAAAAGCAGGGCACAAATTTGCATATACCATATAAATACAACCATGTGAAATTACCCTATTTGTTGGGGACAAAAGACCTAAAGAATACATCAACCTGATACAAATGATGTTTTTTTTTTTTTTTTGAAAAAAAAAGGTGTATACATAGTGTTGATTTTCTTATAGTATTTTGTCTTCCAGATTTTGATATAATTATTTTTTTATTTAATATGGAATAACTATTGAAGGGATTAAGAGGGAGAACACTGACAAGGAAAAAAACCAATTTTCTAATTAAGAAGTAAGAAAGAGAGCACAGGTAGGAGGGACAGAAAGGGAGAGAGAATGTCAAGCAGATTCTGTGCAGAGCAAGCCCAATGTGAAGCTTGATCTCCTGACCCCAAATTCACAAGCTGAGCTGAAACCAAGAAAGGGTACTTTATTGACTGTGCCACCCAGGTGCCCAAAGAAACATTTTCAACATTTCGTTTATTTATCCATGAGAGACACAGAGAGGCAGAGACATAGGCAGAGGGAGAAGCACATTTCTGGCAGGGAGCCTAGCCTGATGTGGGACTCAATCCAAGGACCCCAGGATCATAACCAGAGCCAAAGGCAGACCCTCAACCACTGAGCCACCCAGGCGCCCTGAAATATTTTCTATAAAGAAAAAATAAAAATGTTCTGGCATGAATGTTTAATGCCATGGTTTTTCAGGAGGGGGTGGTGGAATGGGAGAAGGATGAAGACGTTGTGACTGAAGCGATGGACCTTTGGGGTTTGACCAAGCAAGGAAGTAAGTGAAACCAGAAAACTGATTGACTTCCTTGGGACTCTAGTCCTCCCAAGACTAAGATCATGTATAAAGCAAGTAAAGAAGCAAGATTTGAAAGGGTCAAAATAATAAGAAAGTAGGTTTTCAAATTTAAGATTTCAAAGGTGTATGAGTTGTGATGATTACATTTGGTGGTTGTGACCCTGAGCCGGGATGCTGAAGATGTGTGCTATGTTGAGGTCATTGGAGATCTGTTAGGTTCATTAAGTTACTGATTAGCTATAGTGTTTCAATGAGGCTGACAATTTCTTTACATTAATAAGAATCCAAATCAAATAATAGCATCACAAATGTGAATAGACACTTGAAAATAGGTGTAGTATCTAATAACTTTCAGACTGTTTCCTAAGAAATGATTAACTTGTCATTTATTATCCATTTTTGATTGAAAACAGAAAGAGAACCTTCAATTATGAAGGTTCTTTTCTAAGAATTGAGAAAGTGTTTCTAAAGGAAAACCCAAGGTTCACAACAAAGATGTGAAAACCCCACTTAGACCCTCAGCCAGCCTTTTCACTCACATTTGTTTCACATAGCACCTACATTTTCTACTTACCATAAATCAAGTATATTTATTTGCCTACATATGTTCTCTTAAACAGATTGTAAAATTCTTGACTTCAAAGATTTTGCTTTTATACTGTCAAAATATTGCACAATGTTTGGCACATTATGGGTATTCAATACATTTCTGTTATATGTATGTTTTTTCCTGAAATTGTGCTAAAAATCTATATTCATATAGCTTGCAATCTGAGAGTCAGTCATTCAAGACGAACGATCTTACATTTCTAATCATATACTATGTTTAGGCATAACTGGAGGGCTTACTAGTTAGGAATAGAAAGGACACACAGATAATGGGTTGGGAATTAAATAGTTTTACATACTCCTTTCCAAACTTGTAGATTCTATGAGTCCAGAACAACTAGTTGTTTGTTTCCCTTTATGAGTTAATAAGGTTTTGGAACCTCTTTTGTCTCACTGTACATTGTACAGCTGGAAAACATATTAATTACCAGTAGTGCATCTTATTATACAATTATAGAATTTCATGTTTCAAAGGGACATGATGTGTCATTTCATTCGAGAGCCTGTCTGATTGAAAACCTCCAAGTTACACAAGAGAAATTCTAGACACAAGGCAAAAAAAAAAAAAAAAAAACCAGATAACTACTTCTCAATTCCTTCACTTTTTTCAGCATTATTAGGGTTCTATGGTTATTTTAAATAAGCCCTCCCATGCTCACTAGGTATTGCAACATAAAAAATAAACAAATGGAGATAAGAATGATAATACTGTTATCTGGAGATAATAGCTTCAGATGTGTGGTCATAATAGACATCCTATTATTCACCCTTGAATTGAAGTTCTTCCCCTAGAAAGGCTTTACCTTCTGAAGGCAGAATCTGGATTTTTAAACTTATCACAGGGTAGAGACAATGCAAAATGCATTTTCTCTGTAGGCATATTGAAGATGGGCAAGAAGAGTCTGAGTGGAACATGTTACAGATCTTCTAAATACATACATAACATGAGTGACTCCTCTTTTTTGGAGAAGTAGGAATGAGAGGGTTTTCCCTATACTTTTCTTTTGCGGGAACTAGAGTCCCCTCCTACCATGAGTACCTATCCTTTTCCCTTCACAACAATCAATGCCTAGACATTGTCCTAGTGGAACAAGTATTTCACAAGATCACCCTATCCAGTATTGTCTTGGCTAAAAATATATAATGATCTCCTTCTTCTCATATCATGTTCCTCATTTCCTTAAGACTCTGCTCTACATGCTACCATAGAAATGGTTGATTTGGGGTAGTGTGTTCCACCCGTCATAAGTAAGGTATTATATTGAACCTCTGGAGTTCTTCCTTCAAGGCTCTGAGAAGATGTTGGGGAAAACATTTAGGGGAAGCGATTAATGATAAATAGATTCAGCTCATACATCAAAGCAACAGATTGCACTGGGGAATCAGCCCCACTAGGCAAGATGCTCTTTTGGTTGCTTATGGTTGTGCATTGTAGTTGCAATATGTTTATTATGAACACACTCTTTTCAAGATGCTTTTTTCTTCCTAAAAAAAAAAAAAAAGATGTTTACTTAGAAATACAAGTTCCTACAGCCCATTCATATCACCTCATGTCATTGATGTTTATCTGATTCCTCATGCTTGCTTTATATAGCTAGGAATTCCTAAATCAGAGGCCACAAATTCAACTATCCACAGAGGTCAAGAAAACAACATAGATGAGCAAAACAGAAATCTGGAATTTATGAGCCAATACTGAGGACCATGGCAAATAGAAAGTACACACCCTATGTGAAAAGGTAGATACTAATCCATACTATGATTTGTCATGATTTTATGTGGTAAACTAACTGTCCTTCTATTTGTCCAGTTTTAAAAGGAAGCTGAAAAACTCAGACTTTTGTGTGAAGTCCTTTGAACATTTGTAATCAATTTAAAATACAAAAAAACTTTGCACCACACTAACACGAAACAAATAAAAGCAAAATTAGATAGAACCCCAAGCTAAAATACTCAGACTGTATATGGTCCCTAAGCTACACATTTATAGCTATTCTTCTGTATTAAGACATTTGACTCATAAGACACCTGCTCTTCTGTGGACCAGGGAGGGTCCAAGCCTGACCCTCCCAGCCAGTCTTTTCTGCCAGATGCCTATGTTACAGCTCCTGCCCTGTAACTGGGAATTGGATCTGCAGAGCCAAGCTCCTCGTCTGGCTTCTTCTCAGAGTTCCTGGATCAGAATCAGAATCAGAATCTTGGGATCCCTGGGTGGCGCAGTGGTTTAGCGCCTGCCTTTGGCCCAGGGCGCGATCCTGGAGACCCAGGATCGAATCCCACGTCGGGCTCCCGGGGCATGGAGCCTGCTTCTCCCTCTGCCTGTGTCTCTGCCTCTCTCTCACACTGTCTGCCTATCATAAATAAATTTAAAAAAAAAATCAGAATCTTTTTCAAATTGGAGATTGCCTTTTAAAGACAATATGCATTTTCACAATATGAGCCGTGGAGTGCCATTTCAAATTTGTTTCTTTTACATTGGGCCTGACACAGGCAGAGTTGAAAGGATTCAGGTGAGCTTTGGGAGTGTGACATAGTGAAAATATCCTAGGTGAGAAGTCTGATGAACATCGCTTCTAATCTTGTGTCTGTCATTTCTTAGCAGCATGAACTTGTTCAAGTCCCTCAGCTCTACTGAGTTTTCATTTTCTCATATGCAAAATGGAGCTACTAATGAAGGATTATTATAAGGATGAAATGGGATAGTATATAAGAAAGTACCAAGAAACCCATAAAAGTGTTATTGAAACATAGAGCATTATTATGATTGATGCTTTTAATATTTAAATGTAAACTTGCCATGAATTTCTTTTGCTTTATTGAAATCACTCACTTCTCTATTTTGTAGAATGCAATTAGCAAAAGGCCATATAAAAAGGGGAATAACTAAATCTCAAAGCATGGCAAGGTTTTAATGGAATATATTGATCTGAGGCAATATTTTTCTCAATATTTCATTCTTAGAACAGTTATTTATGGAGTACTTACTATGAGCCAGACATTGTTCTAGCCACCATGTATATAGGGATGAACAGGACAGGAAAAGAACCTGCCTTTTTGGAATTTATATTTCTAAATAGGGAGACAGATCGTAAACACTTAAGCAAATAAATACATAATTTAATGTGGTCTAAGTGATTTAAGGTAAAAGATACTAACCAACATATGGGGAAAAAGTGACATTAGGACAAAGAGGTAAATAGTATGGTCACAGGAAGCCTCTCAGAGCAAGTGACATTTGAACAGAGATATGACTGAAGTTCAGGAAGAAGCCATTCAGATGCCTAATGGAAAAGTGTTCCAGGCAGAGGAAGTGACAAATTCAAAGTACGATATAGTCAATGAATGGGAGAAAAGACCACTGTTACTAGAACAAAATGAGAGAAAAGGAGGAGTTAGGGGATAAAGTCTAAGAATTGGGAAGAGCTGGGTTATGTGGAGATAGGTCCATAGTGTGGATGAGGATCAGATATGTGCATTTTGTTCTGAACATTAGTAAGTCTGACATGGAGTCAGATCACTCAGCCACTAAGGAGAATTGGTTTTCAGGGGACAGGAGTGAAAGAAGGGAAAGTAGTCATGGACAGATGTGATGTTGGCTATAAGGCATTGTAGCAGGCCACATGCAGGAAGTGGTGTGGATCCTGTCAAGACCAACTGGTGTATCATGTGTGGGCATGAGGCTAGAAGTACCAGGTGTGGTTTATAGGTTTGGGGCCTGACTTACTGGGTGAATGTTATTGCCATTCAATGGCATGGGAAAGACCAGGGAAAAGGCAAACAGGACGAGGATGGGGGATGAAATTTAAAAATTATTTTCCAGCAGGGAATGTTAAAATCAAGACTCTTGTTAGACATGCAGGTGGAGGTATCATGTAGGGAGCTCGACGTTTGCATCTAAAGCTGAAGAGTAATGCCAGAGTTTGTGAAACAGGAGGTGTGTAGACCACAGGACTGGATGAAATCATAGAGGGAATGAGTGTACTTACAGAAGAGAAAACAAAGACCCTTGAGCACCACAACTTTAGGTGGTCAGGAAAATATGAGGAGGCAGTGGCAAAAGAGGGAGGAAAGAGCAGCCAGGGGGTTAGGAGAAAAATTTTAAGAAGTAGATTGTTTTAGAAGCACCAAGAAAACCAAGGAGCAATCAAAGGTGCCAAATGCTTTTCACAGATGAGGTAAGATAAAGCCAGAGGATTGACATTGCATTGGCAACATGGAGGTTGTTAAAGACCTCCCAGCAGGAGTTTTAATTCAGTGCTGGCATAAAGTCCTGTTTGGAGTAGGACAAAGAGAGAAAGGGTGGGAGAGAAATGGTGACAGTTGACTACACACAACTTCTTGAGGCTCCCCCCTCCCCCGCCCCAATAAACAAGCAAGGAAATAGGCAGTACCTGAAAGACCTAGTGAGGTGTGTGGAGTTTCCATGTAGACGCAGTGAGTAAAGGAGATAGGACAGGGAACTAAATCAAGAATGTGATGAAATTGATGAAGAAGAATTATATCAGATCATGAGTCATAGCTTCATGAGACTAAACAAGATTTTGAACCTATGTTTATAAACACAGGTGACCCAACTTATATTTTTTTAAGATTTTATTTATTTACATGAGACAGACAGAGATAGCGACAGAGAGCACAAATGGGGAGGAGAGGAAGAAGCAGACTCCCTGCTGAGCAGGAAACCCCAAGTGGGGCTCAATCCCAGGACCCTGGGATCATGACCTGAGCCGAAGGTAAATGCTTAACCAACTGAGCCACCCAGGTGCCCAATCCCATCCTATTTTAAACCTAAATGGAACATTTGAATGCTCCCTCTGTGGTCAGGTGGTCTGCATGGCAACCACAGTTAATCTGAGGCTTATCAAAGTCCTTGCTTGTTCCTGAATTTCTAGGGAAACCATCCTGTCTTTTACCACTCAATACAATGTTGTTACCTGTAGGCTTTTTGTAGATAGCCTTTTACAAACTGAGAAAGTTCCCTTATTAACTAGTTTGCTGACAGATATTATCTTAAAAAGGTGTTGGTTTTTGTTAAATGCTTTTCATTGATCTATTGTGATAATTGTATGGTTCTGCTCTTTAAATTTTAATACAGTGAATATATCAATTGTTCATTTATTTTAAAAGATTGTATTTATTTATTTGAGAGAGAGAGAGGGAGAAAGAGAATGAGAGCATGAGTGGGAGGAGGGGCAGAGGGAAAGAGAGAAGCAGCCTCCCGACTGAGCAGGGAGCTTCACACAGGTCTCTCCATCTCAGGACTCTGGGATCATGACTTGAGCCAAAGGCATGTGCTTAACCAAGCCCCCAGGTGCCCTGACTTTTGTTTATGTATTTATTTAGAAGAGGAGTGGGCACAAGAGGGGGAGGGTTGTCGCAGAGTTGAGAGCAGAAGGAGAGGGAGAGAGAGAATCCCAGGCAGTCACCTACTGAGCACGGAGTCTGACCCAGGGCTCTAATTCACGACCCGAGATCATGACCTGAGCCTAAATCAAGATTTGAGACTTAACGAATGGAGCTACCCAGGTGCCCCATCTTTATTATTTGATTTTTTAAATGTTAGAGCAACCTTACATTCCTCAGGTAAACCCCCTTTGGACATAACATATTAACCTTTCTATGCATTGTTGAGCTGATTTGCTAGAATTTTGTTAAATATTTTTTCACTCACATTTATGAAGGATATTGGTAGGCAGTTTTGTTTTCTCTTGTAATGTTTTTGCCTGGTTTTGGTGTCAGAGGGGGATGGCTTCACAGAATGAATTAGAAATTATTTTTTTCTTTTAATATTTTCCTGGAAAGTTTTATGTAGAATTAGTATTATTTATTTCTTAAATATTTGATAAAATTCTCCGGTGAAGCTATCTGGGTCTGGAGTTTTCTTTGTGACAAGATTTTTAACTGTAAATTCAATTTGTTTGATAAATGCAGAGCTATTACAGTTAACCACTTCTTCTTAAGCCAGCTTCTTTAGTTTGTGCATTTGCAGGCATTTGCTATTTAATCTAAGCTATCCAAGTGGTTGACATATTGATTTTTCATAATGTTTCCTTAGTATCCTCTTAGTGTCTGAAGAATCTGTAGTAATGTCAACTTTCTCATTCCTGATATTGATAGCTTGTATTTTTTTCTTTTCTCACTGATCATTCTGGCTGGCTAGAGGTTTAGCATTTGTACTGATCTTCATAAATAATCACTTTCTAATTTTCTTGTTTTTCTCTAATGTTCTGCTATTTTCTGTTATGTTAGTTTTTGCTCAGGCCTTTATTATTATTGTTACTATTATTTGTATTTTTTTACTGTGGGAGCTGAGGTCATTAGGTTGAAATCTTTCTTCTTTTCTAATATAGTTTTAAGCTATAAATTTCCCTCTAAGTACTGTTTTATATGCATCTCACAAATTCTGATATGTTATGCTTTCATTTACACTCAGGGAAAATGCTTTATAATTTCCCTATCGATTTCTTCCTTGATCGACATACTATCCATTTACCAAATATTTGGGGATTTTCTGGACATCTTTCTGCTATTTATTTCTAATTTAAATTCCATTTTGGTTGGGTCCATTTTGTATGTAAGTAACCTGAGGCTCAGAAAATATGTTATGTGTCTTCCTTTTGTCCCTGCAGACCCATTCTCTACTCTCCACTTTAATTTGTACCTTGGAAGGCTGTATGTATAGATTGCAACAAGGGTCACTTTTTGCTTTTGTCTATGCTTTTGTTTTTCAATGGGAAGCAATACCAGGAGACTGGAGGGAAGGAAGGGAGGCATTATGTGGCCAGGGTATTAATTTCCTTAGTACTGTCCTAACAGAGGCACTATTCCTAGATTCTTCTTTGAACAAAGATCAATCAGCATGCTCCACAGGCTTTCTCTGCTTCTGACTTATGATGACTGCTTTCTCTTCTACCCTTTTAGAATTAGTCAAGGAGTCAACTCTATAATTCCTAGTCCCTGAATACTGCACTATCCCTTAGGGGCTGTAAATAGTCCCTTTACTAAATTTCCTCAAATTATCCCAGTTTGAATGTGTCATCTTCTTCCTCTGGGACCCTGACTGAGGACTTTGAAAGGTGGAAGAGCTGTTCTCAGGGAGTGAAGAAGAGAAACAAGCCATACATTCTGCAACCTATTGTTAATTGTCTTTAGTGTATCTATGTCAAGTGAGTGAAATGGAGAGTAATGGCTATGGGGACTCTAGCATGAGAAAAAGGACTCCAAATAACAAATCCATTTTAAGTTTCTGTCTGATTTGGGAACACTTCCATATTTCCTAAGCAGAGAAAGCACAAATTCAAACTGTGAACTAGGAAATAAGATGATTTTCCATAAGAGGTGAAATTCATCCAAGCAGTTCAAACATGCAGTGTACATGATTCAGTAGAGATGTAGTTTGAAGACATATGCTAACCTGGGAATCTTCTCTAATTATTTAATGTATATCTTTTGTTTCTCCAAACTTGTACACTTTCTGAAAAAAAGCTTATAAAAGTGCTCTGTGACTTATTTTCTCCATTCAGAGTAAGGGGCAAGCCTGTTGGGAAAGCTAGACATGTGAACTGGTGCTAGAGTAGGATGCTTTGGCCCTGTCTCTAGGGAATGCACTAAAAATTATCCTGAAACATAGGATGAGAACAAAGAGAAACTAAAATTACAACTGACACTAAAAGTCAAATATCTAAGTAGTGATATCAGCCTTATGTTCAAGAGGAGGATTTGAGTCAATAGACAAGGGACAAGATATTAAGCCAAGAGCAGAGAAGATCAATAATATAGTTGAAAGTACAGTATAGGGTGCCACAAGTCCAAAGAATTCAGATAGTATGTGGTGAGAAAAGAAAACTTTTTGAGTACTTATTATTACTGAGTACTATGCAAGAACCTTGAAGTGACACTTTAATAAATATCAATGGGGTAAATGAATGAAAGGTTAAATGAATACTTCTATAGACAACATGTACATTTCTTTTTTAACATGTACATTTCTATAAATAATATTTATGGGTTGAAATGAATTACTATCTTCAGGCTCTCAGATACTGAAACTACAGGAAGGTATGGTTCAGGGGTAAAGAGAGATACACATAAGTCAGTGATAAATGGTTATACGGAAATGCACTGAAATGTAGACCCAAGCAAATGAGTTGTGACTCTTAATAGCCATGAGGCAAAAGCAGACCAAACTATATGAGTGCTTCCAGTAAGCTAATAGTTTACTAGTTGCACCCTTTAAAACATACTTGACATTTTTTTAAGAAAAGGGGTTGAATACTTATGAGGGGAAAGAGCCTTGAAAGATGACTGCTGGACTTAGCATTCGGCTTCTCCTTTTGACCTCATGGAGTTCAACTTTGGTCTTAAATTGTATCTCTCATTCACCAGTCTGAAAGCTTCCAGTTAAACAGCCTCACTCTTCTTGAAAGGGAAATAGGGACTCCCTGTTATTATTCAAGTGTCCCTCAGAGATCTTAATGCAACCGCCTTATGACATTCAGATTCTTCTCCAAAAGGAAGACTTCCAGGTGCTTGTTATTAATGAAGACAAGCCTGTGAGCTTTGAAGTGCCACTTTAATAAACACCAATTGATTATATAAGTGACATTAAACCAATTCCTACCCACAGGCATGTGAGTAACAAGTTTTCCAGTTCCATTTTTATTATAACCCCCTTTTCCACATTGATCTGCTATGCTACTTATATCATCTTTCAAAATTCCATGTGTATGTTGGGTTTTTTTATGGGCTCTCTATTCTACTCTATACCATTTGTCAATGTGTCTGTTTCTTCATAAATGCATCCTGTTTCAGTTATAATAGTTCTATCGTAAAGCCTAATATATGACAAGACATGTCTTCTCTCTTAACTGTTTTTAAACTTATCCTGATTACTATTGGCTCTTCTTACCTTCACAGAAATTTAAGAATAAGCCTCAGTCAAAGCCCACTTAGGATTTTGATTGGCATTGCATGGAGTCCATAGGTCAATTTGGGGTGTATTGGCATCTCCATGATAGGTTTCTTTCACAAACATGATTCTATGATTCTCTTTCCAATTATTTAGGTCTTCTGGAATGTCTCTGTGGAATTTTATAAATTTGCACTCCTAGAACTTATACATATTTGATTAGATTTATTCCTAAATATTTTACAGTGTTACTCACTATGTAATATCTTTATTTAAATTTTTACATTCTCTTATTATTTGCTACTGATATATAAAAATACAATAGGATTTTATATTTTGCCCACCACTCCTGGAAGAGAAAGAGCAAGAGAGAGATTCCCAAGCGGATTCCCCACTGAACATGGAATCGCATGTGGGGCTGAATCCAAGGACCTTGAGATCATGACCTGAGACAAAATCAGAAGTCAGATACTTAACCAACTAAGCCACCCAGATGTCCCATATTTTGTCCTCTTTTTTTTTTTAAGATTTTATGTATTTATTCATGAGAGACACAGAGACAGAGAGAGACAGAGACAGTGACACAGGCAGAGGGAGAAGCAGGCCCCATGCAGAGGGAGAAGCAGGCCTCATGTGGGACTCGAGCCCCGGTCTCCAGGATCATGCCCTGGGCAGAAGGTGGCACTAAACCGTTGAGCCACCAGGGCTGCCCTATATTGTCCTCTTAAAAACCATTCAATTCTCCTGTAATTTATAATATTTATCATATTTATATATTTTATAATATATTTTATAATAATTATCTGTTGAATATTTCTCTGAATAATCATACCAGTTTTTTTCTTCTAAAGCCTTATGCTTTACTTATTTTTCCTATCTTATGCTACTGGCTAGGAAACTGGAAATCTATCTCATATCATAACAAACTAAACAACTTCAGATACATTGAGAATCAACTACCAAAAGTAGAATTTTTGTGGATAATCTGGTAGGAAACTTTTCCTTCAATAGATATCAAAACTATTAACCATAAAAAAGGTGAATAAATTTGTTCAAAATGAAAACTATTATAGTATATTCAAACAATAGAATATTACAGAGCAGGTAACTAAATCAACCCCAAATATTCACTATGACACGAATGAATCTTACTAATTTAATGGAAATAAAAAAATCTAATTCCAAAAGACTACAAACAGTATAAATGTTCTTTTACAAAATTCAAAACAAGTAAACTAAGTGATATATTGTTTAGCCACACATACTTAATCCTAAAAATATTAGATATTAAAGGAAATAAGTAATAAAAAAATTTGGGATTGTATTTATTTTGAGGTGGAAAGGCAGGTTTGAGATGAGTATATAAATAGACAAAAGTTATTACCAGATTTTGAATTACTAGGTCTCATGGTCCATTATTACTTATTATTAAAATTAATAGATAATTAAACTAATGTTATATATGGATTGCTGATAACAGTTTATAATGAGCTAAGGATTATAGCTGATCCAATTCTGTACACCTTAGCGTCTTTAAAATCATATATAATAAGATCAATCAGGAGCTGGAATCAATTGTTCTGCAGGACCTCTCAGAGAGCAGAGTATAAGGATGAAGAGAAGAAATAAGTATTTTAGTAACAAGTACCATGGAAATGCACTGATGCCTAGATAACTATACTTCCTCTTGAGAAAACCGTGGGGTGTGTTTTTCTTGGTTATTGTTGGGGTAAGATTAGCCAAAATCATCAATTTTATATTCAAAGGCTCACAGAATTTGACTGTTAATATGGATTGTATATCACATCCACTCCAATGATTAAAATGATTCTCTGATATATCTTTATAACTGCTTGAATTATGTGACCCTCACTTTTAACCTAGATATTATAGTAGTCTTTTCTTAGATTCATCTTGGTATTTTGTTGTTTGTTTGTTTTTGAGGTTTGCTCTTGTGGTAATATATAACTTAACTTAGGAGTATAGTAGTACTGCCTGATAGATCCTCTGGTTAATTTTATTAGTAAGGCTGTGCCTATATATATATATATATATATATATATATATATATATATATATTTTTTTTTTTTTTTTTTTAGTTAAAGTGTTACCCCCCTACACACACTCCTTTATCTCTCAGGGCCCTACAGCACTTGTCAAAGCCACACTGCTGAGGGCAGGGGAAGGAATGGGGGTGGGGGAAGAGACAGAAGAGGGAATCAAGACAGAGTGTAGAGAGTTGAGGAATGTTTAGGTGGAAAGGACAGTAGAGGTCTTATAAATGAGAAAACTGAAGCAGAGATAGATGAAAACAGTTGCCTAAAATTACACAGTTGGTTAATTAATTAATTCAAATGTATTGTTGTGGCCAGTGGAAGAGCCAGAACCAGAACCCATCCCTCTTGGCTTTGATCTGATGCATTTCCTATTTCACCAGGTTGCTCTTCACCACCAGCTTGTATCTAGCCAGGTAGCCAATTTATTTCTGTCCCGTTTCATTTATAACAAGAAGTTTCTAATGTATACCCTCTTATTACTTGAGATTCTATTACCCAGGGGAAGTAAGAGGTTACTTTAAAATCTCCTGTGGGATCTATTCATAGCCTAACAGAAAGAGCTCAGTTCTTGCTGCCATTGGACACAAGAAAGGTTATTACCAGGTGCCATATATAGAGTTCCAAAGGAGCCCTCCAGCCACCTGAGTCACTGCCAGTGGTGGTTATAGGGGGCTTTGGTGGGTGCAAGGTGGGGATGGGAGGGGTAGATCATTAAACCCCTGCTTTTTTGGAATCCTGTGGACAGAACATAAGATTTCTATGGTGTTTTATGCTCCCATAAGTTTATTTGTCTGCCTTTAGCCTAAATGCATATAAGAAACTGATTATTGGGCAGCCCGAGTGGCTCAGAGGTTTAGTGCTGCCTTCAGCCCAGGGACTGATCCTGGAGACCCGGGATCGAGTCCCAAGTCAGGCTCCCTGCATGGATCCTACTTCTCCCTCTGCCTGTGCCTCTGCCTCTGCCTTTCTATCTCTCTCTCTTTCTCATGAATAAATAAATAAAATATTAAAAAAAGAAACTGATTATCTGGAATATAGATCCATTTTATTGCATAGTCACTTGAACTTGTTTTCTTTAAACTGTGTCTTCCTTTCAGTTTTTTTTTTTCAGCCTGCCTTTTAATTAAACTCCTAATATATCTATTTAAGACCTCCCCAGACTGATTAATCAAGTGCACCAGGAAACTGAAATTCCATCATAAAACAGTTACTAATGTGTGAGGGGGGATTATTAAATTGCTGTTTTATTACCAAAATTGACAAAGATCAGTGATGAAGAGTGAGCATCCTGGAGTCGCGTGGCAACACGCTCATCTAATTAATGAAGTGACAGTTTTATGCTGTGAAGTAGCAAAAGGACTTGACAAGACTCATGGCTTTTCTCATTGACTCTAACAGCTGGAATGATGTTTCTTAACGTTTTCACAAGGTTTGGCAGTAATATATTACCCTTGTCAAACTTAAAGAAGGAGGGAGGGGCAATTAAATTCTTTTTCCACTGTTGGTGAATCCCAATAGGAAGACATGGCTGAGAGCTGAATGCTCCCCCGGCTCCCATCTTATCTAACTACCAACGCCCACCCCCGCCACCAATCACACTACAATCAGATACCTCTATTGTGAATCTTCTTGGGTTTTTTTGGTACCTTTTCTGGGGAAGATGGAGAAATCAACAGAGACTGACATTAATTTTCCCAGGGAGAAAAGAAAATAAAAGCATAAGGCATTGATACATAGTTAATGATTCTGAATTCATAAACCAAGGGAATTGAAAACAGAAAACTGGGACTTACTCTGAATTAATCAGACATGAATAATATCGATGAATGTTTTCAGTGACAATAAAGGCTGTGCCTTTATCATAAGAAAAGGCAAATGATTTAATCTTTTTATTTATTTTTTTTTTGCGTTTTTTTTGTGGGTTTTCTTTCTGTGTGTGTGTGTGTGTGTGTGTGTGTGTGTGTTTAAGTATCTGTTGCCTGGCTACTTCTGTTGTTTGGCCAAATATTTGAGGGCTCTGTGTGTTTTGATTCTGCTCAGATAGGCAAAGGGGATCAGATGGATTTGAGAACTATGTCTCTCTTGAGTCTATGAGAGTCATCTGGAGATCAGATGAAAAACAGCCTGCTCATTTCTGGGATTATAAAATTCCAGAAAAACAGGCTATATGGTACTACAAAAGCAATCTTGCTTCTGATATTTTAGCTGTTCTATTCTTTCAATATTTTCCCTCTAAGCATTCTCTATTAATGAGAAAGAAAAAAAGCTCTCTTTCTCTTACATGGTTTTCCTTGGTTGACTTGGTAGGTCCAGCCTCAGGACTCAACCAGATCTAACCTCAAGGTTATGTGTGTGAAGCTTGGTCCTGAAAACTAACTTTTTTTTTTTTTGAAGATAATGATCATAAATGTAAATTTCAACTCCCTGTGGGGGCTGCTTGGCTGAGAAGGATTTCTGGGTTTGGCACAGCTCAGTGGTAATTATCTAGACTTGAACACAGTTTTTGTTTCAAGGGGAAAGACATTTGGCAGCAGTTCCTGCAGGCTCAGAAAGGCCACATCGTTTTCTTCCCTGGGATGCCAAAACCTCTAATTTCCAGACGTGAAATGTTAATGCTCTTCTCTCACCCATATCCTGGTCCCCACCAGCTCTGAGGAACAGGTATGGCTTTTTCTGGAGCACTCACCTCCAGAAAGCCATAGAGCTTACAACCTGGCAGAGTTCCTCTCAGTGCCAGGGTCTCATTTAGTCCAGACCACATCAGATGGCTTTCAAATCTGCGTGGCCAAACATGCGTCTCACTTGAAGGGATAAGCAAGAGTTACTCAGGCAAATGATACGTAAGCTTTTTGTACAGTCCACTGAACATATATTTATCTCTCTTTCTTCTTGTGGCAGCAAGAGGAGCAATCAAAGCAGCTTTTTTAAACATCAAGTATCTACCAAGCGTGCAAAACAGTGTGGAGAGATCCCAAACTGGAAGACATGGCTCTTGACTTTAAAGATCTGTGATCTGTTTAGAAAATAATACCAAAACCAGCAGCAGGGTATGTTTTCAAGGCCCTGCATGAGCAACCAAAAACTACTCTGTGTGTGTGTGTGTGTGTGTGTGTGTATGCATGAGAGAGAGAGAGAGAGAGAAAGGAGAGAGAGGGAGAATATGTAGTATATTCATTTTTCTTTCAACAAACACTGCACTACTATCTCAGCATAGAAAGATGACTAATATCCTCAAGGAGCACACAAATGATGGAGAGAATATTGTACAAACACATCATTCCTTCAACAAATATTTATTGTGTACTTATTATAAGCCAGGCACTATACTGTATGTTGGGGAGATAATGTTAACATACTTATTATGATACTTGCCCTTATGGAGTTTATAATCAGGCACTCATTTCTAAAAATAGTTCAGAGTGTTAAGTACAAAATGATAAATGGGCTTTGAAGTAAAATCAACCCATGTTCAAATGTTAGTTCTTTAATAAACTACCTATAAGTCTAGGTAAGTTACTAAACCTCTATAAGATTTGCTTTCTTCCTCTGGAAAATAGGTATAATAGTATATTATATACACAACAGGTGATTAAAAGAGTGATTCAAAGAGGAGGTAATATAAGTACATCACCCATTGCAGTGTCTTGTATACCATAGGCACTCAATAAATAGTACTTAATTTATAGATATAACTGAATTTTTTTAAAAAGCAAGTGATGGTGGTAGATAGATGGATCATTCAAGCTATATGAGGGGTACAGATGACCTGAGCTGGACTTGAAGAATGAGGGGAGTTAAGGAGAGAAGCAGTGTGTAAAGGCCCAGAAAGCAGATATTGCCCTAACACTGAAAGGTAGAGTGCTAGGGATGGAGGAAAGTGGTGGTGAAGGATTAAGTCAAACAGGAAAGTTGGAACCTGACCATGAAGGACCTAGTATTTCCTGCTATAAAGTCTGGACTTTCCCAAACAAACAAAAGCTGAGGGACGTCATTACCACCACATCTACCTTATAAGAAATGCTAGAGAGATTTCTTTGACTGGTAAGCTAAATACGTCATTAAAACATACAAGGTAATGTAAATCTCATTTGTAATGGTAAATATGTAGTCTTACTTAGATTAGGCAGTATGTTAATAGTGGTGCATAATTCACTTACAACTCCAATCTAAAAGTTAAAAAAAAAAAGTGAATGTAATAAAAATAACCATAGCTACAATAATCTGTTATTAGTTAGACAATATAAAAATGTATAAATTATAATAGCAGCAACTAAAATATTAGAGGGAAGAGAAGTATAATCGAGAGTTTATGAATTCTATTGAAATTATTGTCAGTTTAAAATAGGGTGTTGTATGTTTAAGATATTTTCTGTGAACTTTATGGTTACCACAGAGAAAAGCCTGTAGTAATTACACAAAAGAACATGATACAGAAGTCAAAGCAAAATACTATCAAAATACCAAAAGACATCAAAACACCAAAAATGGTAGCAGGATTAGAAATAAGGAACAAGGGATTCTACAAAACAATCAGAAAGCAATGAACAAAATGGTAATACAAGTCCTTATCTATCAATGATTATTTTAAATACAATAGGTTAAATTCTCCAACCACAAGACAAGAGAATGGGTAACTGAATAAAAAAACCAAATCCAGTAATATGCTGGCTACAAGAGTCTCATTTTAGCTGTAAGGACACAGACTAAAAGTTGGAAGGATGGGGATCCCTGGGTGGCACAGCGGTTTAGCGCCTGCCTTTGGCCCAGGGCGCGATCCTGGAGACCCGGGATCGAATCTCACGTTGGGCTCCCCGTGCATGGAGCCTGCTTCTCCCTCTGCCTATGTCTCTGCCTCTCTCTCTCTCTCTGACTATCATAAAAATAAAATCAAATAAATAAATAAATAAATAAATAAATAAATAAATAAATAAAAGTTGGAAGGATGAAAAAGACATTACAAGCAAAGAGTAACAACAACAATAAAAGCAGGAGTAGTTAGTTATACCTATATCAAACAAAATAAACACTAAACTAAAAATGGTAAAAAAAAAAAGAGATAGATGAGGTCATTATGTAATGATAAAAGGTTCAATTTGTCAAGAAGATAGAACAATTTATGCACCTATCACTGAAACACCTGAAGTATATAATGCAAAAACAGAGCTAAAAGGAGATATAAATAGTAATATAGTAATTAATATTTGGGGACTTTAATACCCTGCTCTCAACAATGGATAGATCACCCAGAGAATCCATAAGGACACAGCATATTTCAACATGGCCCTAACAGATATTTACAGACTTTCTATGCAAAAGAAGCAGAATATACATTCTTTACAAGCACACATAAGACATTTTCTAGGATAGACCTTATATTAGGCCACAAAGCAATTCTTAGAATATTCAAGATTGAAATCATGCCATTAACTTCTCTGACCATGGTGGCACAAAACCAGAAATTGGTAACAAAAGGAAAACTGAAAAATTCATGAACACAGAGAAATTAACCAGTGCTTTCCTAAACAACCAATGGATCAAAGTAGAAATTAAAGGGGAAATAAAAAAAGGAATTTGAGACAAATGAAAATGGAAACACAACATACTGGAACCTATGGGATGCAGCAAAAGCAGTTCTTTTTTTTATTATTTTATTTATTTATTCATGAGAGAGAGAGAGAGAGGCAGAGACATAGGCAGAGGGAGAAGCAGGCCCCATGCATGGAGCCCCATGGACCATGGGACTCAATCCCAGGTCTCCAGGATTACACCCTGAGCTGAAGGCGGCATCAAACCACTGAGCCACCCGGGCTGCACAGCAAAAGCAATTCTAAGAAGAAAGTTCATAGCAATAAATGAATAGGTAAATTATCCAAGAAGAATCCAAATAAACGACCTCATTCTATGCCTTAAGGAACTAGATAAAAAGGGCAAACTAAGCCCAAAGTTAGCAGAATAAAGGAAATAATAAAGATTAAGGAAGAAATAAATAAAACAGAGAACAGAACAACAATAGAAATGATTAACAAAACTAAAGATTGGTTCTTTGGAAAAATTAATCAAATTGGCAAATCCTTAGCTAGACAAACCAAGAAAAAAGAGAAAGGACCCAAATAAACAGAATTGAAAATGAAAAGAAGACATTATAATTGATATTAAAGAAATTCAAAAGGCCACAAAAGGCTACTATAAACAAATAATAGGCCAAAAAAACTGGACCACCTAGAAGAAATGGAAAAATTATTTGAAACACACAACTTACCAAGGCTGAATCAGGAAGAAATAGAAAATCTGAAAGACCAATTATTATCCAGGAGATTAAATTGGTAATCAAATTTCTCTCAACAAAAGAAAAGCCCAGGACCAGATGACTTTTCTGGTGAATTTTACCAAACATTTAAAGAATTAACACCAGTCCTTCTCAAGCTCTTTCAAAAAAAAATTGAAGAGGAGGAAACACTTTCAAACTTATTTAGAAGTCTAGCATTATCCTGATACTAAAATCAGAAAAGGTTGCTACTAGAAAAGAAAACCACAAACCAGTATCTCTGATGGATAAAGATGCAAAATTTCTCAATAAAAAACTAGCAAACCAAAGTCAGCATCACTAAAATAATCATTTACCATGATCAAGTGGGATTTATCCCTGGGATGTAAGGATGGTTCAACATATGCAAATCAATCAATGTGATACATCACATTAATAGAATGAAAAAAGAGAATTATATGATCATTTCAATAGATGCAGAAAAAACTTTTGACAACATTCAAGATTTACTCATGGTAAAAACCCTTGATAAGCTAGACATTGAAGGAACACATTTCAACATAATAAAGGCCTTATATGACAAGTTCACAGCTAACATCAGACACAATGGTGAGAGGCTGAAACCTTTCCTCTGAGATCAGGAACAAGGAAAGGATGCCAACTTTCACTATACCTATTCAACATGGTACTGGAAGTCATACTAGAGCAGTCAGGCAGAAGAAGGAAATAAAAATTCAATTAGAATTGAAAAGGAAGAAATAAAATTGTTTACATTTGCAGATGATATAATTTTATACACAGAAAATACTGAAGACTCAACCAAAAAAACTTAGATCTAATCAATGAATTCAGTAAAGTTGCAGGATATAAAATTAAAATGTAAAAATCAGTTGCATTTCTATCCACTGACAAATTTCTGAAAAGGAAATAAATTGATCCCATTTGCAATAGTATCGAAAACAGTATAATACTTAAGAACAAATTTAACTAAGGAGGTAAAAGATAGCTATGGGAAAACTACAAAGCATTGATGAAAGAAACTGAAGAAGACACAAAACAATAGAAAGGTATCCCATGTTTATGCATTGGAAGAATTAATATTGTTAAAATGCTAATATTAGTAGAAGATATCTATAGATTCAATGTAACCCCTATCAAAAGTACAACAGCATTTTTTTACAGAAGCATAAAACAGGGATCCCTGGGTGGCGCAGCGGTTTGGCGCCTGCCTTTGGCCCAGGGCGCGATCCTGGAGATCCGGGATCGAATCCCACATCAGGCTCCCGGTGCATGGAGCCTGCTTCTCCCTCTGCCTGTGTCTCTGCCTCTCTCTCTCTCACTGTGTGCCTATCATGAATAAATAAAAAAAAAAAATTATAGAAGCATAAAACATACTCCTAAAATCTATATGCAACCACAAAAAGACCCTGAATAGCCAAAGAAATTGTAAGAAAGAAGAAAAAAGCAGAAGGCATCACACTACCTGGTTTCAATCTATACTATAAAGTTATAGTCATCAAAACAGTATGGTACTGGCATAAAAACCAATAGAAAGAATTGAGAACCCAGAAATAAACGTAAGTATATACAGTTAACTAATATTTGACAAAGTAGTCAAGAATACTCAGTGGAGAAAAAGCAATCTTTTCAATAAATGGTGCTGGGAAAAATTGGATATTCATATGTAAA
The DNA here is from genome assembly GCF_003254725.2 of Canis lupus dingo. NCBI lineage: Eukaryota > Metazoa > Chordata > Mammalia > Carnivora > Canidae > Canis > Canis lupus. Next base: position 29,934,927 of record NC_064258.1, on the reverse strand, counting down.
AGAATGAAACTGGACACATATTTTACACCACTCACAAAAATAAACTAAAAATGGATTAAAGACTTAAATATAAGACCTGAAACAATGACACTTATAAGAGATATATAGGAACAAATCTCCCTGACATAATCATCTTGGTGATGATCTCCCGAATATGACACCTAAAGCACAAGTAACAAAATTAAAAAAAAATAAGTGGTACTAGATTAAACTAAAAAGTTTCTGTACAGCAAGGAAACCATTAACAAAGAGATAAGATAACCTCTGAAGGAGGAAAAATATTTGCAAACCACGTATCCGGTAAAGAGTTAATACCTGAAATATATAAAGAACTCATACAACTAGCAAAAACTCATACAAATAGCAAAAACCCAAATAACTCAAGAAAAAATAGGCAAAGGACTTAGAGATTTCTCCAGAGAAGATATATCAAAAGCCAACAGGTGGATGAAAAAAAACCACTCAACATTAGTAGTCATTAAGGGAATGCAAATTAAAACCACAATGAGATATCACTGCATGCCTTTAGAATAGCCATTGTCAAAAAGAAAAACAAGAGACAAAAAATGTTGGTGTGGGTATGGAGAAAAGGAAATCTGTGTGCAATTTGGTAGGATCGTAAATTGGTATAGCCACAGTATGGAAGTTTCTCAAAAAATTAAAAATAGAACTATCACATGATCCAGCAATTCCACTTCTGGGAATTGATCCCAAGGAAACAAAATCACTAATTTGAAAAGATATCAGGACCTCCATGTTCAAATATAATATACTATAATATAGTTTACATATACAAATATAATTTAATCCAAATGTAAGTCTTGAAAGAACTTTTAAAAATTATTTTTATTATAGTTCCTTTTGCTTCAGCCATGCAAAATTTTCTCTTATCTCTGTAAAGATCTTGTATTCTTTAAAAAATTATTCTGCTCTTCACTTCACCTTTTTTTCTCTAAGCATCCTTTGTTTGACTTGGTCTCTATCTTTCATGATAATGGTCCTCCTCAAATATTGTGAGATCTTAAATATGAATTAACAGCATGGAGTTGGAAAGGAAGTCTGTAAGTCAAACTTCCCATTGTTCAACCTTAAATTGATCCTGCTGGTAACTTCACTTCCCACCATAGCCATCTGACGTACCTAGGGCCTCCAGTTCCTGAGGTGTCCCCCTGTTTTCTGCATGGGTCTGTTGGCTGTTTGTTCCTTTCTTTGTCTGTCATCACCCAGGATCCAGTTTTCTCTGTCATGTGAAGGCATTTACCACTCAGTCACTATTTTTCATTTTCCAGGAAACCATTGACCCCTCTCTTCTGGTGTCATTTCTCTTCCAAACTCTTTGGCTTTGTGGGTTTATGACTCAACTGGATTTCAGGAGGGATAAGATACTTTACCTTATTTAAGTAGAAGGGTGTTATTGTTATAAAGACATAAAGATATTTGGATTTAAAATCATGAAATAGAGGAGCTCAGTCTGTTAAATTTCTGACTAGATTTCAGCTCATGTCATAATCTCAGGATCAGGAGATAGAGCCCTCATCAGGCTCCATAGTCAGTGGGGAGTCTGCTTGAGATTCTCTCTCTCCTTCTCCTTCTGCCTCCTGCACACACCCCCGACTCTCTCAAAAATAAATTAAAAAGTCTTAAAAAATAAAATAAATAAAATCATGAAATAATTTATTGATGTGGAAAAATACTCCTCTGACACTGGTGTTTGATGTTTAAATTTTTGAAGCCTGTAGATAGGGTCAGAAATGTGCTGTCTATGGTTTGAAAGGCATAAGGGAAAATTTATCTTTAGGATGGTCTCTTCTGTATTCGGTGATAGAATCATTTTGGTTGGGTTTCTTATTCATGTTGTATTTCATTTTGTTGTGTGCAGGGGAGTTTTACATGATTTTGAAGCATACAAAAGCACAAATGCTTTACGCATTCACTCATTCACAATTCAATTATTCATTCAGGAGAAGAGACTCTGAAATCATGAAATTTCCAGTAGTTTATTTTTTTAAAATACATTTGTCCTATATTAAGACTTAGCTTTTTGAAAATAAAGATGTGCTACTACCCATCTTATTGAAGGCTTCTATGATTATTCTTTTGGTTTACTTTATGTGCTTTGGAATTCATTTGCTGGTTGGATATGGTAGCAGGATCATTCTATTTTGGTATTTACATTAAAACTATAGACATCCCTAAATGCCGATAGAACCTGCATGTCAGCTGTGAATGTTGTCCCTACCCCTATAAGCTTTGCTCCTTCCAGTGTCTTGTTACCTTTGAAAGCCATGCCAAGGCCAAGACTGCTCTCAATGATACAATGACATTTTATTTGAAATTCATCTTTCAGTCTTTATTTTTCCCGGGATGTGAATGTTAGTTAATAAGCACTGAAAATTCTTATTAAGAATTTAGTATTTTCAACTTTATCTTCTCTTTTCAATAATGACTTAATATGTATGAATTGGTTCTCCCATACCTTCTTTTCCTTTTGGTTATATTTTTATCAGAAGGCTTCTTCCATACTCTAGTAAAGAGATGCCTGGGGGACTTGTCCTCAGTCCTTCATTTGCGTTCAGACATGCCTTTATGTATAGATCAAAGCTGTCGTTCTGTTACATAGATTACTCAACTGGGTTTGTTAATTACATTCAGGGACAGCAGCTGCAATTGGTACTTACCATTTCCTTTCTGCCTGGGAAGGCATTATGGCATAACAGAAAGAACACCAGATTTCGTGTCAGAGCTGGATCTAAAGTCTGATTCCAGGAAGGCCACATGGCCTAAGAAAAAACTTTTACCTCTTATTGCCATATTAGCAAAATTTTGGCATCATCTTACCTCTAAGGGTCTTCCATTACTAAAACTCTGTGATTCTATGATACAGAGGTTTACAATCTGTTCATTGGCTTTATTCTTGGGATTTTAGCCATGAATATCATTCCTGTTTGGGAATCAGAAGCATGAGTGGATTAGTGGATTTGGAAGATTGGGAGCATGTTTGAAGGGGGAGATGTAGAGTCCCATCCTCATGTCCCAGAAGCTTTTGTAGAAATACATTTCCTAAAAAACTAACAGTATGAAATATCAGGTTCTCACCATTAAGGTCATTGTTATGTGGATGAGTTTGGGTTTCCATATTGCTTTTCTCTGACATATTCACAAATATCTTCAACCATTAAGATTTTTTGGATCAGCTCAGCTCTCGATTTCCCCCTCTTCTTTGGACACAAATAATTTCTCATCATTTATGTCAGTAAACATATTCTTGAAAATATTCATTATGTGTAAACTTGTCTCATGTCACATATTACATTAGGGGTCCCCATCCTAGAATTTGAGCCTTCCTCATTTTGAAGATTGCTGTGTTTAACACAATGCCTGATACTAAGTACTTACTGAATTAATGGAAGTTTCTATTTTTTAGTAAAACGATCATGTGGGCAGTGGTCTGTAGAAGGGTGCCTGTTCCTGGACTTTTTGTTACCAATCCATAATAAGAAAATTAGAAAAATTGAGAATAAGTAATAGAAATTGTTATAATAATTTGACATTACTGCATCAAAATATGCTGAATAAGGTATATAGTACATTTGTATATTAACTTTGTAACCTACTGAGTTACTAAAATCACTTGTCATTTCTAGCTGCTTTGTGGTGATTTGTTTGTGACATTAGCAAATAAAAAAATTTTGATTTCATCCTTTCCAATCAGTGTGCTTCTCCCCCCAACCATCTAACACCTCCAGTATAATGTTGAATAGGAGTGAGAAGATGGAGTATCCTTGACTCATTCTCTATCTAGAGAGAAAGCATTTAATTTTTCACCATTAATTACAATGTTGTCTGTAGATTTTATCATAAGTATCCTTTATTCGATCGAGGAGCACTGGTCTCTTGTATTCCAAGATTACTGAGAATTATTACTATGAATGGGCATTGAATTTTGTCGGATGCTTCTCCTTGAAATCATCATAGGGTTCTTTTTTAATCATCCACATAATGAATCCCAGTGATTGATTTTCAAATGTTCAACCAACTTTACATTCGTGGGACCTGCCCCAATTGGACATGATGCATATATTGCTGGATTTGATTTGCTAAAAAAGTACAATATGAATTTTTGCACCTGTGTTTATGGGAGATATTTATTGGTATGTTCTCTTACTGCAGTATCTTTGGTTTTAAATGGGGTAATACTAGCCTTTTTAAAAATCAGTTAGGGAGGGTTGACATTCTTCTATGTCCTAGAATAATTTTTATAATTGATATTATATCTTCCTTAAATGTTGAATAAAATTCACCAATGAAGCTATCTAGTTCTGAAGTTTTCTTTGTAGAATTTTTAGTCTGTGATTTCAGGTGTAAAAATTAAATTTTGGACTATTCATCTGTTTCTTTTTTAGTGAGATTTGGTAGCTTGGGTCTTCAATGATTAATTTTTCATACAGCTATTCATAATATTTTAACTTTATATTTAATATATATTTCACATATTTTTAATATTTTTAGCAACTGTAATAATGACCTTTGTTCCACTCCTGATTTTGATTATTAGTGTTATTCCTATTTTCTTGATTAGTCTGGCTAGTGTTTCCTATTTTGCTAATCTTTTCAAAAAAAAATGATTGTGATTTGATATGCATTACTGTGTTTCTGTTTCCTATTTTATAGCTTCTGTTATTATCTTTCTTATTTCCTTTTTTACTATTGTCTCACTTGTTATAATTATTTTTGTTTTTTAGTCGTTGCTCTAGTATTTACAATATATCTTTAACTCACCACAGTTTACTTTCAAATAAAATCATGCCACTTCACATATAAAAGAACCTAAAACAGTAAGCATCCATATGCTCCATGTTTTCATATACATATATTCCCATGATATATGATTATTTTTGTTAAGCTGTCAACTATCTTTCAATAAGATTAAGCTTGTTGAGAATTTTTTTTTATTTACCCTCATTGTTGGTATTCCATTACTTTGAGTAGATCCAAATTTATATCTGGTATTATTTTCCTTTTGCCTGAAAAAAATCTCTTCACTATCTTTTGTAGTGTAGACCTGCTAGAGATACATTTTTCAGCTTATTCTTGTCTGAAAAGTCTTGATTTCACTTTTCTTTTTGAAAGATATTCTTTCTGAGTATAGAATTCTGGGTAATTTCTTTTTCTTTTGGCATCTAAAAGTGGTGCTGCATTGCCTTAATAGCTTGCAGAGTTTCTCATGAAAAATCTAGTAAAATTCTTCTTTTTGTTCTTTTGTATTTAATTTTTTTCGATTTTTGTTTTTTGGTTTTGCTTTTTTGCCTCTAAAAGATTTTCAGATATTCTATTTATCATAGATTTTCAGCAATTTGATTATAAGGTATATTAATACAGTCTTGTTTTGCTTATTCTGTTTGAATTTTATTGAGATTTTTGGTTCAGTGGGTTGTGTTCATTAAATTTGAAAAAAAAAGTTGAGCATTATTTTATCTCTTATTTTTTTCCTGTATTTCCCTTCTTTCCCCTTGAAATTCCAAATATATGTGTCTTAGATCATTTGAAATTGTTTCACGTGTTGCTGTTCTTCTATCATTTTGTTCATTCAGTCATTTTTCTTTATTTTTTATTTTAAAGATTTTATTTATTTATTAGAAACAGAGAGAGAAAGAGAGAGAGAGAAAGGCAGAGACACAGGCAGAGGGAGAAGCAGGCTCCATGCAGGGAGCCTGATGTGGGACTCAATCCCGGCCTCCAGGATCATGCCCTGGGCTGAAGGCAGCGCTAAACTGCTAAGCCATTGGGCCACCCCACAGTCATTTTTCTTCTGCGTTTCATTTTTGTATATTTGTTTGTTATGTCTTCTAATGTAGTAATCTTTCTTTTGTAGTATACAACCTGCTGTTAATTATATCCATTATGTGGTGTGTTTTTCCTTTTAGATATTTTATTTGTAAACTCTAAAGGTTTCATTGGGGTTACTGTTATATACTCCATTTTTTTCCACATTATATTCACATTTTCCTTTATCTTATTGGTCTTCTGAAGTTTATTTATATGATAGCTGTTTAGGCATCTCATCTGCTGATTTAATTATCTATACCCTTTGGCAGTCTGTTTTAATCAATTGATTTTCAAGTGATTTTGGGTCGTATTCTCATGCTTCTTGGCATACCCAGTAGTTTTTTTACTAGATGGTAGATATTGTGAACTTTAGGTTTTTGGGAACTACATTTTCTTGAATTTCTTTAAATAGTGTGTGTTGTTCTGGCACTTAGTTATGTTACTTAGAAGCAGGTAGATCCTTCTAAAGATTGCTTTTCAAGCTTTGTTAGAGCATCCAGAACATCTTTTAGTCTTGTTCTAATTTATATCCACTACTAAGGTGATATCCTTCTGAGGATTTGATCTGATATTTATGTATGTATGTATGTATGTATGTATGTATGTATGTATGTATTTCTTTATTTTTAAAGATTTATTTATTTATTCATGAGAGACACAGACTGAGAGAGAGAGGCAGAGACACAGGCAGAGAGAGAAGCAGGCTCCATGCAGGGAGCCTGGTGCGGGACCTGATCCCGAATCCTGGGATCACGACCTGAGCCGAAGGCAGGCGCTCAACTGCTGAGCCACCCGGACATCCCGACCTGATATTTATTATGTAGTTTTTAAAGACTTCTGGCTAATGGGGGAGGGGAACTATTCACAGTCTTCTTTTTTTTTTAATATTTAATTTATTTATTCCTGAGAGGCACAGAGAGAAGCAGAGACATAGAGAAGCAGGCTCCCCACAGGGAGCTGGAAGTGGGACTGGATTCCTGGACCAGGATCACTCCCTGAGCCAAAGGCAAATGCTCAACCACTGAGCCACCAGGCATCCCTATTCACAGTCTTCTTTGCGAATTCTATTTTGGCCTAGTTTTTCTAAGTTTTTGTTTTGTTTTGTTTTGTTTTGTTTTTTCCCCAACCTTGGGTGGTTTTCTGGCATGCATGTATAGATGGATAATGTGCCAAAGACATGAAAGAACTGCTCTATAAACCTCAAGATTTCTCTCAATAGGTAGTCAATTTCCTTGGTACCACACATCTCATATTCCAGCATTGTTGACCTCCCTTTACTCTGTCTTCTCAACAGAGACTCATGGAATCTTCTGGCCTGTTTAGATTTTTCTTCCCTGAGGCTTAGAAACTGTCACTGAGCATAAATTGGGTAATCATAGAACTCACCTCTTTTTGTTTCACTTTTTTCAGATGTCAAGTTCTGTGCTGCCACTTTTCCAATGCCTGAAAACTCAAAATATATTTTATGCATTTTTTCCAGTTTTCTAGTTGTTTAAGACCAAAGGATAAATATGGCCTTGGTTACTTCACTGTAGCCTGAAGAGAAATTCCTGAAAAGAGTATAGATCAAAAAGACTTTATGATAGATTGGAAAAACAAAATAATGATCAGGCAACAATAACTTCTCCTTTATCACAGAGCAATATTGTTCAAAGAACTATCTAATTTGATAGAAATGTTCTGTATGTGCACTATCCTCTAAAATAACCATTAACAGGCATGTGGCTATTTCAAGACATATCGAACAGTTGAAATGTGGCTAGTATATCTAAAGAACTGAATTTTTAATTATATTTAATTTTAGTACACTTAAATAGTAACATGGGGCTATTGGCTACTCTGTTGGACAACTCTGATCTACAGCCTGTAGAAAAATGTTAGCAAGGCTGGTACAGAAAGAATGTCAGTAAAGGAAAACAGGCTAGACTGAAGACAAGGGAGGGCTGTAGAAACAAAGTTGGGTAATGTGTGCTTAAGGCTTGTGCTTAGGAAGAAGATAGGACAGAGAAGACATTATGACATAATATAGTCAGTGTTAAATCAACTAATGTTTCACAAACACTTTGGAGAAGATAATGAAGGATTCATGTTAGCTATTGCTGCTAATATTATTTCCTTAGTGATCTGAAGTTAAGGTGATCAACTGGATAACAGATACCACAAATAAGTCGGAATATCTGTCTCAATTCCAGCTTCACTGCCATTTAGCACTTAGGAATTTTTAATCCCAAAGAGACAGGATAGTTTATTATTTCTCTGCTGTTCCCTAAGATGCATACAGAGATAATAGTTGAGTTGATCAAGAGTAGCACCTCTTCCAGAATGTTAAGAGACCTGATCCTTTTGAGACATGGAGCAAGAAGGGGTAGCTGCCACTGAACTTACTTTTCACACTTACCTGCTGCTCAGAGTGATCATTTGTAATGGCTTTAATTTCTGGAAGCCATTTATTTTGCTAAGCTCAAATTTTGAGAGACCAGCATGTCAGGAACACTTCCTTGTGTGAAATCCTCATTATAATTGATGGCTTCTGGACGTGGAAAATGTAAAAGGTCTTTATAAGTTATACATGTCTTCAGTCACTTCAGAGTCTAGGGGTCTATTCTTCCCTTTGGATGTTGAATTACATTTGAGTGTCTGTATGAAAGTTTTATTTCCAAATTATCATTTCAAGAAGGCCTTTTCATGATCGACCTATTTTTATGGGCCAGACCACTAAAGAAAATAGAAGATAAATTGCATTGTTTGCCATCTGTACCTACAGTACAGCATATATAATTCACTAAAACACACAAACTTCTATTAGTCATTGTCAGGATAGCTAACAGCTTTGCTTGCCTATACCTAGTCCACCATAAATTTTAATCGAAATATGGTGTAGTTGTGTGGCTTTTTTAAAAAAAAAACTTGCCCTTAACATAAAATAAGCTGGACAGTAGATCAGTTATTGGACTATAAGAGAAAATTAGAAACTCTAGGATATTCAAAGTAGGTCACAAAACTAATGATGGTGGGATAAAAACAATACAAGAAATTCATTCATGGAAGGAACATGTAAAAATCACAAGGAGCTCTTAAACAAGGAAAGCTGGGATGACAGATTAATAGAATTGGACTGGTGCAAGGTAGAGGTCGAGTATGGAGTCTTTCTCAAGTCCTGTTGCACAGTGTCAAGAGCATGAGCCCAGACAGAGGGTCAATTCCTGGCTCTAATTCCTGGCTTTGGGTTACTGATTTTATGACTTTGGGCTGGCATCTGAAAAATAGAAGAAATATTTTCTATTCCTCTCAGCTTTGTAAAAATCAAATGAATTAAAGTTTGTGTAAACACAGGCTTATAATTTCAGATTAGTGTTAAGATATGGCTGATGAGGTCCTGCTGCAGGAGTTTTTGTGTGCAGATAGATCCTCAAGAGGGGGAGAGCAGGTAATTCATTCTAAGGCAAGGGAGAAGCCGAGATAATAAGTTTTGTTTAAGGACTGGACCATAGTACTGGAGATGGAGATGTGTTGGGGACCTACCAAAGCCAATCTGGGCCTGTTTCTGCCACGAAAAAAGAAAAGCCTAGTTTCCCTTGATAAATGAGAGTAAATGAAGCTTTGTTGCAATGAGGTGCTATGCTTATGCCAATGAACATCTTTTCCCTCTCTTTGGGTTCCTCCTAGAATCTGATGCAATATAGAAAGATGTAGCATCTTGATTCATGAGAGACACCAATGCATATATGGCAACACCAAAAAGACATCATATTGTGGTGGCTTCACAATTTGTATCATGTCAACTGTGTTAGTGGTGATAAAAGAATGTTCATTACCCAAAGTAAGAGAAGTGGAAAATGGTAAGCATCACTTAGCAGCTGCGAACATGTTCACAGCAGAAGTGAGACAACCCCACAGGATGTCCAGAATTTATTTAGAGGAAGGAATTTGGAGGATGCCTGGGTTTGCCATTATGGTGGGAGAGAATACTTATCTTCTCTAGTTTTTAGATCTAGGTTGGTGAAGCCTGGAGAAAATGAGGCCATAGAAGCACATAGTAAGAACTACTAGTTAGGACTCAGAAACTGTTATATCCTTCCTCTTTTCTGTTGCTCCTGGAGACAGATACTTATACATAGGTAGTTAAGACAGAGGCAAAGATATTCTCTTCTAATTCATGTTCTGCTGCTTAGGCTACCCTCACGATCTTCTCAATCTTCCCACAGAGAATATGAAGTAGTTACTCTTGTCTGAGAACTTGCTAGCTTGAAATCAGCGAGCCAAGGCAGCTGAGGAAGGCTGGTAAGAACAGGAATGCAGAATGGGAGTTTTGAGACTTTATTCTTCTGTCATTGTCTCATTATACAACCTTGAGCAAGTTATTTAATCTTTCAAGATTCAGTTTTCTTAACTGTAAAAGAAGGCTAAGGGATGTCCACGGACCCTTCTTTCCCTGAACTTCTGTTAATTCCTGCATGTTCTAAATTCTCTGCTTCTGTCAGGAGCTCCTCAATAAATTGCCAGAAAGTATTACCATGTAGGTTGCAGTAGTCACAAAAGGCTTCTCAGGTTACGTAAAAAATAAGTGGAGTACGGGAGTGCCCAGTTTGACTGCAATTGAGTACTCATTAGAGTATTAGTAAGAGATAAGACTGTAAATATAGGCTGGGGTCTAAAGGTGATCTGGGACCAGCTAGAACTTTCTTCTCACCTTTATTTCCTTTAGATTTATCTGACTGAGTTGAGACTAGGGCTCATTCCAAGGCATCTGCCTACCACTGCGAGACAAAGCAGGCAGCAATGGTATATTTTTCTTCTGTGGTTAGCACTTTGACAGAATAACAATAATAGTTACAATTACCATTCATTGAGTGCTTGCCTAAACTAGTCATGAGTCCAAAATGCTTGACATTCATTTCCTCATTTAATTCTCATAGCACCCTACGAGGCTGGATTTGTTGTATTACCCACTTTACAAATGCAAAAACTGTAGCTCAGAGATATTTACTATCAAAATTCACACAACTGGCGAGTCATGGAGCCAGGATTTAAATCTGAATCTGCCTTGCCCCCCAATGCTGGGCTTTTATGTTGACTCCTTTAAGGCTGGGAGTGTATAGCAACATGCTGGCAAGGCATGCCGTGCAGAACACATCAAAGTCTTTGGGCAGTTTAATGGTAAATGAATTAATCAAAAATAATTAAACATCTCAAGCATATTAAACACAAAATAACTAGGACATGGTTGGATCTCCACATGAATTCCTCCTGATGAAGCACTTTCTGCTGTGACAGAAATAAAATAAAGTCTCTCGGTAATTCGAAGCATATACAGCAATTAATTCTACATTTATATGGTCTTTTTTTTAGAACTGTATTTTAATTTTTTAAAGTGCCATTTTAATATCTGTGCTGTAACTGATAATTATTTTGGGAAGGGGGCAGGAGCAAGAGGATTTCAGTAGTAGCACAAATAATTTTTAATGCAACAGCTGTGAGGCTTAAATCAACCCAGTACCAAGGGCCCTGCAGCCCGTCAGAGGAAAGAGAGTCTATAGCCAGTGCTTCCCACCTCAAGGTCACTGGTTTGAATCTAGTCAGAGTCAAATGTGGTTAAAGGTCATCTTTCCTTGATAGCTCCTTGATGGCCTCGGTAAATGAGATACTGGACTTATCCAATTTCCTCCTGGGCAACCACCCAGGACTAATACTGAAGGCTCTTACATAAACAGGAGGACCAGCCTTGGCATAGGCACTCATCACTATGTCCACTCAAGGTCTAGGCCATGGCCGATCCTGATTATTATTATTGTTGTTGTGATTATTATGTGTCCACTGAAAGGCATCTAGCAGAATGTTTGTTTGGAAAACAAACAAACAAATAAGCACATTAGGCTTCAGTTGCTATTGGTCAGGATGACTGGAAGTGAGCACAGGAATAATTATGAAGTTCATTATTCCTATTTCAACAATCTCCTATCTGTACTTCAAAGTCCATCTCACCAAAGCCTTTCCCAAAGTTGTTCAGGACCAGCAAGTCCATGAACCCCCATGAATCCCAATTGCCTCTGCTGCCTATGGATACTCTTATGGATATTTTCATTCATGACTTCAAGTTATTTTGTACTCTCATTTTGGATGCTTTAATGGGAAATAGCAAGCAGGACAATAAAAATCTTCCACAAGTTCATTGACTCATGAACCTTGGGTTAATATAAGCCTTCAGATGTCCCAGTTATTACAACCCTAGTTTCCTCCAAGAAATCCTTCCCTGAATACTTTCCTAATATATCAGACTACCCCAGCAGTCACACACCACCTGCATCCTTATTCCCAGCATATATAAAGCAACCTAGAAGGGGTGGGTACACATTCTCTCAGGATACTTCCTGAATTATCATACCCTCCCTTCCCCTTAGAATTCTTATGTTTTTTTTTTTCTTTAAGAAACAAGTAGAACACTTGTTGATTAGCTAATTAAGTTAATATTTAGTGTACTCCTGGATACTTCATAATGCCTCTGTTGTAGTCATTTAATTTGGAATAGATGTTTGCTTTTCATTATTACAACTTTGATTTTCCCCATGTTGCAAACTTTCCCCCCAGATATGAATCCCTGGACCCATGTGTGCAGTGAAATCTTGTGTTCTACCTAAACAAAAACCAAGCCAACAATCAAAAAAACTCCCTTGCTCAACTATCTCTCTCATAGGTGACTCTTCAATCTGAGACAGCATGTATTTGTAGAAGGGACCTGGGCCTATGGAGTATATGAGCAAGAATCCATCACAGCCAGGAAAGAGTTAACTTATTTTAATAAATATGTGTGGAATCCATTGAATAAATTAATGACCCTGCAGGGCCTCTATAAGCAATCCCTTCCAATTTCTCCCATTTGGCTCCCCAGGCCTTGAGAAAATCCCAGGCCACTGAGAACCCCAACCTCACATGTTTACTAATTCAACCACCTGGTCCTAGACTCAACATCCACCTGTCTAACAATTACTTGAGTGATACAAACACAAGCTCTTAGCTGCTTGTATACTACATATGACTTTCTATCTCTGCACCTGGCTGTAAGAAATACCACATTGTTTAATTTTTCTAAATCAAATTAGTTCTGAGTTTGTGCCCACACTAGTCACGGTTGGGAGAAATTTAAACTCAGTAATAGCTTTGGAGACAGGTGGCTTATGTGAATGTCCAGGAGCTAAAGAAATGTTCTCTAGTCTTCAGTCTACTGTGGTGGTATCTGATAAGTACATTGTTCAAGTTCACATGATCCGTACAGAATGCACAGACCTGTTACTACTCCAGCTTAGGTGCAAGGGTCGTAATGTAGTTTAGGTCTTTAGTATCTGACATCCAACCTCAGTAGACACACCAAGCAGGCCCAGGGTGCTCTGAGGGCATTGACCAAAACTGTTTCCCTTCCAGTCTTTATCATTCTTTTCTTTTTCTAGGACCAACATTCTGTCTTTAACTCTCCAAGTATTTCTTTCTATTCCTTCTTTTTGGGGAAGACCTTGCCAGGTAGTATGACCATGCAGTGTGTCATCCAAATCAGGATGCTTCTAAAGGTGAAAGGAAGCAGCAGAAATAACTAGACTGGGAAAACAGGCATAAACAGGGGGTGGGATTATCCTATGTGTAGGCCTTCCTAAGTGCGTTTTTTAGAAACACAATGGGGATTTTTTTTTTCTAGGGGTGACACTAGGGAGAGAAAATGCAGCCTTTCATTAGCCTTATTCTAACAACTTCTTTTATATTTGAGTACTGTAGATTAAAAACTAATCCAAAAGGGGATATGGGGTAAGGGTTTTCTCCCTGGCAGTGTGTATGTGGACAGAGAGAGAGAAGGAGAGAGACTGTCAACACCCTCCTGATAACCAAGGTTGACCAAAACTACCTTAATGGACATTGGGATAAAATGTCTCAGAGCAGATTACCAAGAGATTACCAACTGAGTATGAGCCTAACATGGCAATTTATCATGTCTAATGGCTGCCATTTCCCTTTGCTTTATGCTACAAACAGAGAATTAGAGGTTGTTGCATTGCGTAGGAAAGCCGCTGCTTCAGTGTGAAGCCTAGATACGGCTCAGCCGAGATGCTCTCAGTTTCGGAGCTTTCCGAGGTAGGAGATGCAGAAGGCCTCTGTTTCCAAAAGCCATTAAGGGACAGTTGCAGGCACTCAAGCTTTCACATTAACAGCAAAAAGCCTTCATCCCAGGAGCTTAAATCCGTCTCCAAGGTGAACCTAGGAAGGTGGCAGAAGTGTAGCTATTATTATAGCAATTTGTTTCCTACAAACAGTAGCCCCCAGGTGGAGAAATGTGAGTAAACTTGCTTTTTTTCTCCTAGATTATTTTTTTCCTGAGTCCCCATGGTGCCACCTCCGAGAGGGCAGAGCAGCCTTTTCCTGCCCTCCTGTCATACTGAGTATGGCTCACCATCTATTGGTTGCTGCAAAAGCCTAGATTCTCCCCAATGGACAGTTAGACATTTTGAGAGCAGAGAATGTCAATCCTCAATCAAAAGACACAGGAAACCCATTATCCTACAAAGAGAACAGAAGAAAATTCAGCACCCACCTACCTTTTTTCCACAGGTTTATAAGAGGAATGATTTCTGATTCATTCTGGTGACACTTTTGAGGTGAAGAGTTGGTTCTGTGGCTTTTGAGGATTTAGTTTTTTAAAAATCTTAGGAGTCTGAAAATATGGTTATACTTCTTTTGTTTGCAGGCTGAAAAAAATCAGATAGCCTCCCATATTGCCTGAGAGATGAAAAATATATTCTGTTTTCAATATCTAGGCCTCCAAAAAATCCTATTTTTCTCAGATTCCTATTTGGGGCTGGCTTTTTATTTTTCCTTCTCATTTCTAACAGAGGAGAAAAGGTAAGGCACATTAAAGAGGAAAATTTTACTCCTCTATAATTAAATATATTCAAGAGGAATTTTCTATCTTTCAAAGAAAAAATGTTCAGTTTGAGCTGGGGGTGGGGGCCCGTGCTGGGCTTTATTTCCCTAGCCTGTAACAAGGAATATGAAAAATATTGATTTGCTCCTGAGAGATGCTGGAACAACTTAATTAAAGTTGTTTAAGGACTTTGGAATCTTTTGATGGAAAGGAGCACATAAAAGTGTAATGTGCTTTAATTTAATTTGAACTTTTCAGAAACCGGAAGAAAGACTTTTCACACCCCATCCCATTTCAAAACAATATGCTGCAATGATATCTTTTCAATATCCATGTATATTTGGTTGTGATAAATATAGTCTCTGACCTTTAACAGATGTAAAAGTGAAAACACAGAGAAATTGGACATGCTGTGATGGCTATCGCCTGTTTTATAGAGCCTCTCAGCATATTGATTATCTGGAAGACACTTCTGAGAGCTGGTATATAACTCTTAATAAATCCACTCTGCTGGGGGAGAGTGTGTGTGCTTCTAAGACCCTACACGAGATAAGTCACATGAAACAAAGACTGGAATAGTCAATAAACCTAACTTTGTGACAAGAGGCTAGTGGGAAGCTCTGCATGACTTTTGTCAAGGGGTAGCCAATTTCCCCCTCTTGGTTGTCTAGACTTTATAAAGCACATATATTTCCCTAATAAGAGGCTCTGAGGGGATATCCTCAGCTGATGCCTCCAGGAACATGCTGGTCTTCTGTCAACAAAGTCAGTATGAAATTCAGCTGGCAAGGCCTTGAATTCTATCATCCTTGTCAAGGATTTGATCTACTTTCCCTTCTTACAGCCTCCCAGAGTTCTCTCTCTGGAATGTATCTGCTTAATCAAGTTGTTGAAGCTCTGTGTCTTAACCCTTACCCATGGGAGACCTGCACACATTTCCATATTCAGTAAAGCCTTCTTTTCCTGCCAGCCAGGCTCTGACTGACTTCTTGATTGGATGATAGTGGCAAGCTGTGATTGGAGCTTTAGCAAGGGTAGCCTACATTTAAGGCTGTATTGTCGCAGTTTAAACTTTGTTCTATCAGAGGAAAATGCAGTAGGGGATTTTTCAGAGAAGAGGAAGCTTCACTGGAGTACCTCATGACATTGAATTGGCCTGGGAGGGGCTACAGTGAGTGCAGTCACACACTGGACTGGAGAGTAAGTGAATTCCACCAGTCTTTTCCTTCCTTGGCCTCTCTCCTAATGACTGGTAACCTCCCTTCCTTCCTTCCTTCCTTCCTTCCTTCCTTCCTTCCTTCCTTCCTTCCTTCCTTCCTTCCTTCCATTTTTTATCATTGTTGTATAAGCACAAAGCCTTTGAAGAACACTTTTTCTTTCCTGTTTATATATTTTAAATAAAAAAGTATATATATTTAGGGTGTACAACATGATTATATATATATATATATATAAATGATTGCGATAGTTGAGTTAATTAACATATCTCCTCACCTAATTACCATTTTTTTGATGATTAGTGAGCCCAAAATCTACTCTCCTAGCATATTTCTGGTATTCAAAACAGTAACTATAGTCATCACACCTATACATTATTATTATTATTATTTTTTTTTTTTTTTTATGACAGTCACACAGAGAGAGAGAGAGAGAGAGGCAGAGACACAGGCAGAGGGAGAAGCAGGCTCCATGCACCGAGAGCCTGACGTGGGATTCAATCCCGGGTCTCCAGGATCGCGCCCTGGGCCAAAGGCAGGCGCCAAACCGCTGCGCCACCCAGGGATCCCCACACCTATACATTAGATATCTAAAGTTATTCATCCTACAGGCTTGTAATGTATCCTCTGATTAATATCTCTCCCTCTTCCCAACACTGTTCAATTATGTGCTTCTATGAGTTTTCATTTTTCTTTTCTTTCTTTCTTTCTTTCTTTCTTTCTTTCTTTCTTTCTTTCTTTCTTTCTTTCTTCTTCTTTCTTTCTTTCTTTCTTTCTTTTTCTTTCTTTCTTTCTTTCTTTCCCTTTCTTTCTTTCTTTCTTTCTTTCCTTCTTTCTTTCCTTCTTTTCTTTTGTTCCACATATAAGCGAGATAATAAGTATTTGTCTTTCTCTGGCTGGCTTATTTCACTTAGCATAGTGTCTTCCAGGTGCATCCATGTTGTCACAAATGATAAAATGCCCTTCTTTCTCATGGCTGAGTAACATGCCATTGTGTACAGGTATATGTCATCTTTATGCATTCACCCATTGACAGATACGTGGCTACTGTGAATAATGCTGCAATGAACATGGGAATGTAGATATCCCTTCAAGATCTTGATTTAATTGCCTGGGGATATATACACAGAATTGGGATGGTTGGACCATACAGTAGCTTTAGTTTTAGTTT
Source organism: Canis lupus dingo (assembly GCF_003254725.2). Taxonomy (NCBI): domain Eukaryota; kingdom Metazoa; phylum Chordata; class Mammalia; order Carnivora; family Canidae; genus Canis; species Canis lupus. The sequence continues at coordinate 29,917,811 of NC_064258.1, read as the reverse complement.
TTTTTTACAAGAACCTCCATATTATTTTCCACAGTGGCTATACTGATTTACATTTCCACCAACAGTATACAAGGGTTCCTTTATCTCCATATCCTCACCAACAGTTGTTATCTTTAGTCTACTCATAATAGCCATTCTAACAGGCACCACGTGATATCTCATTGTAGTTTTGATTTCAATTTCCCTGATGATTAGTGATTTGAGCATCTTTTCATTAATCTCTTGGCTGTTCGTATGTCTTTTTATGAAAATTGTCTATGCATCCTTTGCTGATTTTGTAATCAGGTACATACATTTTGTTTTGAGTTAAGTTCTTTATATATTTTGGATATTAACCCCTAATTAGATAGATGATTTGCAAATAGTTTCTCTCATTCCATGTATTGTATCTTCATTCTTGATGATTTTCTAGGCTGTACAGAAGCTTTAAGGTTGATACAGTTCTATTTGTCTATCTTTGCTTTTGCTGCCTATGCTTTTGGAGTCATATCCAAAATATCATTGCTCAAACCAATGTCAAGAAGCGTTTTCCGTATACTTTTCTAATAGTACTACAGTTTCAGGTCTTATATTTAAGTCATTAATCCAGGGACACCTGCGTGGCTCAGCAATTGAGCGTCTGCCTTAGGCTCAGGGTGTGATCCTGGAGTCCCGGGATCAAGTCCTGCATCAGGCTCCTTGCATGGAGTCTGCTTCTCCCTCTGTCTATGTCTCTGCCTCTCTCTGTGTCTCTCATGAATGAATGAATGAATGAATGAATGAATGAATGAATGAATAAGTCTTTAAAAAATAAGTCATTAATCCATTTTAATTTGATTTTTTATATGGAGTGAGATAAGTTTCCAATTTTATTCTTCTTCATGTGGAAAACCAGTTTTCCTGCTACAACTTATGGAAGAGACTGTCCTTTTCCTATTGTATGTTCTTGACATCTTTACCAAAGATCAATTAACCATAAATGTGTGATTTATTTCTGGGCCATCTATTCTGTTCCATTCATCTATATGCCTGATTGTATGCCTATACCATGTTATTTTGATTACTATAGTTTTGTGGCATATTTTAAAACCAAGTATAGTGATACCTATTCTTTTTGCTTAAGATTGCTTTGTAGTCTTTGGTGGTTTCATATGAATTTTAGAATTTTTTAAAAATCATGTGAAAAATACCATTGGGATTTTGATAGATACTGCACTGAATGTGTAGATCACTTATGGACATTTTAATAATATTAATTCTTCTGATCCATGAACATGGAATATCTTTTCACTTATTTGCATCTTCTTCAATTTCTTTCAACAGTGTCTTATACTTTTAAGTATATAGGGTTTTCACCTCATTAGTTAAATTTACTTTTAGCATTCAATTTTATTTTTTGATGCTATTATAAGTGGGATTTTTTTCTTAATTTCTTTTTGGAGTAGCTCACTGTTATTACATAACAATGTAACTGGTTTTTATATGTTGATTTTCTATTCTGTCAATTTGCTGAATTTGTTCATTAGTTTTATGAGATTTTTGTGGAATCTTTAGGGTTTTCTAAATGTCATATCATACCATCTGCAAATAGAGAAAATTATACTTCTTTTTTTATTTTGATGCTCTTTCTTTCTCTCTTTCTTTCTTTTCTCTCTCTCTCTCTTTCTTGCCTAATTACTGTGGCTAGGTCTTCCAGTATTATTTTGAATCAAAGTGGTGAGAGTGGTCATCCTTGCTTTATTCCTGATCTGGGAGGAAAAACTTTGTTTTTAATTGTTGAATATACTGATAGCTCTGGGCTTGTCATGTATGGTCTTTATAACATTGAGGTATGTTCTCTCTATACCTAGTTTGTTGAGAGTTTTTATTGTGAAATGATGTTGAATTTTGTCAAATGCTTTTTCTACATTTTTTGAAATGATCATATGTTTTTTATCTTTTATTATATTGATGTGGTTTATCACATTTATGGATTTGTATATGAAGACCCATTCTACATCCCAGGGATAAGTCCCATTTAATCAGTGTATGTGATCCTTTTAATATGCTATTGAGGGGATCCCTGGGTGGCGCAGCGGTTTAGCGCCTGCCTTTGGCCCAGGGCGCGATCCTGGAGACCCGGGATCGAATCCCATGTTGGGCTCCCAGTGCATGGAGCCTGCTTCTCCCTCTGCCTGTGTCTGTGCCTTTCTCTCTCTCTCTCTGTGTGTGACTTTCATAAATAAATAAAAAAATTAAAAAAATAAAAATTATAATAATAATATGCTATTGAATTTGGCTTGTCAATATTTTGTTGAGAATATTTCATGTTCACCAGGGATATTGGCCTATATATATATATTTTTTTTTTCCTTGTAGTGTTCTTGTTGTTTGCCTTTGGTATCAGAGTAACACTGGCCTTGTAAAATGAATCTGAGATTGTCTCATCATCTTCAATTTTTGTAAGTGTTGAGAAAGATTGACACTAGTTTTGCTTTAAATGTTTGGTAGAATTCACCAGTGAAGCCATTAAGTCTTGGCTTTTTTGGGGGAGTGGGGGGCAGGTTTTGATTACTGATTCTATCTGATTTGTTTGTTCACACTGGTTTGTTATGCATCTATATAGATTTTTTAGTTTTTCTTGATTCTGTCTTGGTAAGTTGTATGTCTCTAGAAACTTATCCACTTCTTCTATATTATTTAATTTGTTGGCATGGTGAAAGTTCAGAATGGTCTCTTACAATCCTCTATTTCTATGGTGTCATCTATAATGTCTCTTTTTTCATTTATTATCTGATTTTTTAGTCTTTTTTTCTTAGTAAAGCTAGCTAAAGAATTGTCAATTTTGATTATCTTTTCAAAAAGCCAACTCATTTTCACTGATTTTTTTAAATCTATTTTTCTAGTCTCTGTTTCATTTACTTCCATTCTGATCTTCATTATTTCCTTCCTTCTGCTAACGTTAGGTTTAATTTGTTTGTTTTTTTTTCTAGTTTCTCGAGTTTTAAAGTTAGGTTGGTTATCTGAAGTTGTTCTAATTAATGTAGGCATTTTTTGCTATGTACTTCCCTCTCAAAACTGCTTTTGCTATATCCCCTAGGTTTGGCTGTGTATGTTGTGTTTCATTTTTATTTGTTTTGAGATTTTTAAAATTTTCTTTGATTTCTTCTTTGACCCATTGAATGTGTTAATTGCCACACATTTGTAAATTTTCCAGCTTTTCTCATGTTATTTATTTCTTGTTTCATACCATTATGATTAGAAAAAATACTTGATATGATTTCAATCATCTTAAATTTGTTAAGACTTGTTTGTGGCTTAACATGTGATCTACCATGGAGCATGTTCCATGTGCATTTGAAAATAATGTGTATTTTATTGCTGTAGGATAGAATATTTATGTCTATAGGGTCCAAATCTGCTGTTTCCTTACTGACTTTCTTTCTGGATGATGATTCCATTGTTGAAAATTGGGTGTTGAAGTCTCCTATTCTTATTTTATTGCTCTCTATTTCTCCCTTCAGTTCTGATAGTATTTGTTTTATATATTTCAGTGCTGTGATGTTGGATGCATATGTATTTATACATCCTCTGGATGAATTGACCCCTTTATGATTGCATAGTTATTTTTTTTGTCTCTTGTTACAGTTTCCATTTTACAGTCTATTTTGTGTAATATAAGTACATCCACTCTTACTCTCTTTACCATTTGCATATCTTTTTCTATCTATAGCTAACAGCCTGTGTGCATCCAATCTATACATTTTGTAGAGAATTTAATCCATTAACATTTAAAGTGGGATGCCTGAGTGGCTCAGTAGGGACACCTGGGTAGCTCAGCAGTTGAGTGTCTGCCTTTGGCTCAGGTCATAATCCCAGAGTTCTGGGATGGAGTCTCACTTCAGACTCCCCACAGGGAGCCTACTCCTCCCTCTGCCTATGTCTGTCTGTTTGTCTGTCTGTCTGTCTCTGTGTGTGTGTGTGTGTGTGTGTCTCTGTCTCTCATGAATAAATAATAAACAAAAATTTTTAAGAAAATGATTGATAGGTAAGGATTTATTCTTATCATTTAAAAAATTGTTTTTGGACTACTTCATAGTTCCTGTGTTTCCTTCTGTCTTCTTTTGTTATATGATGTTCTATTTGTTGTGATATGATTAGATTCCTTAAATTTTTTGCATATCTACTACAGATTTCTTTATATTTGGGGTTACCATGAGACTCACACAAAACATCTTAATATAACAGTTAATTTTAATTAGAAAACAACTTAACTTTGACTACATACAAAATGCTACAATTTAACTTTCCCTCTCCCCACATTTCATGTTATTGATATCTTGTTTATTATCTTTTACATATGTAGTGTTACCATTAGCAAACTGTAGTTATAGTTATTTTTTTTTTTATGTTTGCCTCTTAACTTTTATGCTAGAGTTAAAAGTAATTTATGCACATCCAGGACAGTATTAAAGTATTGTGACTTTGACTACATTCTAACATTTATAGTTAGTTTTATATTTTCATGTGTTTTCACATTGATAGGATCCTTTGTTTCAACATGAACTCTGAGTAGCATGTCTTATGAGACAGGTTTAGTGAAGATGAACTCCTGTAGCTTTTGTTTATCTGAGAAAATCTTTATCTCTCCTCTACTTTTGAAGGGCAGCTTCATCTGGTATAGTATTCTTGGTTGGTAGTCTTTTTCTTTTCTTTTCTTTTCTTTTCTTTTCTTTTCTTTTCTTTTCTTTTCTTTTCTTTTCTTTTCTTTCTTTCAGCCCTTTGAACATATCATCCTCCTCTCTCCTCCTGCAAGTCTTCTGTTGAGAAATCTACCAATAGCCTCATGGCGGTGCTCTTGTAAATGATGAGTCATTTTCCTCTGCTGCTTTTAAATTCTCTCCTTGTTTTAACTTCTGAGAATTTATAATGTGTCACTATAAAGATCTCTTGATATTTAATCTATTTGAGGTTTTTGGGCTTCATAGATCTGAATGTTCATTTCCCTCACTACAGGGAAAGTTATCTGTCATTTCTAAATAAGCTTTCTGTCTTTTTCTCTTTCTCTATTCGTTTTGGACTCCCATAATGTGTTTGTGAGTGTGTGTGTATGTGTGTGTGTGTGTATTTAATGGCATTCCTTAAGTTACACAGGCTTGGTGCTAAGGCAGACTGGTATCTCAGTCTGTGGGAGAAAAATGTGACATCTGGGTCTGTGAGAGCTTACTTGGTGTTGGGGCAAGCTTAGACTGTAGGGATGGGTCTGGATCTTGACTCTGTTGGTGCTAGACTGGAGCTTGAGGTTGTGAGAACTCACCTGGAGCCTGGGGGAATCCTGGAGCTGTGGTGAGCTATGGTCCTACATCCTTGGGATGCAGGATGGAGACTTGGGTCTGTGGGAGTTGGCCTGGCACTGGGGCAGACTGTGGGTCTGGGGCACAGGATCAGTCTGGAGGCTGGGACTACAAGTGCCATTCTGGAGGTTGGGTCCATGAGTGTGGCCTGATGCTGGAGCAGAATGGGAGCCTGGAGTCATTGGGAACTAGCATAGGAGCTGAATCCCTTGGAGCTGGCCTGGCACTTAGTTGAGCTTGGAACCTGGAGCTTGGGTATTGATCTGGGGCCTGGGGTTGTGAGGGCCCTTGGCACTAGGGCAAATCTGGAGGCTAGGTCCAATAGGTCCTCAGGCCACAGGGGCTGGCCTCATGCTGGGGCTCACAGGGGTGGCCCTGGTTCAGGGTTTGCATTGAAGTCAGGTGCTCACATCACTCTCCTTTTCATGTTTGGATAGTTGTTGAAGTTGATATTTCTGTTAGGGGTGAGGCATTGGAAACATATCTTTTGATCTTGCTGACATCACTATAGCTGATTTTTTTTTCCTACTGCTCTGTAAGTTGGTTTACACCAACAATAGGTATAATAATGAAGAGCAGCTTGAGTCAGGCAGAAAGAGAGTGAACAAGGAATTCTTTGGGGTGATTCTTGTTCCAGTCTGTCCAGAATGCCTTCCATAGGTCTTGCTTGGAGGGGTGACTTCATGGGGTGACTTGCTGATGGATGGGTAGTCTCATTTACAGTCCAAAGGAGATTAAGACAAGGATTCACAGAGAGAAGCTATAGCAGAGGGACCTGCAGGAATACTGACCAAGCATGGAGAAGCCATGAGGCCCACACAGAGCCAAAGAAGAAGAGACCACAGTTCAATGGACCACAGAGGTTAAATAAAGGCATGAACAGAATATACACATCTCATCGAGCAGACAGTGCACACGCAGAGGCTCATAAGAAGCCAAAGGTTCTCCTTTTCTCCAATGTCACAGTTATGAAGGTTGTGCTCATACTCTAGATGCCAATTGAAGAGCCAGGGAGAAAGAGAGGAAATGAAAACATGGAGTAAGTATTTCAGAGATATCTCAGAGAATATCTAGTTGTACCTTGGGGCACCTGGGTGACTCAGTGGTTCAGTGTCATGGCTTGAGCTTGAGTCATGATCCTAGGGTCCTGGGATCAAGTCCTGCATCAGGCTCCCTGCTGGGAGCCTGCTTCTCCCTCAGCCTACGTCTCTGCCTCTCTCTGTGTGTCTCTTATGAATGAATGAATAAATGAATGAATGAATGAATGAATAAATAAATAAATAAATAAATAAATAAATAAATAAATAAATAAAATCTTAAAAAAATATAGACCTAGTTGCACCTAGAGAAGCTATTTACATTACTGGGTCTTTGTATATTTTAAATTAAGCTGAATTGAAATAAGACTTTCAGCTCCTGCTATTTATTTATTTGGGGCTGAAAGAGTAGTCAATGAGTTCTGAAGAAGTGGAATAAACCTGAGGAAATTTGCTATTCTGGTACAATGGGAATTTTTGTTTTTAATATAAAAAATAAGTCTGACTATAGGTTTCTAGAAGATAATTTTAAACAAATTAGGGTTGAATCCTGGTCCTCAGGTTTTGAATATTTATAGAGAAGGGGAGTGATATTAAAATATATATATATATATATACACACATATATATGCATTTAGCTTCTATTGTTTTTTTCTTTTAAAAGTTTATGTGGTGAGATATATTGTTATATTGCTTAATGTCAAATTATCCTACATTTCTAGGATAAAGACCTTTTCTAAGTATCAATAAACTTTGTTTCTTAATGGATTGATCCAAAGCCATCTGCTCTTTTCTTCTAGAAAGTCTTCAAAATTGTCATTGGCACACATTCTTGATTTTCAATGCTGGCAAAATTTTTTTCTTTCATATATCTTTTGGTCACTTCTAGAATTTTTCAGTAGAAATGAATTGAGGTATATTTACAGATTCTACCAACTTGATAAGCATCTTATCTATTTTAATACATAAATAACTCCTCATCCAAATATCTAGTGATATTGCCTTCCAAGAAGCCCCAGAACAGTTATCTAAGTAACTGATATTATTATTATTATTTTTTTTTAGTAACTGATATTTATTGATGTGTTTCCTTTGCTCATAATTTCTTCTTGGAAAACTCCATCCTTCTCCGTCCCCACCAATACAATGGAAGAGATGGGTCTTAGTTGTCATCTTAGTTGTCTAGTGCATTTTGATCACTAGTTGATCTAGTGCATTTGATCACCTTAGTTATCTAGTGCATTTTGTCTTTCATATAGGAAAACAGGACAAATGCAAAAACAAAATGCCCCTGCAAGTGATTTGGTAAAATGAGGGAGCAAAGGAGACAGGGAGAGAAACTACTTTAGTCCTTGTTGCTTTTCAATGTCTTCCAAAGTGCAGTCCTCCTTCCACCTGGGGGCCTATTTAGGTTTCCTGCTTTGAGCTTCTGTGACTTACTTCTGTGTCCTTAAAATAGATCTCCCTATACGTAAGCCGGTTTAAGACAAATTCCATTTCTTGAGACCAAATCACTCCTTGCTACAAATCCATAGCTGTGCATAGTCCTGGGGCATTGGATCTGTAAAAGCATGAGAGTAATGGAAGAACAACAAAGAAAGGTAGAATAGCTGGATTAAATTATATTTCTTATGTTTTACAACAGGAAGTAAAACCAGTCTGGAAAACTGTTCTTTTCTTCTAGAAAGCCCTCAAAGTATTTATTATGTTGTTTTATAATTGCCACCCTTCCTGACCAATCTTTTATAAAGTACTAGACCATCATTAATGACAAAGACTATGCCTCTTGATATTTTTATTCCAAGGACCTCCACTGTACCTCGCGCACATAATAGGCTCTTAGAAGCTTCGGCAGAACAATCAGTGACTGAAGTGTTATTAAAGGAAGATTATGTGCTCATTTTCATGGTGCCTTAAGCCACCTATGTGACCTTGAATATGTCAATTCCTATCTCTTAGCTTGTCTGATGTGTTTACCTCACAGTCTCTCCAAGCTAACTATGAGGTAAGGGACCCCAACCATTTTGAAAACTTAGTGCCGTAGAAACATGGTAAAAAACAATCATTGACATCAAACTCATCAGAGATTCTTTAGACAATCTCTTCTATTCTAAGACAAGTAGAACCTTCATATATAACCAAATTGGAATCAGGAGAAGACAATCAGGCTTTATATGACAGTCCTCCTTTTCTTGGTCAGCATTTAGCGTAGGGAAGTTTCAATCACTGTAGCAGAGGCTCTCCTTCCACGAAAAAAATGCCTGGTCCCACATGTAAATGGGAGTCAATATGAGAGGACATTCCTAGCTGCACCCATTTGAGACTTACCAGATGTTTTCAGTGCACAGGAATGAATACATAGGTTGGCAGGTGCCCCTGTGTGACATTGCTGGGGTCAATAAACAAACCCAAATCTGGGGGCAGATAATGTCAGCAAATGTACTCAATTCTGATGTAAATCGATGCAAATATACTAATTTAAGAAATGTAAAATGTGGCAAGGAAAGCAAGTGATTGCCTGATTTTTTTTTTAACTAAGTGTTTGTTGCTGCTAAAGCCTTAATTAAATTTCTTTTCTGCAAAATAGTTCTATTTTCCTCACAGTTAAGGCTGTGACTAAATAGAACAATTGTTATCTCTTGGGATTTAAAATCTGTGAGCAATATTAGGTTTACCTTGAATTTAAAAAAGAAAAGGAAAGAAAAAAAATCAGGAACTTTCAGATGAGCAAAAGAATTTTACTTGAATGTGGTCTGGTAATTTGATTTTCAAAACAAAGAAATAAGATATTTAGAGAAAAAATAGGCAGCTATCAATAGTAAATATATACACAGACATTTCTATTATTATGTACTATAAGACAAATGTGTTTGTAGATTGGATTTATCTTGAATCTCATCCACTTACGTTTATGTACCCCTATTTATTGAGCATAGACTGCTTTAGCACATGCTGTACTATATACCCAGAAGACAAAAATATGTAAAATATTTAGAGTATGTGAAGTCCAATACACAAATCCAGGTGGATAAAAAATAGAACAATTTTAATTTTCTCTGAATCAGTGTAATTTCTCACTTGAATCCTAACCCTGATCTGTTGGCAAGAGATTGACTTAAAGTCGGCACCTCTAGGGTTCCTTCCATTCCCGCACCCATGGGTCAGGTCATCTGCCATCTAGGACATCCATGATGAGGGGATGCTAGAGGGAGCCCCCATTTATTAGATGTCTGTGGTGATGAGATATATCCCTCCTCTGTTTGCATTGAGTCTTTAGGCCCTTCCTCCCACACATGGGAGGAAAAAAAATCTCACAAGGCTGGGTGCTCTGTGCCTAAGAGCTTGTCATGGATTGCATGCAACCAGGCTTCTTTGGGAACCTGCCCCCCGCCAACTCCATGAGCCACAGACCGGTCTTGTCTCCCTGCAGTCTAGGGGAACACCTTTTACAGTCTGGAGAAATATTGCTTTCCCTCTTGCTTCTTCTTGAACACTCTGCTCCTGCCTCCCATTTGCTTCCTACAAACTTTATAAGGTATTCCATTGGTTAGGCTGTTGGAAACAAAAGCCAAGACTCAGGTTACCACTGCATCTTGGTCCAGCCCTACCTCCCTGGAGACAACAATAAGGAGTACCCTCTTTTTCTATACCTGTAGCCCTCATTTAGATCAGCATAGTGTTTGTGAACCTTTATAACTACTTTCTTCCAATTGCCTTCCTTTCCAATTTTCTCTCTCTCTCTCTTTCCTTCTTTTCTTTCTTTCCTTGGACTCTAAAACATTCCATGCATAGCTACCAAATTACTCCTTCCTAAGAGTAGCTCTGATCTTGTGCTCTCTGGTTCAAAAATCTTTCCTATTTTCCCGATACCAAGAAAATTCAGTTTTCACACCTCAGATATTTGAAATCTTCCATGTTAACCCTAACATGACTGTTAAAGTTGGCCCTCCCATGAGTTTCCTGTGTGTCTGTCCCTTGTGCTCCAGCCAAACTGCAGAAACACCTAAACACATATGCCTTCCCTTTTCTGTCTTGGTTCATGATGATTCTTCTGCAAGAAAGGCCCTCACCCCCCTTCATACTGATTTCTATGTGACCAGGTTCTATCTGGGCCATAAACATGATTATCTTAATTGGTAGTCTCCAGATGAAATGGGGATGTTCTGAAGCTAATAGATATTATTTAGATATTATTATTATTTTAGCTGACCTAAATGAAGGCCACAGATATAGAGGCTACACATCATTGTTACCTCCGGGGAGGTTTGGCTGGTCCAAGAAGCAGAGGTAGCTGACATCTTGGCTTTTGTTTCCCACAGCCTAACCCCAGCTGCCATGCTGGTTTCTTCATGAAGCCTTCCCCTATTCTCAGAGAACACTAGCTGCAGGAAAAGAAATAATGAAACCAAAAACTGAGATAAGTTTGTGGCTGGTACCAAATGAGCAGAATAGAAAGTTTTTCTGGTTAAAAGGATAAACAGGTGAGGAGAAACCATTATCACATAACAGAGATCAGGATGTGAATCAAATCAGTGAATTGAATTGGGACTTGAGTGAGAAGTACCCAAGGCTGCGTGGCAACGAGAGCCTGTCAGGGCCTGCATCTCTTTTGTGATGCTAAAATTAATAATAAAACAAGGTAATTATTTATCTGCCCTATCTTCACTGGCAGATTGTAGCCTCTCAAGGTGAGGCTCTCACTTCCTTCACCCTGGTGTCTGCTAAAGCACCTGGTACAGGCTCCTGCACATGATTCTCAGAACACTCATTTTGAAAATAGAAACATTTGGGCATGGACATCCAGGATGATGGCAAAACAATGAAAGCACTAACACAAATGAATTCAAAAACCGATGAGTCTGGTGAAATAAACATGCTTATCTTACTCCGTAGAGTCTCCAGATGAAATGACATTCTGATGCTAGCAGACACTATTTACCAATACAACATGTGCCAGTTAGCAAGTTCCAATACCTCTTTTTTTTTTTCAGTTCTGGGTGTACCTAATGCTGCAGATGTTTAAGTCAAGCCCAAGGAGCCCAACACTGGCATATCACCCAATGCCTGCGGGTATAGTTGACATGAAGTCAGAATTCTCCAGGACTACCTAAGACATCCCAACACGGGATGAATATAGTCATTATATTTACCTTCATGAAAGATGGACATGAGGGGGAAAATGTACTGCTATAAAATCCTGAGGCTACATTAAAGGTCTACCACATTCTTTAATGAAGTGGAGAAACTTTTCCCCATTCGCTATCTGTGATTTACTCTAAATGAGACACTTGGGCTGGATCTGGACAGAAGCAAGATGATGAAGGGAGTCACTTTGTTAATTAAAAAATATGTGCTTGTCTGTTTTAAATTTTATTTATCTGTCCCTAACAGGGACACTCTGCCTCTTCATAAAGGAGTTGTGGTCCCAAATCATGTAGGCGTATGGTACTTCTACTAGCATTGTTTGTGCTCCAAAATCCTCCCACGGAAGTCTCTGAAAGCATCTTTCTAGAAATGTCTCCTTCCTCCCATGGCACCCCGAAAGGCACTGAGATTTAAATTTACTTTCATTCTGTCATCTTTGGGTAAAATCTTCTTTTCCTCACTTGGAAATAAAATGTTCTAATGTTTGTGGACATCATGAATCCTAACAGTTTCCGTAGGTCCTGAGCACACAGGACTGAATTAGTAATGGATGCTTCCAGCCTTTAATATTATTCCTTCCACTTTATAACCCTGCTCCCCTGCCTGAAAGAAATAAGGGAAATTGAGATACTTGGATGGAAGGCTGGTCCAGTGATACACTGTTTGCTTTCCTGCCTTCTCTTTGGCTAACTGCTACATTGATTATAGCACTTGAAGTGTCTCTACATTCAGCAACACAAATTTCACATGATTTGATATTTAACTTGCAGGAAAGGAGCCCAGATCTTTCTCCCTCTTTTTTCTCCCTGGGTGTTTACTGAAATAGGAAGTGTCATAACCAGCTTGTCTGTTTCCTTTCAGCCCATTGTTTTGGGAAGAATAAGGAGAAAACTGACTAGAATTCAGAAACAGCAGTCAGGAGAAGCACACATCCTTCTTCTTATATATCAAGTTGTTTAATCAGAGCATTTGTACTTTGATGTATTATTATTATTTCTCTCTATGGGAATTGATTTGTAATGTTACCTAATCAGTGTGGTTCCAATTTTAATCTCGGAGCTGAGTAATAAATATAAGACATTAATTTCCATAAACCATATATATTTGAAAGCTTCATTTACATAGTGAGCAATTTAGGCCTATAAATTCTAATGTGTTTCTATTCTTTTTGGGTTACTGTTTGCATAACCTTTTTATAGCCTGGCAAACCACGATGCTGCCCACTGCTGACAAATTTCTTGCTGTTGTCCGATGCATAAAAATGTGTTTTAAGTAACTCTCCAACACTCTCTCAGTGATTTTTCTTCTCCTCACTCACCAGGGAAGGTAATTCCCTTTTAGAAGCTGAAAAAATTCTATTTATTTTCCCTACCCATTTCAGCATTTCATTTGGCAGCTGTCTCAGGTCTCGTCCATGGTTCTGATGTGGCTGGGTCCAGTAGGACTCCACGGATGGCAGGCAGGTCTACTCAACTTGAAGGAAGTGCAGACTCGGGGTAAGTAATGCCACCTTGTCTTCATGAGGTCAGAGTATGAGATCAGGTGTCACTGAACACACTTCGTTTGGGACCTGAGCATTTTTCAAGGTGCTCTAAGGATGGATTGAAGATGTTAAAGTGGATCATCTCACTTCATAGTAATATATGTATGTGTGAGAGAGAGAGACAAAGGGAGAGAGAGAGAGACCGATGGAGATAGAGACACAGATATGGAGACAGAGACAGAAGGATGGGGTGTGGAGGTTTAACACAGGGAAGACAGATTCAGCTGCTGACGATTCCCCTCTAGCAGCTTCTACATGCTTAAAGCTTCAAAAGATTAAAAGTTTTGGTTTTTTATAGACAACTACCTTGAGCCCAATTGAGTAACATCCTAAGTGTGAATTGCACTTTGCAGTTTGTAATGCATTTTTGTGTATATTATCACATTTGATCTTTACAATATTCCCATAAGGTGTTGCTATATTCATGTTAAAAGTAAGGCTCCTAAGGACCAGGCATCTTTACTACTAGGCTGTGATTGACACAAAGGGAATATTTGTTGGGTTTATCTGGGTAAAGCTAGAACTGTAATACACACCTGCTCATACACAAAGGGTCATTCAGATATTGACACCTTTTTATAAGACCATAGTAAATGTTCCCTGGCTACCCAAGCCTTTTGAGCCTGGGGGATGATGAATTATAGCCACACCAGGAGTCCAGTGGCTCATGCCCTAACTGTGTTCTCCTGCGATTACACCTACACAGCTTTACCCCAAACTAGTCCAGTGGGTAGTGAACCAAAAATCATTAGCTGCTGTTTCACACACAAGGTGAAATAAATCAGGGGTCTCAGCTCGGTTCCTAAAAAACATGAGTTTATTTCACCCTTGCCACCTCTGTTAGGCAGCCTTAGTGGTCAAAGATTAATTGGTACATGAGATGGGTGTTCACTGCTCTCCCTGGAGGCGGACAGACCATAGGACTCCAGAGAGGCAGCAGACGCTGTGTTGTGGATGTGAGCAGAGGTGGCCCAGCTCAGAGGCGAAAACAAAGGGCTTCCAGTGAGGATGCTACGCTTCAGTTCCACCCATAGCACCACCACTCTCCTGCCTACTGGATGTTTCTCTGGATGAGTTGAGTGAAGGAAGCAGTGGGGAGGAGTTAGCTTACCTGGTTGCAATCTGTGCTGCTCCACTTACCAGCATCTGGAGCAAGGCGCTGTTGCTTACCTTTCTGAGACTCTACATGGAGAATTCCTGGGTATTAAGTATGTGCCAGTTTCCTATTGCTGCATAACAAATTGTCACCGATTTAACACCTATTTATTACCTTGCAGCTTCGGTAGGCCTGCAGTCTGGCCCAGAATGGTTGGAAATCCTCTGCTCAGGATTTCTCAGGATTGAAACCAAGGTTACAGGTTTCAGGACTGTGTTTTTCATCTGGCACTTAGGATCTTCTTCAAGCTCACAGCCTGTGAGGAGAATCCACTTCCTTACAGTTTTAGCACTGAGATCCTCATTTTCTTGTTAGCTTTGGTCAGGAACTGCTCTCAGCAACTAGAAGCTGCTTGTGGTTCCACACTGTGTGGCTCCTAGGCCAGACAGAACACATTTCTTTGATTTCCTCTTCTGTCACCAGCCAGAGAAAAGTCTCTGCTTTTAATTGGTTCTTGTGTTTAGCTCACGTTTATCTGGATAATCTCCCTATTTTAAGGTCAGTTGTGCCATAAAACATAACCTAATCAATGGAGCGAAACCTGTTGTGTTCAGACTCAAGGTCATGTAGAGCATGTACATCACTGACAGGAAATCTTGGGGACACCTTAGAATTCAACCTATCACAAAGTGATTTACTTTATCTGAAAATCACCCAGCTTCAGGCAAATACTCGGCATACAATAAATGATAATTCCTCTATAAAATGGAGCTAAGAGTTGATAGATTTTAAAGGGTATGATAAATCTGGTAGCCAATTTGTGCATCCAGCTCCCATTAAGAGAAAACTTCCATGTAAATTACAGGGTTTTTTAAAATCAATCATACTGCCTCACTTACCACCAAGCACTTAATAAGTGCTTGGTAAAGACTTGTTTGAATGACATGAATTATGGAGATGTGAGTCATCCTTCCACAATAAGGAATTCTGAAGACTGTAGGCCATGATTTAGCACTCTTTCAGGGCATCCATATTCATACTTAAAGTTTTAAGCAATATTCATTTAGTAACAACTCAAAAATTATTATTTAAGGACTTTAGCACTGTCAGCTCTTAGCCCTTTATCTACAGCTACATATTGGTCATTTCCACTTGTGTGTTACCTAACATCCCAATTTAAACACATTGCATATAATTTCCTCTTTTCTGTGACTTCTACCTCAATAAATGTATCCTGTGCTCTCCAATCTGCAAAGCCAGAAACCTGTGAATCATTCATCTTAGATGCTTCTCAATCCCCACTCCTTTATCTAATGGCCAAATCATGGCAATTCCATGTCCTGAATACTTTAATTATTTCTTTTCTTTGTCTGTGCTAACCCTGTTGATAGTTCCCACCTGCACTACTGCAATAGTGGACTTCTAATCAGGTTTCCTGTTCTCAGGCTCCCAATCCATTCTGTACTCCATCGTTTTAAGTTATTTTTCAAAGGTATAAATCAGATTCCATCTCTCTGCAGTTTTTCAGTGACTCTCAGTTGATGGCGAAGAAAAAAATCTGACAGTACATCTTCTACTTCTACACTACCTGGCTCTGCACACATCTCCATACAGCCAGAAAAATTATCATTTAAAAGTATTTTTGAGAAAAAAAATATTTTTGAGGCATAATTTAGGTATCATAGAATACATAGATACTGTATATGTTTTGATGAATTTGGGTGAGTATATATATTTGGGAGGCCACCATCCAATTAAGATTTAAAACATCTAAGTCATCTTTGTAAAATATAAATCATGTTATGTGCTTTGTCACAACTCCCAAAAGTTTCCCATCACATAATGAAATGCAATTCCCCCTCTCATCTATGTAATTAGGTAGGTAGGACCCTGCCCATGTCTTGAACCTTACTCCCACCACCAACTCCTCACTCACACAGCTCCTGCCTCCCAGTTTCTCCTGGTTGTCTCAAATAACTATAGCTTCAGCTCATTCCTGCCTCCGCCTAAGACATTCTTAGGACTTTTCCCCTTACTGCCTGGGTCTGTTAAAATGCTCCTTCTTTAGAGCTCAATAAACCCTTGTTTAAGTGACTTGTGCTTTGGGGAGCTTTCTTGATCACTTTATTTATTTATTTATTTATTTATTTATTTATTTATTTATTTAAGATTTATTCGTTTATTTGAGAGAGACAGCAAGCACAAGAGCAGAGCAGGACAGAGGGAGAGAGAGAATCTCAAGCAGACTCCCTACACACAGCAGTGCAGAACCCAACGTGGGGCTTGAACTGATGACCCTAAGATCATGACCTGAGCTGAAATCAAGAGTCAGATGCTAAACCAACTGAGCCTCCTGGGCACCCTGATCACCCCATTTAAAATAGCAACCCCCTCCCGGTCCTTCTCCTTACAGGTACCACTATTTTATACATTTGTTTTATACCACTATTTTATACATTTGTTTGTTGATGTTGAGGTATTTAGGCTGAAATGTAAGTGGACTTCTGAGGTCTTGTTTACTGCTGTAGTCCCAGTGTTTTGAGTGGTGTCTGAAAATAGTGCTCAATTAGTGTTTGTGGATGGAGGGAATAGAATCCAAACTCCATGGTATGACATAAAAGGCCCTTCATGATCTGGCCCCCACCTTATTTCTCACCTAATGTTTTCCACTTCCCATAGTCACTATGCTTCAGTCAGTTCAACTACTTTCTGTCCAGTAACGACACATTTCCCTTCACCACTGGGCAGCACACGTCCTTGCTGTTTCTGGAATGGCTGCTCCCTTTGATACCTTTCAAGTGCTGTCCGTTTTCATCTTGAGTTTCTTCCTCTGAGAACCTCCCTGCTCCATGTGTCCTCCTTCACACACTCTTCTTAGAAGAGCTCCCAGAGTGTCCAAAAAATAGTCATATTTCAGCAGTGTTTTGCTACCAATTCTTTGAGGATATGGATATTGATATTTCTTTTCATCCTTGTATCACCAGGACTCAGTCAGTGTACTGTATAATTTGAGCACAATCATTTCTGTTGTTGTTGTTAAAAGAAAACAGGAAATAAAAGAAGAAAGAGAGAAGAGGAAAGGAGAAAGATTAAGGGGAAAGCTAGGAAAGAAAAAGAAAATGTATTTTTTCAGATTATTCATTTATTTGTTTGGCAGAGAGAGAGAGAGAGCACACAAGCAAGGAGAGCAGCAGAGGGAGAGGAAGAAGCAGACATCCCACTGAGCAGGGAACCCTACCCAAGGCTCCATCCCAGAACCCCAAGATCATGACCTGAGCTGAAGACAGATTGCCTAACTGATTGAGCCACCCAGACATCCCATAGAATAGATATTTAGATGATGAAATGTAAAGATTTGAATTCAGTCCCTCAAATGCAGAGTCCAAGGACTCAATAAAATTATCTAGTTAATTCATGCCCTTTCTTGGTTATCAAATCTAGGGCTTATTTACTTTTAGGATTTCCAGATTCTTCTTCCTCATCCCTTGACCAATCTTTGCTTTTGAAGTTGGACAGGCCAAGAAGAGAGAGGGAGAACAGAGAGAGAGTACTTCAGGGATGGTTGTATTATTCATGTTTTCTATTTTCTGTATTTTATGATGCTTGGACATCTTGGTGCCATGCAGGTTGGGAGAGACTGCCCCTCCCAGGGCTAGCTAATTCCAAGATAGAAAATCACTCTTCTGTTAGCACAGCTTTCCTATGCAAACCAACCAATCCAAAGCCCACTTCCCAATAACTCCTTTATGTAACTCTCAGGGATTCAATATTTCCCCTGCTCTAAGATCAGGTCCTGCCTAATCAGAGACCATCTACAGCCCAGAGCCTGCTGAAATTACTTAAACTGTCCAATCCTAAACTTGCTCAGGCTTGTCTACCCTACCTTATTCTTTCCCTAAGCCACAATAGAGCTCTGGGCTACACCTTCTCCTTTGCTTTTTCTGCCTCCTGACCAACCTACAGACTTTCCCACATGGGCCTGCACAGTGTGGCATATTGCCTTCTCTTGGGAACTGTGAGCAATAAAGCTTCTTTAAATGGCATTGACCCCTCCGTGTCCTCACTTCTATAAATTAAAGTCAATGTCTACAAATTAAATTCCAGGTCTAATCACAACAGTGGTTCAATGTAGATAAAACAAGAACTAGTAGTGAATCCTTGAATAATTTGATTAATTCTAATTATCAGTATTCTGCATGCTGCTCTCCCCCAAGAATTGCCTATAATCATAATCATACAAGAAAAAAATCAAGAATTTCCTGTAGTATTAATCACAATAGAATATAGGGAGCTATGAGGAAAAGAAATGGAGGAATTCCCTAGGAAGCACTGCAGTACATGTTCACATCATTCTCTGGAACAATACTTCGGACAAAATCCATTTAACTTGTTCTCAGCCATCATAGTTGTTTTCCTGAATCATAAAATCCCTATTATGAAATAAACCCTGACATCAACTTGATTAGTATGATCATAAATCTTAACAGCAGCATGCAGGCTTTAAATTGCAGTTTTTTTAGGCCACAATTTAGATTCTATTATTTCCCCTACCTACTGAAGTAATTAGATATTATTTCGATGCACTGCCGATTGTTGGCAGTACTTTTTTCATACATATAAAAGAATCGTTGGTTTAAAACCATGAAACAAGGTTTTTTAGGAGCTCAATGGTAATATATTAAGTAATAATTTTATTGATTAATTTTGGATTTATTTAAAAAGAAACCAAACTTATGCATAGTTTTGCTTATGAAGTTATATACCCCCATTTATTTTTAACTTTCTTTGAGGCTTTTGATGTATGGGCATATCCATATATACATAATTAATTAGTTATATTATTTGGACATGTGTTTAAAAGAAGCTTTCTATTGTAAATTAAGAGCTTTGTAATGAAGATTTCTTTGGACCACATTTACACAAATTTCATAAAGTAAAGTAAATGTTCAGCAATAGCCTCTGCCAAATGGGCATTTGTGCAAAGATGGAGGTTTAGAACATTGGCCTCTATAACTGGCTTAGTCTTATTTCTGAAGGTAAAGGAGCTTGCAGCCAATGACCAGACACAGACTTTTTCAGTGCTCAGAATTTCCATTCACAATGAAACCCATCAACTTTACCCCTGGGTTTAGATTTCAGCTTTGCCAGTATTTAATTATGCGTGAACTTGGGTCCATCACTTGACCTCTGTAATCCATAGTTTCATCATCTGTAAAGAGAGAGGTCAAAATTAATGATTTTTTTCACCTGCTAACCTAACAAAAGTATAGAATTAAAGAATCACATGACATAAATATCTAGATTGTTTGTATAGAGACAGAGAAGGTAACTGTATGAATTACTGTTATTCATACACATTCATTCACTAACTCATTCATTCAGTCACTCATTCAACAAACTCTTGCTAAGTGTATATGAGATAGAAAAGAAAAGCCAGCTGGACTTCTTGCTCCAAGGATGACCTCTCTCTATCTCCCTGTCAGAGTTTCATTAAAGAAACATTGTTTTTTGGGACACCTGGGTGTCTCAGTCGGTTAAGCATCTGACTCTTGATTTCAGCTCATCATGATCTCAGGGTTGTCAGATTTAGCCTCATGTCTGGCTCTGGCTGGATGTGGAACATGCTTAAGATTCTCTCTCCCCCTCTCTTTCCGTCCTGCTCAAGTGTGCACACCCACTCTCTCTCTCCCTCTTAAGAAAAAAAAAAAGAGAAAGAAAGAAAAAAAGAAACACAGTGTTTATGTTTGTTATAGCCACATTATTTGTTTTAAATTCTGGCTCCTCAGATAATACTCATAAATAAGTTGAATAACTGTTTGGTGATATTAGAAAAGGTGTGAAATGATGTTAAAAAGCATTTCAGTTTTTGTTGGTAAACTTTATCTCCTTGGAAGGTACAACCATGAAAAACTAAAGAGAAGACATGTTTCACAATTGGTTTTTATGTAGAATTGGTTTTGTGGTAAAGACAGCCAAACAATTAAATGAGATTCCAAGATAAGAGATTTTTCTTTTAAGTTTCAAAAACATACTGCATTATCAATGATCTGAAATGCTGTGAAATGGAGCTCTCAAAGAGGCTATTCATATGAATTAACTGATCATGCTGAAAATAGTCATAATGACAACAGTCATGATATGTATCCTGGTCCCTGTTATACCACAGTTCAAAATCAGTTCAAAGATACAGCCATCTAATCAATAAATGGGATTAGGAAAGAAGACTAAAAATGTTTTATTTATAGACCACAAATACAGCCTTGAAAACTCCATTCTCTTTCACTGAGAAAAGATATCCCTTAGTGAATCTCTTTAATGATTAAAAATCAAAGCTGAAATAACAACACCAATCTTGCTGCTTGTCCATTCTTTTGGGACTCATTCTTCTATCATATTCCTTGGCTGTTTATACACGCACACACACATACACACACACACACACACAAACACCCATGCACACCATAAAGCAAGGTGCAAATCAAGCAGAGAGTAGCCCACTGTCACCCATTAACATATGACAAAGGCCTGTAACACAATGCCTGGTAGAAAGAAGTCTAAGCTAACAGACTGACTAAATATTCAATGTGCTCCAAAATCCTGATTATCAGGACAAGAGCTAGAATAGCTAATGCACAAGCAGGCTCAATTAACCCTAATTAGCTCAGAGTCAGGCTACAAAAGACTTAATTAGCAGTTATTAGGTGCCGCTCAGAAATGGAGCATAAATAATGGTTGGTAGCAAGCTGTGTTTAAGAGTCTCCTGGCTGGGTCTCTCTCTCTCTCTCTCTCTCTCTCTCTCTCTCTCTCTCTCTCTCTCACACACACACACACACACACACAATTTAAAAATATAACGTGAAATAAAACTCCCTCCACTGAGGAGTAAGTGTGAAATACGGGTCTTGACTTAAATTTCATTTATTCAGAGTGTATCATTGATTTATTTTTTTTTCTGGGTGACTCAGATGCTTCAGGAGAGGAGTTTGAAGGTTTAATCACAATGGCATGATGCTCAAGCTCTAGCACGAGGAGACTGGGCCCAGCTCTGGCCCAAGCCTCAATCCTGGCAGCACATCATATGGGCTCCCTTCTGTCCAACACAAATCCTCCTTCCTTTTTCCTTGCCTCATTTACTCACCAACATGTTTCTCATAGGAGCTGAACTTTGAAGACCCCCTCTGACTTCATGAGAGAATCATTTTCATCAAAAAAGACAGAATGACTGATTAAGATAAAAAAAAACAGAGGTCAAGGAATATCATATAACCCCCCCACACACACTGAGGCCAGTCTTGTTCTCACTTTCTCTAACACTTTTTTAGAATAAACATGATCATCAGAGAGGTAGGAAATTACAATATTACTCTTAAGTTTTATAATATCTTGCACAAAATATGTGCATGACATGAGTGAGGCCAAGAATTTGTCTTAGAACCCTCCAGGATTCCTATATTTTAATGCCTATTTGATTGTCTTTATTTAACATGACTATAAATGTTGTGGCTCATTAAACTATTCAGCATTGTCATAAATTATCTCATAGAAGAATACTGTTTATAGGTGTATGTAACCACAGAAAAGCTGTATTTTAAGAGTCTGCCTTAACCAACCATTAATTTCATGTAGTAACTGACTTCCTCTTAAAAAGAAATAATGACAAAGGACCACTTAGGAAGGATGGAGGTGTATTAGTTTTCTATTGCTGTGTAACAAATTACCACAAACTGAACATCTTAAAGCAACACCCATTTATTGGTTCACAGTGCTGTATGTCAGAAGCCCAGGCTGATTTGGCTGAGCTCTCAGAAGGTCAAAATCAAAGTCCGGCTGAGTTTTTACTGCAGACTGTTGAGGAAGAATCCTTTTCTAAGATGATCCATGTTGTTTTCAAAATCCAGGTGCCGTGGCTGGAGGTCTGATGTCCTGGTTTCCTTTCAAGCTGTTAGGCAAGGGCTACTCTTTGCTTCCAGACACCTCCCCTGCCCTGGACATTTCTTTTTGCATGTCTTTTACCATCTGCAATGTAGCAGTGTTATGCCAAGTCCTTCTCCCACTTTAAAAAAAAGTCTCTGATTTCTTCTTCTGCTCCCAGCCAGAGAAAACTCACTGCTTTTTAAAGTCCCATTTGATTAGTTTAGGCCCACTTAAATGATCTCCCTTTCGATTAACACAATGTGAACTTATTAGGAATTTTTATTAAGTCTCAGAACCCTTTTTGCCATGTAATATAACACAATCATGGGTGCAATATCTCATTATATTCATAGTCTTAGGGATTAGGGCTCAATCTTCCCTGTACCCACACCTGCCCCCCAACCAGGGGAGGAGAGAGGGCAGCAGTGGTCAATGGGCAGATGTAGGAGAGGGAAGTCAGCATGGTCCCCAAGTGCCAAGGAGTGGGAAAGAAGGCAACTGAGCACATATCCTAGAGACACAAGGGGCAGTGGGAGGCGGTACTGCATATGAGCTGGACTCCAGGTCTCCAACACATGCTCCATTGTCTCATTGGTCTTTAGAATCAAAGACAAGATTATGAAGAATTTTAAGACAGGAACTGCAGGATATTAAACCCTAGTGAGGGTCTCCCTTCTGACTAAGAGACACTAGGTGGCTGTGCTGACCACATACCCATGAAGCTGGCCCTAGAAATAAGCAATAGATAAGTGTTTGCTATTATTATTTTTTTATTATTATTATTAGTGATAGTAGTAGAATTTTGTAGCTACCAGACACTTAGTAGCTCAGTTGTTTCAAGATACCTCTCTTATTCTGATTTTGTACAAATAGATTTACAAAATCAGGCCTGATTCAGAGGTACCTTGTATTAAATGAGGCTGTTCCAATGGACTCCCTGTAAGAACCCTAAACCATTGATTTAAAGTATTTCTACTCATGGTGCAAGTGGTATTGACGTTTTACATGGACTATGCAAAGATCCCTTCTTTATTTATTTTTCTGTGTTCTGGGTATTGTCCTAACTCCCAAGACTAAAATCTGGCTTGTTTCACCATCACTGAAATTAATTAAAGTAAATCAGCTTGAACTTAAATTCACTTTAAGCATTTCTTTCTTTTTTTTTTTTTTAGCTTATCACAATTCAATTCAAATTTCATTCTATTAAGAATAAGTTATGAAAATTGCACACAGTTTTCCCCTTTTCTTCTTCCTTTGCTGTCAAAACTACTATAGATGGTACAAGCTTAATCCCAAGGAAACCAATAAAGTGAATCGTTCACGCAATTACATATTATTTTCCTGTTACGTACAATTCTCTCTGGGCTCCCAGTGCTCAGTGATTGACTGATCTATGAAGCCAGAGCCCTGTCTGATTTTAAGCTTTGAATATTCAACCACCTCTAAATTTTAGACAAGTCTGTTTAAAGAGTGGTGTGATTCAATCATAAGACCACTCAAAAATTGCAACATATGCTTTGTTCTGTGCAGAGGAAAAAATTCCCATCCTCCATAAAAAGAAGGGAGAAAAAAAAATCACCACAAAATTGTCTAAGAGTGGTGAGCTGAAGCAAAGATGATACATACTTTAGGGAGATGGAGCTGGGTTCTTGGCTAATACAAAACAAGGAATCAAAGGGCAGCAGTGACAGCAGACAGTGGGTCTAATTATCTCCAGAGGAGGGCATTAGGATGTTCAGACTCCGGCTATTAAGCAGCTGTAAACTTGTCCAGGCTGCCATTTGAGTTTTCAGAGTGCAACCCTAGACCACAATTCTACTAAAGGACCATAGTGTCAATGCAGAGCCAAATCCATCCCAGTCTTCAGGTGCTGGGAGAATTGCTTAAACAAATTTGGTCACCTCTCCAGATGCATGGGTCTGCTCTAAAACATGAAATACTTGTAGTGGTAACTTTGAGACTTCAAACAATAGCAAGTTCTGATTCTAATACTTGTGAGATAGTTGATCAACACTAATGAATTTAATTCTAACCTTCATGGAGCACTCTATAAGGGGCAAGCATTATGTCAAGGAGACAGCATCATGTCACAGCTAGACTTTTCCACTTGTGTTACATGGGACATGTAACCTAATCTCTCTAAGCAAGGAGGCTCCCATGTTTATCATGGCAAGAATAGTCTAGATGGTTGTCTTATTTTGTGTTTCCCTAGAAGCAGGCCTGCAGGGATGCCTGGGTGGCTCAATGGTTGAGCATCTGCCTTTGGCTCAGGTCCATGATCCTGGGGTCTTGGGATCAAGTCCACATCAGGCTCCCCAGGAGCCTGCTTCTCCTTCTGTCTATATCTCTGCCTCTCTCTCTGTGCCTCTCATGAATAAATAATTCTTAAAAATAAATAAATAAGTCTTAAAAATAAAGAAGCAGGCCTGAATTAAGGATTGAGTATAAATAGTTTACCTGCAAGATGATTTCAGAAATACTGGTAAGGGAGCAAAAGAGGGAGGGAAGAAAAAACAACCAATGAGGGATATGTTAAGAAGCAAGTTACTACTGTGGTACCTGAAGCAAAGATGGATTTTTAAAGTATGGTTCACAGTTGACCAGCATCAGTATCACCTGGGCAGTAGTTACAAATGCAAATTCTCAGGTCCCACTCCAGATCTACTGAATCAGAAGGTCTGAAGTTGGGGAGCACAGGGAGCTGTGTCAGCTGCCCATCATCACTGGAATTCAAGCATGTTTTGTCTATCTGGATGCCCAAGCTGCATGTATTCATGAACAAAATGAGAGTAACTTCCACAGCTAACAAATTTGAAATGTATGGGTGCCAAAGGTTAGTATTTCTTCACCATATCCAATCTCCAACAGCCTTACCAGTGATTTTTCTGAGACAGAATTAAGGTATACTGGTTTGAAGAACACAAAAACGATGTTTTAAGCAGCCACACAGCTATGCCACTTTCCTGGGACTTGATGGAAATGAGAAAGGGCTGGCTTCATTTTTTTCAGTAGCATTATAACCATTATTATATAACTTTTATAGTCTTAGCCAGAGCTGTCAATAAGTATGTGAAAATTTTGCACATAAAATTTTTCAAAAATCAGTTCTGGGGACACCTGGGTGGCTCAGTGATTGAGCACCTGCCTACAGTCCAGGGCATGATCCTGGAGTCCCGAGATTGAGTCCCACCCACATCGGGCTCCCTGCATGGAGCCTGCTTCTCTCTCTGCCTGTGTCTCTGCCTCTCTCTCTCTTTCTTTCTCTCTCTCTCTCTCTCTGTCTCTCATGAATAAATAAAAAATCTTTAAAAAAATAAACAGTTCTGAAGAGGAGGGTGGAATGGAGAGAGGAAATCAGTTGAGCCGAATGAATCCCATAGTTCCAAGGATTTTGTTGCTGGATTTTGAAATCTCATGGCAAAATCTATCCTTCTACTCTGCTCCCCTCATAGATTTCCTTGGCGTCTACCCTGTCTAAAGCCACTGCTATGGATTGAATACTTGCGTCCCCTTGCCAAATTCATATAGTAGAGCCCAACCCCCAATGGGAAGGTCGTTAGAAGGTAGGGGGTTCTTTGGAGGTATTTGGGTCATGAGGGTGGAGCCCTCATAAATGAGATTAGTGTCCTCATAGGAAGAGACATGAGTGGTGTCTGAATGCAAACCAGAAAAAGGATTTGCACCAGACAGCAAGTCTACTGGCATCTTGGTCTTGGACTTCTTGGCTTTCAGTGCTGTGAGAAATAAATGTTTTTTTTATTTAAACCTCAGTTGATGGTATTTTGCTCTAGCAGCTCAAGCAGAGTAATAGAGCCATCAACCCCTTAGGTTTCAATTCCTCATATGTACTAAATTTTATTGCATCCCTGATGCCTCCCTCTTTCTTCCCATCTATCGGCTCAGTGAAAAATGGTCCACAATTAGACATTTATCAGGGTTCCCCAACCTTTTAAAGAAGAGGGTGCTTTTTTTCTTAATTTCCTCTTTTTCCACCCCTGAATCTTTGAGAATATTAGTGAAAATAGGCTGGAGAGAGGAAAGAGTAGTTAGTAATGAGGTTCTTAAGGAAAGGGGAATGGAAGAAGCTTTTGAGAGGAGCAAAAAAGGAGACTTCACTGCCTGCTGGGCTTTCCTTTCCACTCTGGAAAGCTGTGTGCATGTGATTGTATGTGTGTGTGTGTGATACACCATATGAAATCTTTTAGTAGAATTTGGTAGAATTTGCTCAAGTAGTTGGAGACCTCCTAAAGAATTTCCTGTTTCAAAACTAGCTGTTGAAGTATTTAGTGGAAGTGTGGCTATGTGATGCCTAAGCTACTGTGCAGCACATAGCCACACTGTATTCTTTCTTGGCAGGTGGGCTTTTTTTAGTATCACGTGAACCAAATTCTCCAAATTATGGACAGATGAACATTCTTGTGTTATAAACCGAGAGACCAAGTGCCAGGGGTAATCCGGAGGATGCTGCAAAACACTTTCTCCATTACCTCAAGATTAAACATCATACCAAGATTCTTTTAAAGTATATATAAAGCATGTAAATGCCAATTGCTTAGATCACTGGTCAACTATTATACAGATTTAATATTTTATGAAGGGTTGAATACTTGCATATGACTTTGTAAATTATTTTCCAAAAGTTTTCCCTAAGGAAGGACTTTATAACAGATAAAACACAGAGGTGTTAGGGAGTGTTTGTTACTTAAGTCAAGCCAAGAAGTGATCTGAGAGTAGTGAGTCTGGTGGTGATCACAGGACTATTACAGGATTAAAATCAATGCCTTTCTGCAAAGGAGTCTGTGTTTTGAATAGATGAATGAAATTTGAGAATAAAGTGTAGACCTCAGCAGGCAAATCAGAGATTGAGGATAAAACAATTAAAATATATCAAAAATCCTAGGGGTGCTTGGCTGGCTCCATTGGTGAAGCATGCCACTCTTGATCTCAGGGTTTTGAGTTCAAGGCCCATATTGGATATAGAGATTACATAAAAATAAGATCTTATCAATAGTCCTTTAAGTATCTCAGTCTGTAAAACAAAATGCAGTATCTTTCAAATGTACCATGCAATCATTCCATTTCTTCATCTGATAAATATTTATTAAAGATTTTAAGTTATACAAAAGTTAGGCACTGTGGGAGATATAAAAAGGAATTAAGAAATGACCTTTACCAGAAGTCACCAAAATGGCAGCATAGGAAATTCCAACAAAAATCAACAATTACACAGCCACCCTTGATCAGAAACAGCTCTGGGGGAACTCTGGAGTCTACTTACAAATTTATGACAACATAACAGAACAAAAAAAACCTGAGAATAACCACACAAGAAGAGAGATGAGACAGCTTCATTTTGCCTTCATCATCCCATTCCCCAAGCCAGCATTGTACAGTGCAAGAGGGAACTTCTCAGCTAGAAAAAGTCCTTTTTGCCAGAAAGGAAAAGCCAGGAGATCAGCCAGCTTCCCCAGTCCTTTAAGGCACTGGACTAAGGTCCTACTTTGGTTTCACCTCAACTAAAGTTGGCAAAGCTGAGATGTATAGAGAGAGTAGGAACCAGGAAGCAAAGCAAGAGTCGCCACTAGCAGTGATGTATTGGCAATGATTGTGGTTCACAGTGATCTATTCTTCAGCCAAATCTAGCAGCTTTACCACCAAAGGAACCAAATAGACAGCATGGCCACTGCAGACCCCTGCAAATTTCACCATTCCACACATATTCATGCTTGCTAATGCCAGTTGCTGGGGCCTCTCTTCACTCCCTCCCCACCCCTGCCCCGGCCAGAGCCTAGAAACTACAACCAGCTCTGTAGCTGTAGGAGTACAAGATGCCAGCCTAAACCCCTGCAGTTGACCCTTTCTGCCACATGCATGCTTGGGCTAGCTCCTCTGGCTGTTCATAGGCACACAACTGTTCTATCCTACAGTGAACCTGCCAGGGGGAGCTGCGTAGCCATGGGAGGACACGCCAACAGCTGGAGGCTCTGCAGCTGCTTGTGGGCCTAGATCAGACCTTGTCTTCTGTTGCTGACTTGCATCACTATGATCACATACAGCTAGCCTCTCTAGCTACACTTGTGCATACCACCAGCCTGACCCTCATCATGGCCCTCCTCTGTAGTTTGTATTCCTTGGAGGACATTGTGCTGCTACAGGACAGCATGCTGGCTTCCAGGAATCCTAAGCTGCTAGTAAACCCATGGTTGGCTCCAGTCCACCTGTGTATATGTCTGCTGAGTGCTCACTCCACTGGCTCCAGCCATGAGTGCTGTCCTGGTCCCTAGCTACTCAACATGGAGGTGCCACTGAGGAACCCAACAGCCCTTGCAGCCACTGTGAGAACATTCTCCTCCCCCCACAACTGATACTTGCCTAGGACCACACACTTGATACCATGAGCCCAAGCAGACTGAACCAAGTAGACATCATACCCCCAACTTGAGACAGTGCCCTGACACTAGATCCAGGGGCACAGCGAGCTCCAGTGTGCTTACATTTATAGGTGAAAGTCTTCCCTTGCTAAAGTTAGTCCATAAAGTCTAGAAGAGGTGACTGCTTCTTCAAATGTGCAAGGCTACAGGAATCATGAAGAATTGGAAACATGACTCCACCAAGGTAATATATATAAGCTTCCAGTAACTGGTCCAAAGAAATGGAGATACAAGAATTTCCTGACAAAGAATTCAAAATAATTGTTCCAAAAATTGCTCAGAGAGCTACAAGAGAACACAGATTAAAACAAAACAAAACAAAACAAAACCATATCAGGAAAAAAGTATAAGAACACAATGAGAAGTTCAACAAAGATATAGAAAACATAAAAAAAAACTAATTTTGAGGCTGAAAAATACAGTGGTTGAACTGAAGAATTCAGTGGAGCTTCAATAGCAGACTTGTTCAAGAAGAGAGAATAATTGAGTGAGAAAACAGATCAATTGAAAATATCTAATCAGAGGAACAAAAAGAATGAAAGAGAATGAAGAAAAGCTACATGACTTATGGGACATCACTGAAAGAAACAATGTATGCATCATTGCAGTCCCAGGAGAAAAGGTGCAAAAAGGGATAGAAAAAGCTTATTTTTACAAAAATAATGGCGGGCAGCCCCAGTGGCTCAGCGGTTTAGCTCTGCCTTCTGCCCAGGGCGTGATCCTGGAGATCCAGGATCGAGTCCCTCGTCGGGCTCCCTGCATGGAGCCTGCTTTCTCCCTCTGCCTGTGTCTCTGCCTCTCTCTTTGTGTGTGTCTCTCATGAATAAATAAAAAAATAAAATAAAATAACGGCTGAAAACTTTCCAAACCTGTAGAGATATTTATACATCCAAGTTCATGAAGCTAATAGGTGCCCCAAAGTTTTGATCCAAAACTAACTTTTCCAAGACCTACTAAAATGAACTTCTCTAATACCAAAGCAAAGAGAATTGTAAAGAAGCAAGAGTGGAAAATATTTCCTATGAAAGAACTCCCATTAGGCAATACTGGTTTTCTCAAGACCTTGTAAGCCAGGAGAGAATGAGATGATGCATTCAAAGTGTTGAGAGGGAGAAAACATCATCCAATAATACTTTATCCAACAATGTTGTCTTTCAGAAATGAAGGTGAGATAAAGACTTTCCCTAATAAACAAATGCTAGAGGAATTCATCACCACCGACCGGCCTTAACAAGAAATGCTGAAAGGAATTTTTCAATCTGAAATGAAAGGATGTTAGTTAGCATGAAAACATCTGAAAATATATAATGCAATAGCAAAGTCAGGCATGTAGTCAGATTCAGAATACTCTATACTGCAATATGGTGGTGTATTAACTGCTTAACTCTAGTATAAATGTTAAAGGCAGAGTACTGAAAATACCTACAGCTACAATAATTTGTTCATAGATACAGCATATAAAAAGGTGTAAATCGCGACATCAAAAATATAAAAGAAGAGGTGTAACACATATATGTATGTATGTCTATTTTATACTATATATTGCAATGTTTTATGTGAGTCTTATGATAACCACAAAGCAGACACCTACCGTTGATTTACAAAATATATAAAAAGAGAATCAAAGCATAATACTGTAATGTCATCGATTCACAAAAGAAGGGATAAGAGAGGAAGAAAGGAATAAGAAAAATAGAAAAAAGCCAGAAAACAACTGATAAGATGGCATTAGTAAATTTTTATCTATTCATAATTACTCTAAATATAAATGGATTGAATTCCCCAATCAAAAGATATAGATGGCTGGCTGGATTAAAAAAAAACAAAACAAAAACAAGACCCAAATATATGGTGCCTATAAGAGATTCGCTTCAGTTTTAAGGATCCATATAGATTTAAAGAAAAAGATATTCCATTCAAGTGGAAATCAAAAGAGAGCAGGAGAAGCTATCATTATATCAGACAAATTAGACTTTACCAAGAGAAATGTAGGTCATTACATAATGATGAGATTAATTCACCAAAAGAAATGTAATAATCATAAATGTATATGCACCCAACATTAAATTACATGAATATATTGGGCAAAAACTAATAGATCTGAAGGGATACATAGACAAAAATATAATAATAGTAGGAGACTTCAATATTCCATTTTCAGACAGAAAATCAAGAAAGAAACATTGGAGTTCAGCTATAGTTTAGAATATGTGAAACTGAAAGACATACACAGAACATTGCATCCAACAGAGGCAGGATATACATTATATTGGGCTAGGGGAAACGGAAAGATTTTGGTCAAAGGATACAAACTTCCAGTTATAAAATGTGCAAGTTCTGGGGAATCTATTGTAATACTTTATTATATACTTAAAAGTTGCTAGAAGACTGGATCTTAAATGTTCTCATCACAAAAAGAAAATGGTAATTATGTGATATGATAAAGGTGTTAGTTAATGCTATGGTGGGAATCATTTTACAATATATGAGTACATCAAATCAACACATTGTACATCTTTAACTTACTCAATGATAGTTATATCTCAAAAGTTTGAAAAATATTTTTGCCTATAAATACATTATGATTTAGTTGCATACAGGATAAAGCTAACATATATACTATGTGATAAATAGTAAGTGCATTTTGTTCTCTATGTTTTGGAGGAGGGATAAAAGATAGAATTTTAATATAAAAGTTTTTGTGAGGTCAGGAATTTGACAGATATTAAGCTGTATTAGGCTAACTAGAAGGGTTCACCAGGTATCACACGGAAAGCCCCAATCTGAAACATGTAATATATGTCCACCTGGCTCTCTGAATGAAGAACTAGGTGCTGCTTAATGTAAGTCTTCACTGCTTTATGGAAGTGGTGCCAGTCAACAGTCACTTTTCTTGGGTGGTATTAGAAACTGATTTACTAAAAAAAAAAAAAGAAAAAAGAAACTGATTTACTTAATATACAGTGTAACTCAAGTTATAAACTATTTAACAGAATACACATTGTTTTTCCTTTCATGGACACTCATAAAAATATTCCCTTTGCTATTATAGAAATTTCTAACTCAACTGAAATACGCAGTATGCAACACTACCTGCCATGCAAATTTAGTTTTTATACTTACAATAAGATCACTTACAGTTCACATTTAAGCAACCCCAATGTGTTGCTAAATCTAGCAAAAGGAAATGAATTATACATAGACCTTTCCCTTCTCTTTTAGCTCATTGTATTATATTTAGGCACCATAACATATGTCCAACATACGGGATACCTTTAAACCCTGACCAATTGTTATTTTCTATTGCTATATACAAACTACCCCCAAAATATGGTGACTTAAAACAATAGTTTATTATTGTTGCTCACTGTTCTCTAAGTGACTGAGCTTACCTGGGCTATTTGTGTCTCAGCTCATTTTATTTCCATTGTAGATGGGGCAACTAAAGTCCTCTGGTAGATGGAACCTAACTAAAGGCCTGGCTGGGCTCGATATCTGATAACTTTGTAACCTACAAGTTTTGTGCCTCACCTGAGAAGCCCAGAACAGTTGGAAGTTGACTGGGTATTTCTCTCTATCCATATAGTCTCTCTATTTAGCTAGATGCCTAGAGCATGAAGGTCTCAGTATAGACTTCTTACATAGTAGTTGGTTTTTACTTGAACATGTATTCCAAGAAACCAGAGCAGACACAGCCTGTTTTTTTGTTTTGTTTTGTTTTGTTTTGTTTTTTAGGATCTATTCTGGAAATTAACCCAATGTCACTATACAGGACATGATTCCTGGGAAGCATGGTACATTAGGGGAATCCACATTTGAAGAATAGTGACCACATTTGTCATGTACATTTTAATGAAATATGATGATGCCTGACTTTGGTAGACTCTTGTTATACCCAAATTAATCAGATAGTGAGCAAATATTAAGAATTCACTTTCAAAAGAGTACCTAGAAGAATCATTAAAATCTGTGTCAGAGCTTATAGCAGTTTAATACATCATTTAATTAATGATCATTAATTTCCTGTTATGTGCCAGAGACTGTCTTGGATACTGATGAATTCTGGGATTTAGGTGGGGTATATACATGAGAAGATTAAATCTCAGAAGACTAGAATGCAAGTAAGATTGGCTTCTCCAAAGGCAGTGGGATCAGATGCCTATACAATCAATGCAGTGGCACTTGGGATCACTTAACTGATATAGGAAATAAGATGAAGAGAAAAAAACCATTTCTTGCCCTGAACTTTTATAAATAAGATATAAGGTATATGCTCTAATGTTCCCTGTAGATTGACATTGAAAACGAGATGATTTCTAATGTGTAGTAAAAAAAAAATCCCTAAAATTGTCTCTTAAAATATACCTGAACCCGAAACACGTTTACCAAATGTCATGCTAAAATGACAGTACTTCTCAAGCTTTAGAGAGTCTCAGAATCACCTGCAGGGTTAGTTAAAATGGATTGCTGGGCCCTATCCCCAGAGCTTCTGATTCAGTAGGTCTAGGATGGGATCCAAACATTTGCATTTCTATCAAGTGCCCAGTTCTTATTGATTTGGTTAGGAAACCAGACTGAGAATCACTGTTATATGGTTACCCACAGTGTAGAACAGTAATTAAAAGCATAGATGTGGAGTCATAGACAAGACCTGGGGTGAATCTTATGCATTTCACTTAATATTTCTAGCTTATTTTCCTGATTTTTATAATGAAAAGAATTAGTAATAGCTATGTCACTGGATAGTTGTATGGATAAAATGATATATAGCAAGAGTTCAATAAATAGTAACCACATTAATGATTGTATTTCTGTAAAAGACATAATCCTATTCTCATATATCTTACTGGAGGAGTCGTTACATGCTTTGTGTAATGGTCTACCTGTTTGCTCTGCAGTCATTTTCCAGATTTCCTACAATCATCACCCAAACTACAAAGCTGACCACTGTAAGCATTGTGCTTTTCCCTGTCCCCTTCAGAAGATAAGAAATAATAGAACCTTCTGACTTTCTATTTTTTCCCTTGTATACAGTATATAAAACCCAGCAACCAGTATTTAAAATAATCTACAGACTCAAAAAGAAATCTTACTGTTTTCAAGTTAAACTCTTTCTGGGAGTGGTATTAAAGGAGAATTAAGTTTGCATTAGTTGAGCTTTGTAGAATGCCCTGATAATGCCTCAGCAATCAGAATATAATTATAAAGTAAGGATGCTTCAACTGTGCATTTTTTTCCTACTCAGTGTGAGCTGTAACAGTCAGGCATATAGGTACATGAAGGTAAAGATAATAAATGAACTTCTACTTATAAAGCTATATGATCAAACATGGGGCACTAATTAACAACAAAAAGCCCAATGACAATCAAATCATAATATATTTCCTTGAGTGTCAATAAAGGTCATAACCTTTACTTCTCCAATAACCTGATCCATCTGTAAGGCTACTAGGAGTGAATAGAATGGAAATATAATCATCTTGTTATTCTTTTCACTGAGCCATTGATTCATCCATTTGGTCAAACTCTTTCTTTCTATGCCTCAGTTTACTTATCCAAACCAGATCAACATTTTTCAACATATGTTTGTAGAACACTAGTTAAGTGAGGACACTCAGTAGAAAAGATTTTCTATAGAAAATCAGAAAAGTTCTGGAAACATTTTAAGCTCTACCTTCTTTAAGAGTCAAGACACATATTAGCATTTAAAAACTCTGAGAATCCCTATTGCAAAGAAACCACTGTTTTCTAACTATAATAGACCATTGATATTCCATAGCAACTGAATCTCCAAAGGATATACTTCTTTGGGGGAATGCTTCTCCAACTCCTAATTGCCTCATACTTACTGGGTTATAGACATTCATGATCTGTCAATCAAGGATTCTTTATCCAGCAAAACTATCCTTCAAAAATGAGGCAAAATAAGGGCATTCCAAGGTAACCAAAACTTAAGAGAATTTTTTTGCTAGCACATCTGTCCTTTTTTAGGCTGAAAGGAAATGACAATTAGGCATGAAGACAAATATACATGAAGGAATAAAGAGCAGAGAAATACAAAATACTCTTACTATATATTTTTGTTTCTCTTAATTTCTTAAACATACTCATAAGATTGATTAAAGCAGTGACTACAACACTTCAACTGTGTTCACAGCCTATATAGATGCAATATATATGACAATTTTAGCACCAAGGAGAGGCGAATGGAGCTTTATTTTACTAGAATGGGTCAGTCAAATCTGAAGTGACCTGTGATAAATTAAGGTGGGATATGGGGAAAATGGGAAGATGAGGGCCAATGGATACAAAGTTGCAGTTTGGTAGGATGAATAAGTCTAGAGATCTATTGTACATGAATATTCAGTACAGTAAGATATTGTATTGAATACTGGAAATTTGTTAAGAGAGTAGATCTTAGATGCTCTCATCAACAAAAACATGGCAACTATGTGAGGTGATGGAGGATGTTAATTAGCTTGGCTATAATAATTATCTACTGTGTATATGTATATTAAATCATCATACTGTATACACCTTAAATATATATAATTTTATCAAAGGAAAATGCACGTTGTAAACCTTAGTGTAAACCTTTTTTTAAAGTTAACTAAAAAACATCAAAGCTAAAATCTTTACAGAGTGATTTAAAATTACTAAAAATTTACTAAAATATACTGGTTATACAAAAAAAAGACAGTAAAGGAGAAACAGTCAAAAATGACAACAATAAAAAAAATGACAACAATAAAAATACACAAGATATGTAGAAGACAAATAGAAAATTGGCAAGCATAAATCCAATCACGTCAATAATTATATTAAGTATGAATGCACTAAAGACTCCAATCAAAAGGCACAAATCATCAGACTAGAGAAGAAAAAGCAAGATTTAATCATATGTGCTATACAAAGAAATAGTTTATATCAAGACATAGTTGGATTGAAAAAGATATACCATGCAAATAGTAACCAGAAGAGAGCTGGAGTACTTATCTTAAAAGGCTAATAGAAAAGTTTTATTTAAAAAATCTGTATTTATAAAATGCTAGAAAGTACTTTTTTTTTGCAAATATTCAAACATATTTAAAATCTAGATGTCCTTTTAAAATGTACAAGGGGATACAATTTTTTTTAAAACATTGTTAAGGGCTTTGGAAGCAAAAATATTTGAAGTCTGATCTTTAACACAGATTCTGTCATTGTACAGAGAAATAAATTAAGTTTTATGGGGTTCTGACTTATCCAAAATCACATAGTTTATAGCAAAGTCAATATTAGAAGCTGTACTTTTTCCTTGTATTTCTTGCCCATTTTAAAGAAGCACCATAGAATAATGATTAAGTTCATGGAGTTTGAAACTTGAAGCTACACCTGAAAAATTCTGACTCCAAACCTTGCCAGCTGTGTGAGTTTGTAGTTTCCCTGACCACCCTGTACCTCAACGACCTTGTCTATAAAATGGGGTTAATAATGATATATATCTCATAGGAATATTGTGAGATTATGCATGTAGGATAATTGGAACAATACCCTGTACAAAACGAGCATTCCATAAATGTGAGTTATTTTTGTTCAGGGCTTTGGAATGTTCCAATAAACGTGCTAGAGATAAATCACTATCACATCTGCCAGCACATTTCCACAATGCTGGAACAAATTTCAGATCTCCTGACTCAGATGTTGAATCTACATCTGGACATCAAGCCATTTTAGCAGTCAGCATTAGAGAGATTGAGTTGCAAAAAGGCAGCACTGAAGGGAAAACCTTGCTAACAAGATAATTTGTGCTGAACTCAGGAGCTTTATGTGTTATTGCTGATGAAGGGGAGATAGTGCAAAATGGGAGATGTGGGACACTCAGAGGAAGGTCTGTATGATGCATATAATTTATTGCTGGCTTGGACAACTAGAAATGGCCAGATGGCAACTCAATGACCTCAGAAATTCTCTTCATTAAAAACAACTTTTTTTTTTTCTAGCCTTCTGGCTCTCTACCTCCTTTCTTGAACTATGTGTACTTGAATATTGAAGACACAGAAGAGTTATCTTGCCTCTGTGCTTTTGCTCCTGTGGATCACTTGTTCTAGAATGTCTCCTACTCACTTGATACTTCTCCCACTTTTTGCAACATGCTTAATAGAGGGCAATTCATTCGCTGGAGCACTTAGTATGTCCCGAATACTAGGATGAGCACTCAGGATACAAATTTGTACATGTTTAGAGTCGAGTGTGAAAGAGTGCACTTATCACACTTTGTTATGATTGTCTACAATAAAGATATGCACAGGTGTCCTGTAAGCATGGACAAAGGTGTTTTATTCAGGCTAGAGATGATTGGTAACCATTTCTTGAATGGTTTAGTTGTAGTTAACTCTATAAATAAATAGAAGAAACAAAGACAATAACACATGTCCAGGTCAGAGGGGAGAGTGTGGCATGTTCATTACAGCTGGAAAATAGAACATCTAGTGGGCAAGGAAGTAACAATGAAGCTAGAAAGTTAGGAATGGATCAGATCATGAAGGAGCTTAGAATAATGAGTGCCTTGCTAAGGAATTTGGAATCAACCCCGATTCTAATTGGAAGCCACCAAAGGATTTTAAGCCGTACAAAAATTTGATAAGACTTACATTTCAGAAAGACCACTTTGGCAGAAGTATGAAGAATGCTTGGATTAAAAGAGTAGGGGCAAGAATTTAGTGATTAGTTAGGGAGTAACTAGTAAAACATCAGTAGGGAGAACGAGGACCTACATTTAAGCAATATGGTAAGAGAAATGGGGATCAATCTGAGAGTCACTCAGGTGAGAAATAAGTGTTTCTTAAAATATAATTGGATATATGAGGTATAGAGAGTGTAATATAGGTAGACTCTCGAATTTTTGGCTTTGGTGCTCATAGAGATGGTGGTAAGATTCCTGAGAAGACATGTAAGAAGAGAGATAAGGTGGTAAGACTGTATTTGAACATGTTAACTTTAAGATTCATTTATTTATTCACTTAACAATGTTTGCAGACAGCATTCCTACTAGATGTCAGACACTACTCTTGGTGCTGGACATACATAGTGATTTAAACAAACAAATTCCTTCCTTTGTGGAGCTTACATCTAGGAGATTACTGATGGACATCCAATAGGTGATTGAACTGATGTTGGAGCTTAGAAGAAATACTTGGTCTAAAAATGTTATCCAAGGGAAAACAGCTTGTAGGTAACAGTTGAGATTATGGCTTCATATGTTTCTGTACTGAAAAAAAATTTTTTTACTACATAAAGAAAAAGATGCAGTTTTGCAGAAACATCTAGGGTAGCTGGGGTATTTTAGGTTAATTGGGTCAGAACCCAACACAATCCTCAAGAAAGCTACTGCCAATAGATGCTGCATTAGTGGATCTACAGCCCTAGAATTCAGGAAGTGATCATGCTGTTCAGTACCTACAGAAGGCTGCAAGACACACTTTAAGTGTGATATGTGTAGGACATTTAAGGAAGAGTGACTGCAAGCTGGAAGAATTCAAATTATGTTGAATAAGGAATGGCTAGATCAAATGCACATGGTTAGCCTGCAGAAGGTGATCATGGCAATTGTCTTTGTATGGTTCTGTTATAGCTATTGATGGGAGGAAGTTACAGAGAAAATTTCAGTGAGATCATTGCCATCTCATGCATGTCCTAAGATACTTAGCCTCAGTCTGTGGTGAACTGGTTAGCATTATCCAGAGAAACAGAACCAGTTGGACTCGTGTGTGTGTGTGTGTGTGTGTGTGTGTGTAAATTTAAGGAATTTCCTCATGCTATATGGAGGCTGGCAAGTCCCAAGATCCTCAGGGTGAGTTAGTAAGCTGGAGCCCCAAAAGAACTATTGGTGTAGTTATGATCCAAGGCCAGCAGGCTCAAAATCCAGGAAGAGTTGATGTTTCAGTTTGAGTCTAAAGGAAAGAGAAAGTCTGATGCTCTCGTTTGAAGGCCATCGGACAGAAGGATTTTTCTCTTATTTAGAGAAGAATCAGCCTTTTTGTTCTGTTCAGGCCTTCAATTAATTGGATATGGCCCACCTACATTGGAAATGGCAATCTGCTTCACTCAATGTACTTATTTAAACATTAATCTCATCCAAAAACCTTAACAGATATACCCAGAATAATGATAGACCAAATAACTGGATACCCTGTGGCCTTGTCAAGTTGACACATAAAATTAATCATCATAAATAAGAATTGTTTCTACCTGGAGATTAGTTGATCTCCACCTAGGAATACACAGGATGGTCAGGGTTTTTAGACCAACTAAACAAATTCACTTTCTGGTGTTTATTCAAAAACTTACTTCAAATAGCCTCTAGATTCCTAAAAATAAAAGAAAGTTTCACCAGGCTCAGGGGTCTCTCTGTCATCCTCAAGGTGTGATGAAGCCCAGATGGCCATGCTATTGGCCAGAGTTAGAAATGGCACACTACATGTCACCATCTTGCCTCACCCACTTCCCAGACTAAGAATATTAACCAAAGGCAAACTGTCCTCTCAACATTTCAAAGTTCTATTTGTTTTTTTGGGGGGTGGGGGAGGGACGCTTTCCTATTGTTTCTTCTCGAGGACCAGACACAACACACAGAAGAGAATGTGAGCATTTAAAATGTATTTTTAATTGGAGAGCTTTTATCTGATCCAAAGCCCTGTAAAACTGCAAGCTCTGCCAGTGCCCTAGTTTCCATTTAATCTTCATTTCTCCCTTTCTCATCAGCTGTGCGTGCAGATGCTGAAATCTTGTTTGTTTATCATGGGGCCAAGAAGATTTATGGTTGGGTGCATGTTCGGCTGCCTTCCCTGCTCTCTTGGCACAGCCTCTGAGCTGCGCAGCACGGGGGACACTTAAACATGCTTAATAGGGAAGTCAGTCCCACATGTTCCCTGTAGTTCTCATCTGGTTATTTTTCAGCTTATGCTTTGGTTGGAGTTAAGGTAATTACAAAGTTATTATTTGTCATTTCCATTATCTTTGGGGTCAGAAAGACATCTGTTGAAAGTTAGCATCATCTGTCATTCATGCCAGCTGGCGGTCAGCACCTGAGTGGACATGCAAAATGAGGGAAGGTGCTGGGCATGCATGAGTGCAGGCTAGCTGTGTGTGTGTGTGTGTGTGTGTGTGTGTGTGTGCGTGTGTGTGTGCCTACAAAAGAACCCAACCCTAGAGTGAAATCTCAAGAAGTCTGTGCCTTCTTGCAAAACCAGTAATGATGAGCTGAAAAGAAGCATGAGATGCTACTGTCCATTATATTCTTAGGGTTTTCAAGTCACTCTGTAGAGAAAAGCAGTGGAGTCAGAGGAAGGATTCTGAATTTCCTTCCTGCTGGGCTATTTATTTCCTTCCCTAACATGCTGCACACAGTTTTCTTTGCAGGGAAAATGAGAAAATGATCTAGGATTTGAAATGCTGAGTTATTCAATGAAGAAATATAGGACATATATGATTAGTGTTTTTTTGAGCCAGTAAATGTTAATGTTTGCAAATCCAGAGTTATCAACTAATCCTTTCTGTTCAGAGTTAGCAAACTTTTTATCAAAGAATCAGATAGGAAAATATTTTAGGCTATAGGAGCCATACTATATCTGTTTTAACTACTGAACCCAGCTGTGGTAGCCCCAAAATAGTCATAGGCAATGTACAAATGAAGGATTATGGCCATGTTCCAATAAAACTTTATTTACAAAATCAGGCATTGGGCCAGATTTGACTCATGGACCATAGTTTGGCAACTCCTGTGTTCATTGACATGCTACTAAATGCTTGCCGCTAAACAAATAGGCCATGGAATAGAAGTATGAGATGGGATTGTAGAGCCAGAAGGAAGAGGCCAG
The DNA here is from genome assembly GCF_003254725.2 of Canis lupus dingo. Classification (NCBI taxonomy): domain Eukaryota; kingdom Metazoa; phylum Chordata; class Mammalia; order Carnivora; family Canidae; genus Canis; species Canis lupus. Next base: position 29,877,475 of record NC_064258.1, on the reverse strand, counting down.
AATCCTATATCAAGCTGTGTAGTTCCCAAAGCATTGCACCCATTTCTCTGCCCCAGATGTTCTCTGAGCAATGTATTTATCCCACTGCTTCTCCAAAACTTCTGTTTAGTGAGGCTGACCAATCTTCCTTTATGATTATGTTCTACAAATTCCGTTTTGTCTTATATGCTCTGAAGAGATAACATTTTGGTACATTTCTCCTTAGTATCATGGCAATATGCTCAAAATTCCGTAAGGCTGAGCATTTGGATATTCAGACTATGATGACAATCTCAGCAATATCTCTGGATTGTTATTGTTTTCAACTTATATCACTTAATAAAAGGAAAACAAGCAATTGTGGGGTATATTAATAACCTGCTCCTTTGTTAGATGGGAAGAATTTCACTTAATCCTCAAAGAGGAAAATGAAATCTTTACAGATCAGGGAACTTAGTCCAGATGCCAGTTCAGAGAATGATAATATGCCAAATGAAAGACCACGGCTTAGTCTTGGGTGTGTTGAACACTCACAAGGATTTAGAATATGGGAGATTGACTTTGAGTTAAGTTAACCCAAATGCCTTTACCTTTCCTCATAGGTTCATTTTAATTTGATAAGTTTAGGGGATCTTGTTATGTTTTTTCTGGATTTGTTCTACCAAAGAAATTCTTAACAGGAATAGGAAACCGAGACTAACTTGAACTTTCATAAGAAAATTAAACTAAAACCAAAGAAGGTTCCCTGGATTTTAAAAATTATGAGTCAAGAATGAAGAAAAGTGTTACAATTTGCTAACTAAAATTCAAGAACAAAGTTAAACATGGCCCACTTTTAGTATCTGCTGTTTTTTTATTTTAGTGTGTGTGTTTGTGTGTACGTTTTCATTGAGAAATTAGTGTTTTTTTAAGGCTTTTGTTTATTCATGAGAGACACAAGAAGAGAGGCAGAGACACGGGCAGAGGGAAAAGTAGGATCCCCATGGGGAGTCCAATGTGGGACTCCATCCCAGGATCACAACCTGAACCACAGGCAGACACTCAACCACTGAGCCACCTATGTGTCCCAAGAAATTAGTTCCGAGGAACTTTCTCTTCCTCTGAGAACAGAAAGCAGGAAACCTGAGAGACCTCTGGTGAGATGGAAAGTCGTTTACACAAGAACCACCAGCCGATCTGTACACACTGACCAAATTTTTCAGGTAGATGATATGCTTAACGTTTTATCCAGACAAGCAGGAAAAATTCCTTCAATGTTTTCATACAGATCTGCTACTTTCAAACTCAGCCACTCATTACAAAAGTTGTGGAACAGACCAGAAGGGCTATAAAAGTAGCAATGATCCTTGTCCATTTGGGATGGGGGATAATTGCTTTAGATAGCATAGAAATGTATTCAATTTATAGAATCAGGAAAAAAAGAAGAAATATGTGTATTTGAGCATCTAAAAACCCCTTAACAAGCTCTTTGAAGATGTTGCCTTTAACATCAATTAGCTTTATTTAGTACAAACCCATATAAAATGACTCATTATTTAAAAGTCTTAACTCTGGGATCCCTGGGTGGCGCAGCGGTTTTGTGCCTGCCTTTGGCCCTGGAGACCCGGGATCAAATCCCACGTTGGGCTCCCGGTGCATGGAGCCTGCTTCTCCCTCTGCCTGTGTCTCTGCCTCTCTCTTTCTCTCTCTCTGTGTGACTATCATAAATAAATAAAAATTAAAAAAAAATAAAAGTCTTAACTCTGTCTCTGACCATATTCCATCAGATAGTGTTCCAATAAATTACATACATAGACAGATATTGATGAGCCAATATAAATGTAAGTAAAAATGTGATTATTCTTACTACTGAGTGAGAAGCTTTGCCTGCATTAAACATTTAGTACTAGCAATTGGTTGATTGCTGCAGGATGAGTAATTGGTATAAATGTCATACATTTGCATTAATTGCAATCACATATAATATGTAGATTTAAAATAAAATTTAAGATAATAAAAGGGTAAAAAAAAAACCCTGACATTTTGGAATTTGAACAATGTACATAAGTTTCAAAAGTATACCAAGTTCTTTCTTTTATATGCCAAAATTATAATAATTGACAGAAATTGCTTCTAAGGATGTGCATTTGTTTATTTATTTATTTATTTACTTACTTACTTACTTACTTATTTATAGAGGAAGAGAGTAAGCAGGGTGGGAAGGAGAGGCAGCAGAATGAGAGGGAGAGAGAGAATCTTAAGCAGACTCCACGCTCAGTGTTGGACTTAACTGAGCCACCCAGTCACCCCTAAGGATGTGTATTTAAAGTATAGTCCCCATTTAAAAAGTAAAACAAAATAAAATAAAACATAGTCCCATTTTAAGGAAAAATAAATAAAATCTGGGTGCTTAAGCCCTTTACTACTAGGAACAATTCAACCATTAAGTATAGGTATTTAGGACAATGGTACCTCAGAGATTGCTTACTACTTCTTCACTTATGAGATAGATAAGAAAGGAAGCCCATATAGTGATGGGCTCAGTTATTATTTTACAGGGCTTAATACCAAAACTACAAAGATATTGATACACATGAGGAAATAATCATTTAAACTTTTCTAACAAAGAATTTGCAATATTGACCAATTGCCTTGTAAATATTTTAATGAAACAATTACTAGTGGAAAATGTAAAGGCCCAATATTATATGGATTGGCTATTAATTTGTTAAATAATGATTGCTTGCTTAATGCTTATTGTGTATGGTATATTGTGCTAGAAGCTATGGAGGTCATCGGTAAAATATAAGTTAGGGTATCATTTTATCACCACAAACTAGGATTTATTCATCTTTGCATTACCCATAATAGCTGAAACAATCTTGGTAATAACCAGCCAGAGTGATAAGAATGACTCACTATTAAATGCATGGAATCTACCAGAAACACATCTTGTAGAGATAAAAAAGAAATAATCCTAAGGCATTAATATTAAAATGATCTTCTGACCTTTAAAATAAATATGAAATTAGACCATATATAAATATATATAATAAGATGATAGGAGATGTATACTATGCTTGCCCTCTAGCACCAAAGAATATTGTCAAGGGTTTTCATATGCTTTAGGTACTAGTTGATCACTAAATTTTGTACATCACAAAGACTGCAGGGAAATGCACTACCTGTCTCTTCCAAAAAGGGATAATATGCATTACTCTTTAGTATTTTGCAACAGATATCAAATTTCCAGCTACAAGAGTTATTGTTGCTCTTTATAGATGTGTATGCAAGTAGACATGCCTTTAGGTCAACAAGGCTGTAAAGACACATGTCTGAAAGGGTTCTGACAAACTGATGAGGATCTTGGAAGATAAAACATTCACACAAATATATTACACAGCACATTGTCCAAGTATATGAAGACACACCTGATATTCTCTGCATTACCTAAACCATACCCTACATAGGGAAACAGCCCTTCATGGTTTCCTTTGTCATTATTAAGATAGCTGAATTTCTTATGCTTTCATCTTCTCTTTCATGATGAGGCTTCAAAGTCCTGCATAAATAAAAATGCACGTAACTGCAGGACACTCAGAATGTCTAGACTACTGGGGCAAAAGACCCAGTTTTTCATTTATATGCCCATGAAGGCTATGTGTCCTGGAATGTGACAGGAAAGACAGAGTAATAGAATGGCTAGATCAGTGACCCAAGCATCAAGATAACTTGTGTCCCAGTGTTAGCTTTGCCACTGGTCACCTTTGGATCTTGAGCAAATCCCTTAACTTCTCTGAGCCTCAGTTGTGCAATCTGTAGAAGGACATGCTTGCCAGTGCTCAGATCTTCATTTCTAATACCATTCTCCAGTACAAGAAACCAGGGCTACTTAGAAAAAATGTCTGATACGACAACTCAGGCAGGAAATATGCCAGATGAACTTGGAAGGTCTTGTAGTGTCAGAAAGTAGGAAAGAGCTCCCAGAACAATATGCCAGGACACAGGAACCAGCAGAACAGGCTCCTAGTGGTAAAGCTAGAAAAACTTGAGCAACAAAATATATAATACGGTATTGGATTATAACTCAAAGTATAATCCACAAAATAAAATACTATCCATGAATTCATAGTGATATAAACAAATAAATGGATAAGTGACTAAGGAGAAGCCTAAGGAGACTTTACAGCTAACTGAAAAGTGATATATTGGATGGGATCCTGGAACAGAAAAAGGTGGCTAGAGAAACATTAATGAAATCCAAATAAAGAATTAAATTTAGTGAATAATAATGTATCAGCATTAGTTTATTACTTGTTATTTTATATTATTATAAATAATAAGTAATTATAAATACATAATAAATAAATATATTATAAATAATAATATTTGTTATTTTGCAAATGGACCACAATAATAGAAGAAGTTAATAGGAAAAATTAGGTGTGGAGTATATGGGAATGCTCTGCACTATCATTATATATTTTCTATAAATTTAACACTATCTAACATAAAAAGTTTATTCAAATATTTTAAAAATGACATAGTTGCACTAGATTCTACATATTAGTTTTTTATTGTTCTATGACTGGGTGTTGAAGTATTATTCCTTTATGAGGTTGGGCCAGAAGAAATCTTTTTGTTACAGCATAGTTCATGATAGAGGATGCTGAAAAATCTCATGCTCCCCACTGCCTTCATCAGTCTCCCTGACATCAAACACAGATTTCTCAAAACATGTTGATTACATGGGGGAAAAATGATCATGATTGTCTTCTCCCTGATAAATAAGTAGAAACATATCCTCACTCAGAAATGAAAGTCTTATTTTTTCCACAAGTATAGTCTTTTAATCCTTAATAACCAACCCCCCAAAACAAGCAAATGCAAAACTTTTAAATATATGTAGTACATGCACTAACATTATAAGTCTATTAATGTCTTTGTATTATAATAATTGTGTACCAATACTTTATACATAATAACTACAATTAACTGGCAGTGTCAAAGAATAAGCAAATTAGTTCATAGTCCTTTGTCATTTGAGTAGTAGCTCACCCCAGGAAGTAGCAGTTTGTGAGCTGTAAACTTTCTGCCAATCCTGATGCCAGCTTTCATTCAGGGTTAAACCAAGCTAGGTCTGTTTTAGGAGAAATGGACCTGCCAGCTTCCTTGGAGGCAGAAATCCAAGAAGGGGGAAGGGTTTCTCAGATACCCTCACACAAACTAATCCACCAAATAAAGAATGGTAAAATGTGTATCTCCTTTTCCATTCTAAAATGATTATGGATAGAAAGAGGATTTTAAAGGGAATATATTTAGAAGCATATTTTTGACCTTGAAAATCGTTCAGCATTTCTGATTCCTTATGGTGGATTTGCTTTGTGACATTCCATTGTGCTGTCTTTCCCTGTCAACTCTTTATCCATATGGATCTCTGATTTCTCTACTCCAGGGCATGATTAGCCAAACTCTGTCTTCTCTCTTGAAGTGTTGCAAGGATGAGTAAGTGAGGAACTGTCAGGGGCCTTGTGAGATACAATCTATTTGAATATGAGAATATTACTGAAATCGTCACCACCTGGTTGGCGAAGGGCTAAATCTCAGAGCAGCAGCCATATTTGCCAATCATGTCAGAGAGATTGAAATGTGATGCCCAGTGAACCGGGACACTTGCTTTAACTAAGAGTTGATAGCAAGAAAAGAAGTATGAAAAAGAAAAGGACTTCCTAACTGAGTTTGAAAGCCATAATGTGTTATGTTGGAGAGACAAAAGATATTTGAGGCACATATTTAATTATTGGTTTATTCTTTCCTTCCTGGGCTCTCCTATCACCAAATTTTTTTTATTTTGTTTTAATACTTTTCTTGCGTAAATCTGTTAAATCGTGCTACATTGACTCAGAATTGATGACAAATGGCATATGACTAGCTTTAATTTACCCTTATGTTGTCTCCATGTTTTTTATTTGCTTTCAAAACAATTTACCTATATTTATTAAATTGTACCAAAAGGTCCAAACTATTTAAGGGTAAGCTTTATATAAGAAGCATCAAATGCTTTTGAAATTCCATCACTAATCTTAATTTCAGTTTATTACTTTGAATTGTTTAAAGATTTTCCTTTTGCCCCCATAATCCAAATTGTTATGAGTACTGATACATAATACATTTGTTATCAATTTGAAAATACCCTAAAAGGCAACCCTTTTAGTGCTTCAAATTCACTTTGTCCCAAAGTATTCACACAAACAGGAAAGAAACCATCAAGACACATGCATATCAGACCATTGTTTTCGATTGAGTCATGTCCTCATTTTGCTCACGAAGAAAATAGTTCAGAAATACAGAGTCTAAAATCTGTCTTGTTTTTTCAGACAAGCCAAGGATTGAGACCTCACTTTTCTCTCTTCCCCATTTTAACTCTGAGGAAACTATGGTCCAGAGAGTTTAGATCACTTTGGTACTTCTCTGTTGTTGTCTGGAAGGTATCTCTTTAGCTAACTTTAAAAAGATGAACTTTGAATCTCTGAGGTTAGATTATAAGAAGTATCGCCACCTAGAGAAGTCTATTTTAAAAGATATCATCCAACTTCCCTAATTTAGATTAAGCTGATCATGAAAATCTGGATTTTAAAAATAAGGAATCTATGCATTCAGGAGTATTCTGTTATGGCTGTTTCCCAAGCTGTCATACCGCCCAGTTCACCCAGCAAGCCACTATCTTCTGTTGATTCTCTGTGAGGTTCCATCCCAAAGCTGAAAACTTGGTCAAAGATGGCAGACTTGACCCTATGGCAGAGAACCATATGTATTAGGAATATAAATGCAGTTTAAATTCCTTTCTAAAGCCTGTACATCAGCTTCTAAATGCCATTTGTTGAAGTTCATAGTAGACAAATTAGAGCTGAGAACTTTTTAGATCTATGTGAATATAATTAATTTTCATTTATTTGTGGTAAACTTAAAACTTTGAGAAGTGGTAGAAAATAATTCTGTTAGAAACATACTCTCTAATTTTGTAATAGTACGCTTTAAACTATCCACCGACTTTTTTTTTCTTTCCCATAGGCAGTATTGAAATATGGCCACGTGAATTCTACTCAAACATTATGCAAGTTATTGTCCAGGTTACCAACTACATACCCAACTACTTAGCTATAGAGTGTTTTATAGCAGTTCTGAGAGTATAGCTTGTAGCCTTGTGTTTCCTGAGTGGGCTACTTTATTATATTTTAAATAAAGATTAGAAATAAAGATTAGAAAACATTGATTCACATAGCAGGGTAGCTCCCAGATAAAGAAACAGTAAAACATAATCATCACTGGTATAAAAATTGAGTTTATAGGTCATGTTGGAAAAGACCCAGAACATGAACTGCAGCCACATGCTCCAATTTCATGAAATTGGAAATGGGTGATAGTCATATCAATTTCATAGCCATGGAAATGGGTGATAATAGCACAGGATTAAAGAAAAAAAATTAGCCTGGAATATCATTATGTCACAAATTTACACCCAAATATTTCTGTAGTAAGGACAACATTTTGGAAATATTTTCTTGATTACCAATCTATGTTTTTCTTTCCACTGTTGTGTTTCCACCATTAAATCTAGGATATGAAGATTGTGGGCACAAGTAAATGAATAACAGTATTTTAAAGAAAGGTCTATAATTAGAGAAGATGAAAATATGATAGAACTGGAGTTCTGGTCACTCTGGAAGAGGGGAGAAAAAGAGCTTCTAGTATGAGAGGGAAAATGAGAAAAGAGCACAAGGAGCAAGGAGCAAGAGGTTAGACTTGGGTTCTCTGCTTTCACCCTTGAGATCAAAATCCCTTTGGAATAAAGGAAACAGAATATCTAGGCTGTGCTGAGACAGTTCCAGTGGATGATCTGACTTCCTGCTTCTCGGGGTTGATGGGATTTAGAACAAGATTAAATCAGTCCTAGAACGTAAAGTTTGTCATTACCATTGTCAACAGTATTTTCATGAGTGGAAGGGCCTTCATTTCAACTTGCTACATTCATACAATAGATAAGATAAAGCAAATGATATAGCTAATGGTTTTAGGTTAATACCTCATTTGGATATTAACAATCACTTTTTTGGCTTATTTCATGGACAATTTAAAAATATATATCTACTTTTCTCCTCAAAAACTGTTTATGTACTCCCCAAATTTATAAGACAAATGGCAAAAAAGCACAACTTCAATGTCTAACCTGATGACATGATCTTAGGTTTTTTTCCTTCATTTTATTTAAGCATTTGTAAAGCAGTTTGCCAGTTTTCAAAGTTCTAACTGACATGTGAATTAAAAGCTAAGTGTACATATAAGCACTTTTCGATTAATGCACTTATGGATAGCAGCCAAAGAAAAGAATCCACAAGAGAATCTCTTTATAGCCTGAGACTCTGCCAAAAGGGGAGTCTGACATTTTGTTTATGCTTTGACATCTGTGCATCCACTGGCTAGCATGGTGCTATCATACACCAGGGATGGGATAATCAGGAGGCAGGGGCAGAGGGGCCTGAGGAAGAAAGGAACCAAGAGATGAAGGTTGTGTGGGAATGTGTGGTGCAAGTACCAGAGAAAGAGCATGGGAGAGTGCAAAATTCTCCCAGGAGGTCACTGGCCCCACTGGTTTATCCTCCTGCTAGAGGGGTGAGGAAGTTGTATTTTTGAATCAGTTGTGATAATAGGGTTTTTTTTTTTAAGGAATAGAACTACATAACTTTTAATAATCAAACATAACTGAATATTATGAAATAAGACTTCATTTTCTATTCTTCAGGAAATGAGGATGGCAAGTCAGCAGAGCAGAATTGATAACAGTTAGTGGAAAAACAAAACAATTTCGTATTTTATCCCAATCAGTTGAGCACCCTCAATATTTGACAGCAGTGGTTCTTATTGACAGGATTAAACCTTTGCCCACAGTCTTTATCAGGTTAATTTACAAAGAAACATGCTTTCACAATTGTATCAATGAAACTTCAAACCAACCCATCCATCATATTTTAGATTCCTATTAATGTGGTCCTAAATTATGAAGATTTACTGTGAAGCAATGTGAAACCCAAACTCAATCCAAACTGAAAGAGTTCATTATCAAATTCAAAGTGATAATTTTAGCTGGATGCTTTGTCCATGTAATCATGTAACAGTATAGACTTGTAATAATTCTCTAGGCAGTGGATATAAAAAATAAAAAATTTTAAAAACTCTCTATAATTTTCACCTTTCACTCAGGGAATAAGTGAATTAAATATACTAAAATCCTTGTCACAATTTCCTCCCCACCCCGCAAGCACAGCCTTGGCTACTCTCAGAAATAATTGCTTTCTCCTTCTTTTTAGATGCGTTGATAAACTGAGCTACTGTGAACTGACATTGGTTCTAGAGGAGGAAAACTTCAGGTTTAGAAGAAAAAAAAAGAGCAACTAAATGTCTGTGCTTAATAAGCTTTAAAGAGACTTGGTGAGCTGGTGTTAGCGAGAATGGTTTTGCAAAAGGAATCTATTATGATGCTTCACAACTGCCCAGACCGAGGAATAATGCCCTTTCTGCTACTCTTTGAGGTCTGAAGGACTTTTTTTTTTTTTTTTTTTTCAATTAAAGACTGCATCCTAAGAGTGACCCTACAGGTGCACAAAGGAGAGACTGGTTGCCTGTCAGGGGCGTTGACGAAGGTTTTGTCTGTTTCAGTGTGGATGCTGTGGAAGCGTTTTATTGATTCTAGGGAAAATTCAGCTGCTTTTTAGTTCAGATACATTTGACCTAAATGTTTTTACTCAGAAAAAAATAAAGGAAGAGAGAATGAAAGAAGACTGGGCTTACCTCTACTGTGTCCTTGCTAAAACAGATGAAGGACACTTTTAAAAACCCATCACCCTTCGACTCTCTTTTGGTTTGATCCAGAGCAGTAAGTATGAGGTGGGTTCACCACGGAGAGGAACAAAACAACATGTAACATGGAGCTCAGGGCTTTAGTACTGTTCCTATTAAGATCCAAAGCAGACCGAAAGAATTCACTGGAAAGAAAATACTGTTATCTGAAGGTAAATTCTAGAAAGGACTTCACATTAGATGGAAAGAGGACCCATCCACATTTGGATCCTGGAACAGAAAAAAAAAAATTGACATTAATGGAAAAACTGCTAGAATTAAAATAAATCTAGAGTTTAATGTATCTGTGCTGGTTCCTTAGTTTTGACAAATGTAGCATGGTAATGGAAGATAAATGGGGAAAACTGACACTGTGTGAGGAATATACAGGGGCGTCATGCTATTTTTTCTATTAGCCCAAATTATCACAAATTAAATGTTTATCCCAAATTATTCCAAATAAATACTCCATTTAACAAAAAGCAAAAGCTTCCAGAGACAGTTACCCAATTTCCCACAGTGTTGACACTCTGGGGCACTTTAAAATTCTATCTTGAAAAATAATGCTTAGTGATCTGTTAGGGCCTTAAACGAGTAGACTGGGCAGCAAGCCATTCTCTTTTGTTTGAAAATGAAACAAACAAACCTGTCTCATTCTGATGATATGTGTCCTAAGAGTGACAACTGCAGTGGGGATGATCAGAGTCTGGGATGTTTGCAGGCTTGTGTCTTTAGATCTGAACACTTCTAGTCAACAAGGCAGAGATGCTGGAATGGTGGCACTGTAGAAACTAGCCTGCTTCAATCTCAGAAGAGTAGCCTTCATGTCCTGACAGAGTTAAAGTGAATTCAGAGAAAGCCACTGAGATTCTAGGGGGAAACACTAGACTATACAGTGCCTCAGTATTACTAGCCTTTTTAAAAAGATTTTATTTATTTATTCATGAGAGACACAGAGAGAAAGGCAGAGACACAGGCAGAGGGAGAAGCAGGCTCTCTCTGGGGAGTCTGATATGGAATTCGATCCCAGGACCCGGAGATCACACCCTGAGCCAAAGGCAGACGCTCAACCACTGAGCCATCCAGGCATCCCAGTTTCACTAGTCTTTAAGAGAGCAGAGTATGTTGTCTATAGATGCTTTTGGAATGAGCTGAGTTAAACAAACTGCCAGGCATAGTTCTCCCAGTGACAGAGGTGATCTCCTCAATGTCATCTGCTTGCCATCCAGGTAGTGAGACATCCCAACTGCCTGAGTAAGCTCTGTATTGTACGGAGATAGAACAGACGATTGCCCAGAAAAGATGATCTGAAGGAAGGCAAAAGGCCTTGTGGTCCAGAAACTCTGTTCTGCTAATGTTGGAAAGAGCTTATAACATCACTTATTCCTGGATAATATCTTTTAAAATATAGCTTCAGGAGCACCTGAGTGGCTCAGTCAGTTAATGCCTTTGGCACAGGTCATATTTTCAGGGTCCCGGGATTGAGTCCCAAATCTGGCTCCCTGCTCAGTGGGGTTCCTGCTCCTCCCTCTCCCTCTATTCCTCCCTCCTCCCCCACTTGTGCTCACTCACTCTCTCATTCTCTCTTACTCTCTCTCTCTTGCTCTCTCTCTGAAATTAAGAAAAAAAGCTTTAAAACACGTAAATAAAATAAAATGTTGCTTCAGTGATACAATGGGTCCACAAACCAACCACCATGTCCCATTAATAGGGCAAGATTAAGCAAAGACTGAGCATCTCAAACTAGTTTTGATTCATGGAGGTTAGGGAAGGGGAAAACCTGAAGCTAAGGAAATCTATAACTCATTCCCCCCATCCGCTTTTCCAGTTTCATATTTCATCACTTTCTCAGACCTTAGTACATGGTCAGTTCTCATTTGCTGTGAGCTTGGCATTGAGGACAGAAATAGTTCCAGGTAAGATGTAGTGAAACAAGTCTGAAGGTGGGGCATTTGGAACTGTTAAGAGAAATTGGTGGTGCCAAATAACACTGTGTGCATTGTATCCCTCTTTCCAGAAATGGATTCCATTTTCCTGGAGAGGGACTTTTCTCAGCAACTACTACACGGACAGAAAACAACAGTAGGAGCCATCTGATGTGGAGTCTAATTGAAGGAGGATGTGGTTGTTTTCTTTTTTCCTGAGCTGTCCTCATTGTCTGTCAAGGAACAGAAGACCTTCAACTTCAAGACAAAGTCCAAAACTGGTTAATTAGAATACTTGTATGTCTAATTAAAATTGAGAATGGCTCCTAATTATCGATTTCATTAGCATTAATTATTATTTCAAGTGGATAACCATAGATTATTGCCATAGATTAAAGTGCATTTTAAGGTCAATTCACAAAGGGATTTTTTTTCTTACACAAAAGCACAGAGGAGATTTGCTAGTAGGCCCTCATCTTATTCAGGGTTCAACATGTTCCTATTGAAAATTATAATTTTCTACCTGTAGTGAAATGATTTTAAAATTCCAATAGCTTTCCCAAGGGCAGAATATTGATATTTACCTCTCTTAGAAAGACATGCTTCACCCTGGGAGTGCTTACAAATGTTACCTAAATTAGCTATCTTCATAATGAAGCTGACAGAGTCAAAATTGATCGTGCTGAACAGTTCTTATAAGTAGCAATGACAATTTTGATCTTCCTCTACAGTTTTTCCATAGAGAGACAGCATTGCCCTCTGTTCTCAAATTCCAAACTGCCAATAAATAATCAACGAGCAATCAGGGGCCTTAAAAACAGAAAAAAAAAAAATCTAAAAATGTACTAAATCTTGATCTAGGTGGTAGTTATGAGGGAATGTATGTATACAAAAATCTGTTGTGTGGTACAATTAAGATTTGTGTGGCCTACTATATCTATGTTATAATTTACAAAAATGAAGGCAAAATAAGAGGAGAAGTGGTGCACACAAAAAAAGAGACAATTCTCTTAAGAAATTCAATTTAATACACCATACACAAAGATAAATTCAAAATGGATGAAGGATCTAAATGTGAGACAAGAATCCATCAAAATCCTGGAGGAGAACCCAGGCAACACCTTTTTTGAACTTGGCCACAGCAACTTCTTACAAGATACATCTATGAAGGCAAGGGAAACAAAAGCAAAAATGAATTATTGGGACTTAATCAAGATAAAAAGCTTCTGCACAGCAAAAGAAACAGTCAACAAACCAAAAGGCAACCTACAGAATGGGAGAAGATGTTTGCAAATGACCTATCAGATAAAGGGCTAGTATCCAAGATCTATAAAGAACTTATTAAAAATCTTTTAAAAAAAAGAACTTATTAAACTCAACAGCAAAGAAACAAGCAATTCAATCATGAAATGGGTAAAAGATATGAACAGAAATTTCGCCAAAGAAGACATAGACATGGCTAACAAGCACACGAGAAAATGCTCTGCATCACTTGCCATCAGGGAAATACAAATCAAAACCGCAACGAGATACCACCTCACACCAGTGAGAATGGGGAAAATTAACAAGACAGGAAACAACAAATGTTGGAGAGGATGTGGAGAAAGGGGAACCCTCCTACACTGTTGGTGGGAATGTGAACTGGTGCAGCCACTCTGGAAAACTCTCTGGAGGTTCCTCAAAGAGTTAAAAATAGAACTGCCCTACGCTCCAGCAATTGTACTGCTGGGGATTTACCCCAAAGATACAGATGCAGTGAAACGGCAGGACACCTGCACCCCGATGTTTATAGCAGCAATGTCCACAATAGCCAAACTGTGGAAGGAGCCTCGGTGTCCCTTGAAAGATGAATGGATAAAGAAGATGTGGTCTATGTATACACTGGAATATTACTCAGCCGTTAGAAACAATGAATACTCACCATTTGCTTCGATGTGGATGGAACTGGAGGGTATTATGCTGAGTGAAGTAAGTCAATCAGAGGACAATCATCAAATGGTTTCCTTCATACGGGGAATATAAGAAATAGTGAAAGGGATTAAAGGGGAAAGGAGAGAAAATGAATGGGAAATATCAGAGTAGGTGACAGAGCCTGAGAGACTCCTAACTCTGGGAAATGAACAAGGGGTAGTGGAAGGGAGGTGGGTGGGGGGTTGGGGTGACTGGGTGACGGGCACTGAGGGGGGGACTTGACAGGATGAGCACTGGGTGTTACACTATATGTTGGCAAATTGAACTCCAATAAAAAATATACAAAAAAAGAATAAAGTAAAAAAATAAAAATAATTAAAAAGCTAAAACAGACAGTAAAAAGCACAAAAAAAGAAATTCAATTTAAACATGTCCATCTTGTTTACAAAATTTTCAAAATTCTAATATGCAAATTTATTTGCCTTTTTATGGTTTGAATTAGTGGAAGATGTGAATTTAGTAGGTTGCCAAAATAGGGACATGCACTTTGCCATCCTTAGCCACTCATCTGGTAATTTTCCCCAAGTCCTCAATATTACTTAGAACCCTGTGATACACTTATATCACATATCATATTATGTTGGCAATTACTAAATTTGTTGTCTAGCTCCCCAACTATATAATAAAAGAAGGGACTGCAGTTGTTTGGTTGGTTGATTTAATTCTTGTTTCTAGCACAAGGCCTGGGACATAAGAAATGCTTGATTTTGATAATTAAAAAAAATAGCGTTATGGAGACAACATTTACATACCATAAAAATTGAGGAGTTTAAGAACTGTTTCAGACATGAAAGAATCACCACCATCAAGATATAGAAAAGTTCCTATAGTCTAAAAACATCCCCCAGGGGCCCTTGCAGTCAGTGGCTTCCTCCTAGGTCATCACTAGGTCATCAGCAACCACCAGGCTACTTTCTGTCACTAGGATTTAACCTCTCTAGCATTTCATGTAAATGGAATGTAAAGCGTGTAAATTCTCTTCCTTTCTATCTTCTTTCATTTAGAATAATGCTTTTGCAGTCCATGCATGTCATTGAATGTTCATTATTTCTTATTACTGCTTACTTATTCCAGTGTATGGTTATAACCACGATTAGTTTATCCATTCAACAGTTGTTGGGGATTTGAATTGTTTAGATTGTTTCCAGTTTTGTTTTTGTTTGTTTTCAATCTACTTTGAACAAACAAGTCTATGTGGATATATGCCTTTATTTCTCTGGATTAATTTCATAGGAGTGTGGTTGTTGTGTTGAATGGGTAAGGGTATGCCTAAATTTATAAGGAACCACCAAAATGTTTTCCAAAATGGCTCTGATATTTTGCATTCCCATCAGTAACATGAGAATTTGAGTTGCTCCTCAGACCTCTTTGGTATTTAGCCATTCTAAATGATGTGTGGTAGTATCTCATCATGGTTTCACTTTCATTGCTTTACATTTTGGAGTTAACTTTCATTTTCCTAATGAGAAGTGATGGTGAACTTTTCTTGTGTTTTTTTGTCATTTGTATACCTTCATTGGTAATAGATCTATTCAAATCTTCAGCCCATTTTAAAATTTGGGTTGTTGTTCTTATTATGGGGTTGTAAAAGTTCTTTGTGTATTTTGGATAGAAATCCTTTATCAGATATGTTATATAAATATTTTCTTCTAGTCTGTGGTTTGCTTTTCAATTCTTTTGGCAATGTCCTTCAAGTTAACTATTTTGGTGAATCTAATTTATAATTTTCTATGATTGATACTTTGTCATAGCTACTATATTGCTACTTGTTTTCTAATTGTCCAGTTGGCCTTCATTTTCTTTTCCCTCAGTTCTGCCTTCTATTGGAACAGTTGAGTATTTTGTGTGGTTTTACTTTATTTCAACTCTTGACTTAATAGATATACTATTTTGTCTTTTCACTGTTGCCTTATGATTCATAATTTGCATTTTTAACTTAACACATCTGAAAGATAACAAATTCGAAAGTTCTCTTTTCAGACTTCCCTTCTTTGAATAAAAGCAGAGCCTTCAAATAGTTGAGTTGTTCTAAATCCCTTCTCCAAAGGAGCTCTGCAGCCAGGTAAGAGATTCAGCAGTTACACTGGAAAAGTTGCATAAACAAATGCTATCACAAACTGTCCTGTCTTCTATTTGTCTTTCCTAAAAATCCCATTTGTTTTCCCATAGAATTCCTTTCTCCCCCTTTCCTTTTGCCTAGGAGATTGGTGTATAAACCACATCTTCATCCTAATGCTCCCACATGTATATGTAAGTGAACTTTGTCTTTTCTCCTGTTAAATCTGTCAGTTTATCTGCAGGCCTCACTGGACCTAAGTTGGTAAAGGAAACATCTTTCCTCAAAACACAGCCTACTTTCAAATAATATTGCAGCACTCCACAATTAATATAAGAACCTTTGAAAAGTACATTCTTTTCTTCTATACGTTGTCCTATTGCCAAGCATTTTACTTCTACGTGTCGTAAACCCAGCCTATTTTTTATTATGTTTGCCCTAAGCAGACAATTATTTTTTAAAGAGATTTTTCAATGAGAAAAATATATATTTACTCAGCTCATTTCTGTTACCAGCATTATTCATTGTTTTGTGTATGTGATTCTGCCTGAAAAACTTTAACGTTTCATGTAGAGCAAGTCTGCTGGGAATGCCTTTTCTCAGCTTTTATTTGTCTGAGAATATTTCACTTTCATTTTTGAAAAATATTTTCACTGGATAAAAAAAAACTTTAGGTTGACAGGTTTGTTTTGTTTTTTCCTTTAAATATTTAAAAATGTTCCTCCATTGTCTTTGGTTTGCATAGTTTCTTATAAGCAGTATGTCATCATTCTTACTTTTTTAAACTTCACATATATCTTTTCTCTTCTGTTTTTAATATTTATCTTTTTGTCATTGGTTTTCCACAACTTGATTATGGTGGGGTTTTTTTGTTTTGTTTTGTTTTTATGTTTATTCCTCAGGGAATTTGTGGAGCTTCTTGGATCTATGAATTTACAGGTTTTTTTTTTTTTTAATTCAAATTTGGACTATTTTCAACATTCATATCTGCAAATGTTTTTACTCCCCTCTTTCTGGAGATCATATTACACATACGTTAGATTGCAGGCTATTATCCTACAAGTCACTTATGCCTTTAATTGTTTATGATTCTTTTCGTTTTTTTCTTGATGCTCTGTTTTGTTCAATTTTTATTACTGTGTCTTCAGGTTTACCCATCTGTTTTTTGTATTATCTAATCTGGTCTTAAATACATCAATATATGATCTACTATTAATCTGGTGTGCTTTTCATTTCAAATATTGTATTTTTCATTTCTAGAAGTTTCATTTGGGTCTTTTTTTGTGTCATTTATGTCTCTCTTTGTCATATCCACATGTTCCATTCTTGTGCATATTGAGCATATTTATGATTAGTGTTTTAATATCTACTAAATTTAGTATCTACTAAATTTATCATCATTGCTGTTTCTGAGTCAGTTTATATGGATTGATTTTTCTACTGTATCTTATTTTCCTACTTGTTGAAACACCTAGTAATTTTCTATTGGATATCAATGAATTATTGTGATTTACAAGAGATATGTTTTTGATTATTCGGATGACCAGATATATATCTCTCTCACATATATTTGGTCTTTATTCACAGTTCCTGGCTCACAGCTCCTAAATGCTTGGAATTTCCTAGCAATAAAAGCAACAGGAGCATCTTTTTGTTATAAATTTGGTCTCTTGTCCTCAGTTCCTAAAATCATTTCAGAGCTGTAAAGTTGAAATAGGTGTCTTGTTATTTATGATAAGCCCCTTTCCATCATAACTGGGTTTATGTTAATAAGGTGACTTTTGAAATCACTTAAGGATGGGGGCTGGTTGCCAGAGAAGTCAACCATGAATAAAAGGTTGAAATGTTCAGCTCCACTCTGATTTTCAGAGAGGGCAAAAGGGCTAGAGGTTAAACCAATCATCAATGGCTAATGATTTAATCAAACATGCCTATGTAATGAAGCCTCCATTAATTAAAAAGTAGTTGTTGGTGGTGGGGAATATTCAGAGAGCTTCCAGGTTGGGGAACTAGAATACTTTCATGTGCTGCCAAGGTGGGCCCCAAGTTCCACAAGGAGAGAAGCTTGCCCTCTGTGTCTCCTCATCTGGCTATTGATTGGTGGTGTCCTTGAATACCCTTTGTAATAAACCTATAATCTAGAGTGTAAACAGATTTCCTGAATTTTGTGAGCTGCTCTAGCAAATTAATTAAGCTCAACAAGGGTGTTATTGGGACCCCTGATTTATAGCCAGTTGGTCAGTAGCATAGGTAACAACATGGACTTATGATTAGCATCTGAAGCAGAGGGCAGTTTCTTGAGACACAGCCCTTACCCTGTGGAATCTGATGCTATGTCAGGGTAGGTGGTGTCAGAATTGAGCTGAATTCTAGGACACCCAGGTGCTATCTAGAGACTTCTTTGTTGGTGTGGGAACCACCCCTCCCACCCGTCCCAACCCTTCCACCCCCACCCTCATGGTGAAACCTAAATAGTCATTGAGATGTATATTTGGGGGTTTGGGATTTTGTTTTATTCCTTTAAATAATATTGTACTTTTTTCCAGGCATGCAGTTAAGGTATTGGTGTCAGTTTGATCACTTAAATTTTGTTTTTAAGGCTTGTTAGATTGGGTCCAGTCTAGTCTTTAGTCTTAGGCTTATTCAGTTCAATCCCAAAGGTGATATCCTCTCAGGACATTAACAGAAGCCCTGTGTATTAGATCATTCCATCTGTCTGGTTTACAGATTTCCAGTCTTAGGTGAGCTTGAGAATAATTTGCCTTAATGCTTTCCATGGTTCCTTCCATGACCTTGCATAATTACTGCTCGTGTATGCCTAAGATGGGAGGGAGTTTCCTACCTACACACATCTCTGGACCTCTCTGTGTATAGTCCCTCCTGTCTGAAAATGTGTTCCACACATTCTAGGGGGGTTTTATCTTTCAATGCTGATCTCAATCTCTTCAACTGAAGAGGGTCATTGGGCTACAACCAGGTATCCCCTCCTTATGTTGCAACCTCAAAACTTAGTCTAGGCAGTAATTTGGGGTGATATTAAAGCTTATCGCATTTGTCTCTCTTCTCTCAGAAACCACAATTCTTAACTGAGTATTCTTCAAGTTCTGACAACCATTGTTTCACATATTTTTCCCCAGTTTTCTAGTTGTTTAGGGTGTGAGGATGTGAGGGTAAATCTAGTCCCTATTACTTACTCAAGTCTGAAATAATTCTTACCCTTGATAACTTTTTAAATAGAGTGAAGGACACAAAAGATCATGGTCATTTAATGTGCAAATTACATAAATTTGAGAGGAATAGCTAAGGAGTGGAACAATAGAATAAGTATTCAAGGATATCCTATTATAATAAAAATGAGAAGTCAAAATTTTACTGGTTGATATCAACTCCAACATTTAGGCTCAATTAAATCAATTGTTTAGTGCAAATGGAAGAAGAAGTGAGACATGGGAGCTCTGGTTTAATAGCAGTTTATGTAAAACTATCTAGCAGTTTATATAAAACTATCTCAGAGCTTTTATAATTTTAGAAAAGTTCTGTGCAGGGTGATTTATCAAGGAGATTATTTTTTAATGTGCTGTTCAAAAAAAGGCCTTCATAGAAATATGTGTCCAGATCAAAGGAGTTATGATTATCACTATGTAATTTTATATTGTCCTGCTTAGAACCCAGTTTTATAAATCTGCTCTATCACCTCTAAGTAGGTCATTGATATTAAATGTTCCTGGATGAGGAAAATCATGGTCTACAATAATAGGCTAATGTAGTATTTTTCCAGTCACCCCAGAGTGATCCAGAAAACAAGGTTTTGCCACCTCACATGGTCTGTTCTCCATGTCCCCCTTGGCAACAGTAGTATGTCCCTGTATTTGATCTATAACTCCAATAGATACCGCTTTCTTTTCTTGTCAGGAGACATGCCTCCTTGCCTTGCATTTAAATAGCATCCTTAACGGAGAGACCCTGAAACTAACTCCCTTAGCTAAAAATTACAGAAAAGAAAATCAGTTGTCTTGGTTTGGGTTCCAGTACTCCTTTGTGTCAATAGATAATCAATAGTGATTTGAGGGTCAAGCTCTCTCATATTCTGTGTGTGTATATATGTGTGCATGCTCACCATGATGCACACATGTTGAATGCCTCCTCCATCTGTTTAACATATTTAGGGTTAATTCTTGGGATAATTCTATGAAGTAGATGTCAAGATTTCCATTTCACAAGGAAATTGACACATAGAGATGTGAAAATATACTATGAAGTTCACATAGCAAAAATGTTGGTGCCAGATTTTGAATCGTGTTTGTCAACCTTCTGCTCCTTTCTTTAAGAAACACCTCTTCTTTTATCATTTTCCGTCCTAAGAATTTGCATGCTACCTCATTCCTTTATCAGTATGTTTGATTGCCTCTAATGTTTCTAGAGAAAACATTATTTTGGAACCCAACCTAAACATCTATTTGTCCCTGAAATCAGAATAAATGGATATTCCCTCTCAAATCCAGGGCTTTCATTATCCCAGTTTATGTGTTTGCTCTTTTTAGCTCCACACCACTAGTTCTCTGCTTTTCTTCAGGTGTTCTAATGTCTAATTTTCAACAGTTTCCCTCCAAATGGAAATCACTATTTGTATGGTAAGCATTTGGAGCTTTATTATTGATTTATGCCTTGGGTGAAGAGGTTAATTAAATGTGAATTTTAAGCCGACAACATGATTAGGAAAGTGAAGCAAGCAGAATTCATGAATACTTCCAGAGCCATTAAAACTATTTAAAATTGAACAATGACTGAAGGTGGGGAGGAGGTGGGCCCGGGAGATGGACCAGCCCTCTGTTATTTGTGCCTGGATTAATGAAATTCTGAAGAACAACGAGCTCTTTCCAAGGCTTTTTATTTTGCATTTATATTGACATTGGCATGGAATATAATACATCCCTAATAAACCACTACTCTGTATTGTCTTTGTTTCTTCTGTCTCAAATTGCATCATAGAGTTCTGAGCTGACCAGATCAACAGGCCAGCCTGGAAGGAGGGGGGATTCATGGGTTACTGACCCTTAATTAAAGAGTTCTTAGGATGACTTTGTAAAACTTAAGGATACGCACACTCAACATTTCATTCTCCCTGGTTTTCAGAAAGGCCTTTCAGAGGTCATGATTGGAAAAATTGAATCACGGGTGGATCTGATTCCCAAAAGCTGCAGAAGGATCATCAAACAACAATCATTGATATGAGGAAATGAGGAATCTGGGTTTGGTTTCAACTTAGATTATAATTCCCCCAAATTCAAACAACTGTGGGTTGTATACACCATTTATATCTAAACCCTCCCTTCTCAGCATCTGGGTGGCTCAGTGGGTTAAATATCCGACTCTTGGCTTCAGCTCAGGTCATGATCTCATGGTCATGGGATTGTGCCTCACACTAGGCTCTGCACTCGCATGGAGTCTGCTTCAGATTCTTTCTCCCTCTCCCACCCCTTTGTGCTCTTGTTCTCTTGTGCTCTCTCTCAAATAAATAAAAATAAAAATGTTTAAAAAATTAAAAAATTAAAAATTAAAAATAAAACCTCCCTCCTCTAAACCCCAGGTGTGTAGTGGACCATCAGTTCTGGTTACTGATAAATAAAGTTCTGCAACTTGAAAGGATTTCAAAAAAGAAATACAGTGATTACATAAACATGATCATTGCTATAAAGAACACAGGCCAACCATTCAAATTAGGTGGGGTAGTTTTTCAAGAACACTGAAAATTACAAAAGATGGCATATTCAGAAATTAAACACATATATCGTTATAGAAAAGGCATCTATCTTAGAAAAAAAGCAAATGATTTTTGACACTTTGTGCTATAGCGAAAATAGAGCCTAAACACAATATAAGTTGTAATGATATTTATTGCATTTTGGTTTGCAATGGGTATAGCCCCTGTGAACAAATAAATCGCCAACTATAATACAATATGTAGAAATGATGCAAACGTGCTAAATGGTGCGGTAATACTTCAAATCAATCTTAGAATGCAAAAGAAAGTTATTGTCATTGTGAGCGTATCCAAGCAAATATCTCTTGTGCCAAGATAACAGAAAATATATAGACATATATACTGAGTTGGAATCACAGACTCAGCAAAATGGAAGTTAAAAATCAGCCTAAGAATGGGATATTTCAGATGAAAGGATTAAAAACCCCAAACAAACGCTAAACTAATAGCCAGATAAGGCTGGGGAAGGAGAGGCTGAAACATTCTCCTGTTAAAGACCATAAGGCCCTATGCTAAAGCATGGCAAAAGTTTTGGTATTTCACATGCTCAGCCCAAAGACAACAGTGAGGCTCTGAATGATGAGATACTGACTTTTTGCCTTAAAAGCTGCAGCTGATCAAGGTCTAAGGCAATCACATCCAAATCAAGACTGCCTGCCTCAGAGTGCTCAAGGACTCATGGAATCAGAGTGGATCTAACTGTCTGAAGACGCTAACTGGTGAAACCTAATGTTTCTCGGGATCACCAGAATGATAGAAATACCTCAGTTTCCCTTTCAAGTTGTCTCCTCCACTTCAAGGGGACCCCACTCTGTCCACCGTGAATGCCACACACCGATATGGTCCCTGTCACTGTCTCTGCCACTTGCTTGACTTGGCTCCAGGTGGCCAGCCTGGTTTTCACACATGGGCCAGAATATGCACCTCCCCCACAGGTCTGAGGCAGCAGGCATACCTCAGAGCAGGATATCCGAGCCTCGGCTCTAATGATATTTGTGGCCAGCAAATTCGTTGTTTTGAGGGGCTTCCATGTGTATCACAGTATGTTTAGCATCATCACCAGCCTTTACCCACTGGATGTAGTAGCACCCCTGATTATACAATAACAATGTCTTCACACAGTACTAAACACTCCCTGGAGGGGTGAGAATGGTTGGTGCTGGCTAAGAACTACTGCTTTAAAGGTTTCTGCCTTGGGAGTCCAGCTTTCAGTCCAGCTAAGCCCAGATTGTACACTTATTGAGAGTAAGGACATTTGAAGATTAAAAAAGATTTTAATGCAGGAAAGGGTTTCAACCATCTATGAGATGGGGCTGTTCTCAAGACTCAGAAGCCCATCCCTCTGAGTCTGGAACAGAGGGCTTCTCTAGATGGCCACAGAGCAACCTCTTACCCAACTAGAGTGGTTCTTTGCTGCAGAGCTCCCTGCTACCTAAAAGTACACTTAAGCTTCTCTATATTTCTAGAATAGTCTCCATGGGGCTGGGGCTAAAGAAAATAGTTTTTTCCTTCTCTTCTGTGTTATACATCCTTTTTCCAAGTGCTGATACATTTCAAGAATGTTTGACAGTCTGACTACCCACTTTCTTCTGGGGAAACTCTATTCTTTACCTATGTATGTCACCTTGCTGTACCCATAATAGAAAATTACTTCAGAATATAATAGCACCAAAAAACTCCACAAATAAAGCTGCAAATGGTTGCTTTTTAATATCTCCTTCTTCTGAATTATATAAATAAGCTGTAACTTTGTCCATCTATAATATTCATCGAAATTTCTCCCTGTGGAAGAATCAGACTACATGATGGCAAAGACTAATACGGGACCAAAGTATGGAACATGCAAATAAGAAATTCCATGTCCCTAGAAGGAAGGAGATTGTAGTGTTTGGAGCCACCCAAGATGCAATGAACAGCAGTTAGTTCCAAATCCCTTTAGATACTTCAACCAGAAGCTGGAAGATATTGTGAAGGAAAACTCACACATTGGTTGAGTGGTTGGTCAAGATTATCCTTTGGTTATACAACTCTGTGGTCTCTAGAAGATAATGGGAACATCCCATAGTCCAATAAGCCAAAATATCAAAATTTCAAGACGTTACCCTAAGGAACATGGCCTACTGTTTTTGCTTCACCTAAATAGCAGGTGCTACTTGAACAATATTCATATCTATTAACCACAATCAAGAGATTCAATTCTTTGCCTTATTCTGGGTGTGTGTCTATGTGTGTGTGTGTTTATGTGTCTGTAAATGAATTCATATCATAAGGGGTAATCAATCAGTTGGAGATAATGACTGATTTTTTTTTTAAATTTTGAGTAAAATAATTATAGTAATAGTAGGGGCACCTGGGTGGCTCAGTTGGTTAAGCATCTGACTCTTGGTTTTGGCTCAGGTCGTGATCTCGGAGTTGTGGGATCCAGCCCCATGTCAGGCCCCATACTCAACATGGAGTAGGCTCTAGATTCTCTCTCTCCCTTCCTCTCTTGCCCTCCCCCACTCTCATGTGTGTGGATATGCACACACTCTTTCTCTCTAAAATAAATAAATAAAATATTTAAATAAATAAGTATAGTAATAGTGTAAAAAATTGTCAAATTACTGCAAATCCATGGCTATCCAAAATAAGTTTTAGTTTGGAGCTTAGTAAAGTGCATATTGCTCATTGTCTCTCCTCTATCAGGGAATACCTCTTCTCCTCATCAATTAGATTTATGAGTAGCATCACCTTCTTCTGCCAACAGGCTGCCCAGAGAAAGGAAAGGTGAGAGCCTAGCTTGCTTAGTGTCCATATCTGTGGCCTCAACATCCATAAGAAGACTGTGAAGATAAAGGATTTGGATAAAGGAGAGAAAGCACAGGGGGTATCCTGCTGCTAGGAGCTTAATGATGAAGGAGGGATGGGTATGGAAGGTAACGAAAGACACAGAGGAGGGATTTAGTTCATATTTGGTTTAGATCTTGTCTGAGCTAATGGCCTGAAAGGTAGAAACACTGATAGTACATTATTTTTCCAAATATTCCTCCCACCCCACCACAGGTTATCTTTCCTTCCTCTCTGGACCCAGCAATGAACTTGGCATTCTTGACCTATATCTGCAAATCTTTACGATGCACCATGGAAATCGGCAATAAAATGTTGCTTTTTCTCCTTGCCCTGGGCATTGTATGCATGGGTGCCTCAACAACATGGAGAGCAGTGCCTGAACCATTACTCTCCTGTAATATGCTATCGATATTTGTTTTCTGGTGACTAGTGGAAGAAAGCACATGGTATGGGGTTGTTTTTTGTTTGTTTGTTTTGTTTTGTTTTGCTTGGTTTTGTTTGGTTTTTGTTGATTTCCCAGCCTCTAGAATATTTATCTATTGAAAGGTTAGATTTAGAAAGAGCAAGTCTCCTGGAATACCTGCTTGCAAGATAACTGGAAAGAAGCACAGATAGAAACTTCCCACAGCAGATTAATAATCAGAATTTTTAAAGTCTTGAGAGGGAAAACACAGCAGCAAAATTGCTTTTTGTGTCCTTCGTCTACAGTATACCTAGGAACTCTTTTCATTTTGCGACTGATTTACAGCACTAAGCAAAAAGAAAGTCTCATGGTTATACATAGCTTATGATAGTCCAATTGAACAGTTCAAGCCCAGAACTCCACTTCTGTGCCTGAATTATTGAATTATTTTCAATGGATTTCTGCATCCACCGGCAACCAGATAATTACTAAATGTCCTTATTTTCTTGGCCATAAATGTATATACATTTATGGAACTGGATTAACAAAAGCAAAGGGGAATACCAAGCAAACAATTGCTCAAAAGGCACTGTACATAATACAAATGCCAAATTACAAGGTCTCTGAACTAAAGAAAATCTTATGCTGATCGCATAGTAGAGAAAACCCTGACAAAAGATTTAACTTGATGGCAGAAACAAAATCTCTGTAGTTTGGCCGGCACCAACTGGAAGATTTTGCTGTTTCAGAGTGAGGGCTGGACTTCATGTTGTGTCTGATATGCTGACAAAGACACGTTATTTCTTTCCCAGGACCACCTTGGAAGCCACCTGGTCATTCACTCAAAATGTATTATGGAAGAACAAACAAAACAAAATAACACAAAATAAACCCCAAATGTGTTATTGGATAGGCATATGTTTTGTATTCCTTTTTTTTTTTAACTGTCATCAGAGCTTCCAACAGGATATTTTGAAAATTCTCTATTATGGTAGCTCTGGATGATTTGCTCATTTCTGGAAAAAAAAACTTATCTTCAAAAGATGAAATCTAAATTTTATAACTAAGGTGGGAGTTCAATCCACTTTGGGCCAGATTTACCATGACCTAATGAGACTCTTTTTAAATTAAATTAAATTAAATTAAATTAAATTAAATTAAATTAATTTAATTTAATGATTTTATTTATTCATTTGAGATAGAGAGAAAGAGCACAAGTGGGGATGAGGGCCAGAGGGAGAGGGAGGAGCAGGCTCCCCACCAAGCAGAGAGCCTGATCCCAGGACCCTGGGACCATGACCTGAGCCCAAGGCAGACACTGAACCGACTGAGCCATCCAGGCACCCCGAGACTCATTATTTTAGACAGGATAGCATAGATAAAACAAGATGATCCATTAATCCTGCTAAAATACCCTCATTGTGATCAGTCATGTAGAGTTTATTGTTTTTTGCTTTCTTCACACACACACACACACACACACACACACACACACACTCTCTCTCTCTCTCTCTCTCTCTCTCTCACACTATCTATTCGTTGTTGGGTTGAAAGAAAAGATCAGCTTTCCTTGACCTCTTCCACTTGTAGGTTGGTACCTGTTCTTCCAGATATAGGTAAGTGATTCATTCTGCACATTATTGGAATACATTTTCAAGGTAAAAAATTTAGAATACATTAAAGCCAAAAATCTTAAATTGGCCAAATTTAATTATAGAGTAGTTGTCAATTCTGTCACATGCAATATGTACACAAATCTGCCACAAATTGTACACAAATTGTGCACTGCTGTATTGCCTTGAATTGAGGTAGATGTGTAAATATCCCATTTCTCCAACCAGATTTCAAATTACCAGAGAGTAGAACTTGCATTATGGAGTTTTCACCTATTTTTATTTTCTCCCAGCTTAGTAACTAGGACTTAGAAGGTGCTCAATAAATAGGTCCTAAATATAGCTTCATATTCTCAATTCCAAAGAGGAATTCTAAAAATATTTCTTAAGATTGTTAAGGATTGGTGGCATGAATAGAATAAGCTTAAGACTTCCCAAATTTACTTCTGGAAAACATTTGTACCCATGGACAATGAACCATTAATTTCACTTACCTGCTTCTAAGCAACTCTATTTTTTAGTCACATCTCCTATGATGTATTTTTTTAAGATTTTATTTATTTATTCATGAGAGATACACAGAGACAGGCAGAGGGAGAAGCAGACTCCTCGTAGGAAGCCTGATGTGGGACTCCATCCGGGATCACACCCTGACACAAAGGCAGAGAGGCTCAACCACTGAGCCACCCAGGCGTCCCCCTGTGATGTATATTAATAACAGAAACTATTTTTTAGAGAGATTTGTATTTATTTATGAGACAGAGAGAGAGAGAGAGAGAGGCAGAGACACAGGCAGAGGGAGAAGCAGGCTCCATGCAAGGAGCCCTACGTGGGACTCGATCCCAGATCTCCAGAATCACGCCCTGGGATGAAGGTGGCGCTAAACCGCTGAGCCACCGGGCTGCCCAGTAACAGAAACTATTAAAAAGGAAACAGCGAGCCCTCTGTGGAGTCTCTTGTGCTAAACCCAACCTTACCAAACCCAACCTCAAGACTTAATGCCCAACCTGATCGAAGTTTTCAACTCCCTGGGAATGTAACCTTTAACTCATTGACCTGGAATTACCTGTCAGCACTAGTGAGGTAATCTGACCCACAGGCACTTCCATGCCCCTTAGGAGGGTGACATAGTGCATTCTTTGCCAATGATTTCCCTTCTCAGCTTCCTTTCCATCTTTAAAAACCTCTTGTTCTCTGCAACTCAGCAAAGCTCCTTCCACTTGGATGGGAGACTGCTGGATTCATGAATGATTCAATAAAGTCAATTAGATCTTAAAAATTAGCTCCGTTGAATTTTTGTTATTTAACAAAACAAATGTGTTCTTTGGCACATGTAATCTGCTCCATGGGACTCAGAGCTCAAAACTGAATTTCAATTTGAATTCTCTTGCTTACTAATTGTACAAACTTGAGTATTTTACTTACCCTTCCCTAACCTCAGTTTTCTCATCTGTTAAAAAGAGATATTAAATACTCTTTAGAATTAGATTAAATTTAAATTTAATTAAATGAAATTAAGTTCAATTAAAAGAGGTAGCATATGTAAATTATCCAACACAAGCCTCAGCATTTAGTGATAACCCCATGATTATTAACTCCTTCCCTTACTTTCAATCAAAATGCATTTTGAAAAACCTGCCATTCTATTTCTATGAAAACTGACAGCTACTGGGACAAATTCATCTTATCTGTTCATTACAGCAGATCCAGTCATCCCTCTAACAGGAAACACCCTTCTATCAAAGTTACTGTATGTAGCTGAAAGTTGTAAGACTGTATTTGCTTTCTAAACGTCCATAATTCTGGCTTGCTTTCTGGATGCATTTTATTCAGGCCTTCAAGTATCTGATACTGTCTGTGAAATTTCATGTGATTCATTGCCATCATATTTGGGGTATACTTCATTTCCTTCTGATTATTCACAACTGGGGAGGCTTTCTGAAATTAGAATGGAAACACTCTGAGGTCTTCTGTTTGCTTGGTCAGTATATCCTTCATGAGCTTCTATGTGACTTGTGACAGGATAATAATCCTGGCAGTGGCTGCCAATGCTGACAGAATGCTGAACTGAGCTCTGCAGTTTAAAATGTGTGTCCTGAGTTGTCAAGGTTGTTAGATTTAATGTGTTTGACTTTGGGAAGGCTTTGGACAGAATTTGACAGACAACTCCTAACCCAAGCCTGGAACTCAATTCACCTCTGAAATGAGAAAGCCCCCATTTCCTTTCTTGTCCCTCCCCCAGTCCCTCTTCCTCAAACTCATTTCCCCATGTGGTCCAAGGACCAATCGCCCAGAAGACAGATGGTACATTGAGAATGAGAGCAAGGCGAGCTGACTCAGGAGAAATGCCCCCTTCTCTGGTGGAGGGGTGGCTTCCATTCCATTTCAAGCTGGACTTGAAATCAATATGTCATTATAAACAAATATGGTGCAGGGAGAGAGGGGAAGTAGATACATACCCAAGATAAAGTAATTTGGAAACATTAGTTACTTTGCTACTGCTGCACACCAAGGAGACATGAACATTTCACAGTGGATTTCTTTGCCTCAATCAATGTTCTTTCTTTTTCTCACTTGAAGCAGTTTTATAGACAGGCATGGTTACTTGCTTGGGGAAAGTTCAAATTCCAGTTCAAATTCCATTTCTGACTGCTTGCCCAGCTCCCAATCTCTAATTGTTAACTGCTACCTACATCATTTGCCTTGGAGAGAAAAATCCCTGGTAAATTTCAAAAAAAAAAAAAAGGGAAAAGAAAAGAAAGAAAAGAAAAAAGAAAAGAAGAAAAGAAAAGAAAAGAAAGAAAAGAAAGAAAGAAAGAAAAGAAAAGAAAAGAAAAGAAAAGAAAAGAAAAGAAAAGAAAAGAAAAGAAAAAAAAAAAGAAAAGAAAAGGAAAAGAAAAGAAAAAAAGGGGAAGGTGTGCTCCAATGCATTCTACAAGTAATGATGTTTGGCACTCAGCTGTTGCTCTATAGCACAACTATCTTAAGAGTAAGCCCTTTGAGAATGTTTCCACTCCTATTTCCTCCTCAAAAATGCAGTAAGCCACTATGACAAACAGACAGTGAAATATAAAAGCGAGAAAGGATCCAGAGCAGGATTGACAAAATTCTCCACTAGTTTCCAACACCATTCAGTCTTCCATGGATCTGCCTCAAAATACTCTGCTACTTCTACTAAGCTATTTTGAATCATCCCATCCCAGTTCTTCAACTTCAAACTTCCTTTGGAGATACAGGTATGCAGCTCCCTGTTCATCTGCAGCAAAGTCCTTTTTCCTTTCCCCAGATTTCTCCACTCCTCTATCTTCAAACCTGACCCCAATTTAATGAGCTGTATTTTTTAGAACCAGATGGCCATTCTGACCCTCATTACATAAAGGAAGAGTTTTGCTTTGTTTTCTAAGAATAAGGATACATTTGTGCTGATTCAGCTTCATTCCTCTCACTTGATTGGGGACTGAAGTTTAGACTTTGGAACCTGAATGGAGTCCAGCTAACTGGTCAGTGTGGGGATTGAATATGTAACCCCAACCTCATTAACATCATGTTCCAGCTAATTGATTGACCTGGTCATAATCCAGGCTGGCTCCATACTGCTTTCTACTCTCAGTGTTACTTCTAATGTATTTTTTAAGGACTTGGTGGATGGATATATTTAGGTCTTTTATGGAAAAATATTTTAAGAACAAATGCAGCTATTTATAGAACTTGCTTTAAAAAGATTTGCATTACCAATGTCTCTAGAGACACTGCTAACCTAGGGTTGTAATTCTCTGGTCTCTATATAGAAACAAACATTTAAAACATAAATCTGTGTAGTAAAGATTAGTTTGGCCTCAAGCAGATGTTTCAATTCTCTCTCCTTGTTACTTGGTACAATTGCTTGCTATATTAGTTGAGTCAAATATGAAGAGGAGATTTGGTTATCCAGATGGATCTAATATGGAATGTAAAATTTAAGACACACTATGCTATTTTGTTTATCTAATTTAGCCAATTTATATGTCCACAGGTTTTAAAGAAATGGACTTCTTTGCAGATCTCCAAAGATTGATTTTTAATTCTAGTTTACTCATGAATCTTTATTTTCACCTCTTCTTTCATTCATTTGATATTTATTAATTACAGTGCAGGTGACACTAGGCTAAGAACTGGGTAAAGATCTAGAGAGGAAACTGAGACATCTGCAACAACTACAATACAGGCAAAATATGATACATCTCTCCGACAAGGCATAGAGGACTGTGGACATTCACATATGAAAAAAAAGTAAGTTTCAAAGTGCCAGTCTAGGAAGACTGAGAATGACTCCATGGAATGAATTGTTTTATCCATAATATAAACACAAAGAATTTGGACAGATGCCAAAAGATGGGAGAGGAGAGAAAACTATGTGAATAAGTCAGACAGCAGAAGACCCTGGTAGGAAAGAGACTGTTTCGGTGGGGGTAAAGTATAAAAAGAAGTAGTTGGAGATAAAATTCAAAATAAGTACCCAATTCACAAATCTTAAAAATCAGGCTAAGTTTTTTGGGGAGGTCATAGAGAATAATTTAAAAGAACCTGTGGAATTAATTCTTTTGTTTGCTTTTTAGCAAGAAAAGAATCTATGTGAAGATAGGGAAAAAATTAAGACACTGTTAGCCTCAAAAAGGCTATTAAATCAATTGAGGTGAAAAGTAAAGAGGTTCTGAATGACGTAGCACAGTGGGAACAAAAAGGAAAGAACAAATTAAGACATGGGATAATTGAAATTGTGAAGACAGCATAGAGCAGCTTTTAGAGGGATGAAGGTCAAGAGATAAGTTCCATATTGTTTATTGAGTAGCACAAAGGAAAAAAACCAGAAAAATGGGGAGGAAAATTAGATTAAATGCTCTTTCATTCACATAATCCACCAATAGAGGTTATATGGTCTGTTCTTAGATCATTCAAATGTATTAAATTGCTTTCAAGTGAAAGACCATTGATTCTGAAGTCTGATTGCTTCAATATGAAATCTGAGCATCCATTGGAGCAAAGGATGTCCACCTGGTCCCCATGGCAAGCTTTAATAAAGGTCAATCAAAGACACTTGTGCTTTCAGCTTCATTGCAATGATCAGGTTATGGGTTGCAGGCTTTACAGATCTGGGTATTTTAAAAATCATATGTATCCAAGAATGCTATGCACAGGACCTGTACTGGATGCTAGTCTGCCTTCCAAAAGCTCATTGACCAATGGGGAAAAAGCCATGTTTCCTTCACTTTATTTTACCTCCTCACTACGTACTCAGTCCACAGTCCTTTGCAATCGATTTTCTCCCCACTATTCAGCTGAAACACCTATTTCAAGCAAACGTCAGTGTAGTCACCACATTGAATAGCTTCTGCTGAATCTTATTTACCTCCCTCCATCCATGATATTTGCAATTACTGATCACCTTCCTAGCCCCAGATCTACTTCCTCCCTCACTCATCACTGCTCCCCTCCATTTCACGGCAAATATACACAAAACAAACACACACATGTAGTTTTTTCTTTTGCTCACCCATTGATTTCTGTGACGTTTTTCTCTACTAATTTTGCTTATAATTCTCTTTTCCTTTCCTGTTCTTTTGCCGACCTTCCTCCTCTCTTTAATTCCTGTAATGTAGGTTTCTGCCTTTTGTCTCCTATTTGAATGCTCATTTCTTTGTTGATATCATCTGTCCCTATAGATGACTATTCTTTCTCCCCCCAGCTTCACTGAGATATAATTGACAAACAACATTGTATAAGTTTAAGGTGTACAAGGTAATGAGTTGATACTCGAATATATTGCAAATCAACTGCCACAACAAGGTTAGTTTCCACATACATCACCTCAAATAATTACCACTTTTTGGTTGGAGGTTTTGTGGTAAGAATATTCCGAATCTAATATCTTAGCAACTTTTCAAGTACACATACAGTATCATTAACCATAGTCACCAGATGCAACTATTAAAAATCTTATAGAAACAAAAGAGCACTAGAGCTCTTGGTAATAGTAAGTAGTTTGTGAAAGACAGAGAGTGCTGGAGGCAAGATTGATAAAATAGGCAGGACCAGACCTTGTGAAAACTTCTGTGTCAGAACAAAACCATAGGCTGTATCCTATAGGCAAAGGACAATTAAAACATTTTCAGCAGAGTGGAGACAGCATTCCATATTTTCATGTGTCTGTTTTAGAAGACACTGACCACACTGAAGCAGAGTGAGGACTAGTCAAGGCAAGAATGACAGTTTCAAGCATCATTCAACCCCCATTAATTGGAACTGTGTTGAGAAGGACGTTGAGGCATCCCATGCTCAGGCTAACCTGGGACAAGGCCATACTTACGTCCTCAAGGATGGCTACTATTCCAACACAACTGCCAAAAGGCATGGCTCCTGTCCACTTGCATCACTCCCAAAGAAATTCATCTGACTTCACCACTCCTATCTAGGAAAGGTAAGGTATGTTGCGGACTTAATGGAAATATAAGTCAACATAAGATTCAGCATCCAAAAGTAATATTTTTCTCCATTGCTAAAAATGACTGTGGTTGTCAAGGGCACAGTATGGAGAGATGCAGACAATGGGCCATATATCTCTCATCAAATTGATGGCAGGTGAGGCAAAACCAGGAGAATGGTGGGAGAGACAAGAGGCTATTGCTGAAATCCAAAAGATGAAGTTTTAAATTAAGTTAATAACAGTGGTGCAGGGTAGATTTGGGCGTTGTAAAGGATGCAGCTGAAATCACTGACAGAACCAGGGGATCAAAGTCATTTAATTGGCAGGTGAAAGAAGGGATCATTAAGAAAATGGAGAGAGAAGGGCTTACCAGATGCCCAAGAAAAATTCAGGAGTGAGTGTCACAAAAGGCCAATTCCACTCAGGATGCAGGAAAGATGCCACAAGGAAGTGAGACATGGCAGCTCTGAAAAATGCCTCCTGAATTTAGCTGCTAGGATAATTGACACTCGAAAGAACAATTTCAGTGTACAGTGGGAGGAGGGGCCAAGGTAAGTGTTTCTCTTTTCTCACCTCCCATTCACCCCCTTCCAGAAGCTACGCTCTAAAAGCTCAGAAAGTGAGGCTATGGCAAACTTAAGGTTACGTCCCCTTTTTGCTGGGGTTTTTGAGTGGGAAAGATGTGAGCGTGTTCACAGAGGAGAGCTCTATCTGGGAGGGGGATGCGAAAGAGACAGGTTGGAGGTGCCTGAACTGGAGAAGGACAGAGAAACGGGGGAAGTGGGAGAAGGTGCTCATTGGTTTGTAGGTGATGGGGAGGAAACTGAGAGGGGTTCATGTATCATAGGCTCATTTTGTTCACTCAACTAAGTTCATTTCCTGAGAGAGGGGTGGGTGGAGAGGATTTCAAAAGTTATTTTCTTGTACTGAATACTCTTATTTTGACATTTGTCCCGGATGCTATGGGATGCTATGGGACATTAGAGGCAGGTGACTAGCAAGAAGTGGAAGGTCATTTGAGCATTTCTGAAGACTGAACTGTGGTTTTCAAATGGAGTTGATAGTTCCTATCCTTGGTGGTTCTCTTTGTATGATAAACCCTGTGCTTGACTACAATTAAAACAATGCTAGTGCGAGAGGGCCTGCTTTACCATCCTGATTCTTGGGTTTGGTGCCCCTGGGAGAAGGAAGATGGGGGTATGTGGAGGGGAGGACACTCAGGGCATCAGGTGAAGCTGATTATTTCTCACCAAGTCCCTAAAGGAAGTCTTGGGAACTTAGTCCACGAGGATGATTCTTCTAGCTTCAGGTAATTCTTGGATGTCCTCTAATTATCCTACCAGATTCCTCTAGAGCCTAACTGTATGGTGTCCTCTACTGGCTAAATAACATCAGAGCTGTATAACCACCTTCGACTTTCTATTCTATTCTGTGAAGCTATATTTTCTGTAGGTGCCTTTAGGCTAAAAGCTTTCATCTTTGGGTTGGTCTGTTCTCACTGACCATACACATCTTTTCCCAGTAAAAATCCATGAGTTTCCTCTTCATCTGATTAATATCAGTGAGCAACTCCACCCTAGGACAGAAAGCCAATAGACTGTTTCCAATAAATAACTCAGCATGCTCTCTTCTGGATGTGATGAGATTGACTGCTAGGCTCCATAAGCTGTTGAACCACAGCTGGGGTTTACAGATACTAAATGACACAGTAGTGCCAGTGGTTATGAAGTTTGTGTTTGAAAGCCTTGAGATGTACACACCAAGGAGTCTATGGTTATTGATTACTCTTAGGAATGTGTCTGGTTGATTCTTTAAGGTATATGTTCCAATGGGTTGACATTTCAAATACACATGCAGACAGACATGATGTATATACATATGTTTATAAATATGTATGTATGGATGTATGTAGAAACATACAACAAGGAATTCAGCTTTTAGAAAAGTTATTAGCTCATGTATGAGAATTGTTCTCAGCATAAGGGAACCAGATTGGGGCTGAGATTACAGGGTAGTCTACTCACTGTCATCACTGTCAATCTCACTGCTACTGATTACTATGAGTGGAGTCTATTGCTTTAGGTCTTGATTTGATTTGTTGAAAGTCTGAGTCAGTATTGGTCCACATGGCCTTATCAACAATTATGAAACCCCAGAAGCTCTGAAAATCAAAATTGGATTTATTAGTATGGATAAATTCATTTGGTGGCAAAACCCAACTTCAGCAGATGTGATTTTATATATAGTTTCGATTTCCTCACTTAGCGTGAATGAGTTTGGTGGCCACAAAGTCTATCCCCATAGTCTGATCAAGGAGTTACATGATGTAAGTATATTACTATTTAACTTCTAAAATATGAAACTTCCTGAATAATAAAACACTTCCATCCCCAAAGATTTCAGATAAGGAATGGAGAGCCTGTATTTAAGCTCATCTCATCAAAATGTGACTGCTATTTGCTTCAACTTTTTTGAGATATTTTGATCTTTTAACCTTTATTTTCTGTAAATTAATGATTCTCAAACTTTATCGTACATTGGAATCACATGGAGATCTTTGAAAAATACTGGTCTGACTCCTACCTTCGAACATTCTGATTTAATTCAGTTAGGGTATGACCTGGGTGTCAGCATTAAAAGCTGCTTAGGTGATTCTAGTGTGCAGCAAAGTTTGGAGACGACTGTTTTCACCTATCACAGAGTTATTTCTGGGGACGTGAATGCCATTGGGGCTGAACCTGGACATCATGAGGAGTGCTGCATGACACTTGAATTCAATTCAATAGCGTAGACACTGCTCTTGTGTTATAGCACCACAATGCATTTTGTTGTATGGTGGGTTTTGTTCTCATTCTTTTGTGTGGAGCTTTCTTTGGTATTAGAGTCATATCACCATTTTATATCACTGCAGCACAAAGACCGTCAATTTTCCACCCTAATTACACGTTTGATACGTGTGTAATTCAAAGTCATATAACAACTAGGTTTAGTTGCCCATAGCCTCAAAATAACCTTTCAACAATCAACTGGTATTCAATTACATAACAGCCGATTTTTGTCCTCTAAATTAAATAATCATCATGAATGCAGCATGTTTGAAAAACCATTGCCCCATTTGTGTCCTAGCTATTACAAAACAAAGCATATTATTTTCTAATATGTCCTTAGACAAATGCATCCAATCTAGGTTGTGAGTACTTAGAAATGAGAAGAAAAGAAAGAAAGAATTGAAGGGAAGCCTTCCCAAGAAGCCTGAAGTTCAGTTTGATTACCAACTAGTTCCTGATTCTCTCTGATTTATTTACTTGGACAAACTTAATAACTTCAGCATCAATGCCTTTCCAGATAGAAGAAACTTAGGCCAACTTTATGAAGATAAGTGAAGCTTTGATCGAATGAAGCATTTAGGTGACCCTGGATTTCAAGAAGGGAACTAGTTTTTCTGGGTTAAAAATGGGACCATGAAAACACACAGATCCTTACACCACCAAGAATGGAGAAAAATGTAAATGGTTTCCAACCGATGCAGAAGGAAAATGCTCCTCGTTGGTGATTGAGTTATAATGTAGCAAATTCACTTTCGTTTATGGAAAACGTTTCTTATTGTTAAAGGAGGCAAATGAATTAGTGATAAGCTTTGTCAGCAAGAAGCCTGCAGCCGTGGTTCTCCCAAGGGAAGAGTGACTAAAAAGTATACATTTAGTATTTGTCACAACTTAAAAGAAAATAAACTTGCTTTTACCACTAACTATGTGGCTAGTTCTGTTACCTAGAGCTTCAAAACCGGAATTTGTTTTCATAAGCAGATGCTGTTTTTCTTGGAGTTTTGCATTGCCAGCCATCCAAATAGCAATTAAAGCACAGCCAGCTTTAGAATTTGTGAGGCAATATAGCAAGAAGTACACACCTTTAGTAAGCCAGTATTCTCCAAGTGGGGTTGTGTTTGTTTTGTTTTGTTTTATTTTTACCTATTTAGCCACCTAAGAGCTAGAGTCCCGATTGCCGTTGTCAATTGGAGGCCACCAAGAAGAAAGAAAAAAATGTAAACGAATTGGGAAGGATCTGGATCATAACAACACCCCAGGATTGCTTGAGAATGGGTCCTAATAGGTTCACTATGAAGTGCACTGAAGAATACATTCATATTTACAACTGCAAATGTTATGCTTGGGGGCCGAGTGTTAGTGTCAAATCCTGCCTCACTAACAGAGAAGTGGCAGTTACTTATGCTCTGTTACTTTTTTTTTTTTTTAAGATTTTATTTATTTATTCAATGAGAGGCGCAGAGGCAGAGGGAGAAGCAGGCTCCTCGTGGGGAGCCCAATGCAGGACTTGGTCCCAGGACCCCAGGATCACGACCTGAGCCAAAGGCAGAGGCTCAACCACTGAGCCACCCAGGCCTCCCACCCTGGGACTATTTTGACCCTACTTTGTTTTCATAGTTGCGGCCTTGGCCTTTCTGCTCATCCTCCTCTGTGACCTAAACAAGCCTGCCCTGAAAGAATCATTCCCTTGTATGGAGGCTTCTCTACCATTTGTAGGGAATCTGTCTCTGCAATTGCTTGGAGTTTGCACCACATCAGCTATTTCTGTATGTACAGCTGCTGCCATTTCTAATGGCTATTACATAGATCCAGACAGGACTGAAAGCTCAAGTCTGAATGTTTTTTCCTATGTGCACAGTCTATCCTGGGAATGACTTTTTTCTACCCAAGCAGGTGCTATAGTCCTCAAGGCTTGGCCCATGACTCCCCGGCACCCCATCCTCCCCTGAGCTGCCCGCAGTGATGTGAGAACTATTTCACAGTTCTCTCTGGGGGAGATGTGTGAATAGAGGTGGAAGAATGGGGGAACTGCCAGCCTCTGTTGGACTTCTTCAGAAAGGGTCCCCTACTGTCCATGAAAACTCCCTAGTACCCTCCAATATAATACCACCACCCATGCTCCTCCATGCCAGCTTGGGACAAACCAATAGAACCAAGAATAAAGCAATTCAGGATCTGAAGCTTATTGATTTAACAACTCCATTCTGGCATTGAGTAGAAAAAAGTAGCACAGACAATAGATCCTAAGGATGGAAAATCTCAATATCCAGATATGAGCATGCAGCCCAATATTGGAATGTGCAGCCATAAGCATTTCCATTGTTATTCATTCAGGACATGATGATGACATTCATTTGAGGCCCGGGATCATTCAGTTGCTAGGAAATAAAGGTGACCAAGATACTCTCCCTGCTACCAGAGAGGCTCCCTCAGGGGGCCCACCTTCTATTTTGATCACAGCTCAGTTTCCAGCTGTGTACCTTCTTGTGTAGTCAGTCAAAACTCTCTTCTTCAGAGACTGTCATAATCAAGGGTGTCTGTCACTTGGCTCTGGTGCAGCAACCGGAGCCTAAAATTCTCATGCATTAACAGTAGTTACCAGCTCCAAATTCCTGGGCCCCAGGTTTCAGGAAAATGACATTTACGAATGCATTCATCAAAGAGGAGTTTGGTTTCCCCTATTACTTTTCAAGCCATTTTTTTTAAACAAGAAAGAAGTCTGACTGGTGAGGCAATCTGGCCGTACTCTTTCTCTTGAAAGCAAGAAAAGAAAAGAAAATGTGAGTAATATTACATAAAAACCAGTGCAGCATTCTGTGCATGGCAGGTACATAAAAGATGTTGAATTAAATTAATTTCATTAAGAATGAAGACCTGAGTGGTGCTGTGTGCATTGTGAAGTATTCCTGCCTAGGAAGGAGAGCTGGCTAATTGATAATAAGTATTTCTTTCTAGATGTTCTTGAACATATTGAGTTGTTCACTCATATGTCCTTCAACATTTAAATCTCTCTGCCCAGATTATATAGTTTTAAGGTCAGATTCTTGAGTAGCCTGTACCATCACTGTATGTCACTCTGTATCTTACCACAATAAAAATGTGGGTGGCTTCAAGACAGATATTGACATTAGAGCTAAAAATCAGTAATAAAATATGGGAATACTGGTATCCAGGTCCTTATTATAACACAGGATCACATGCCAGGCCTGCTTCAGAGCCGAGGAAAATTCCATGCAATGATATTTATTTGATTATAATTCTCCACAGCTACTTAATATTGCCCTCATATCTAAACATTGTACAAGACAAAAGGCAGGACAAAAATTGACACTAGAAGTTATTATTTCACCATGAGCTTTTGTGGAATTTTTGCTTAACATAACAATGACAACCCTAACCAAAACATTTCCTTGGGAGGTAATGACTCAATGGGACTAAGTGAGGATGGGTAGAGCAGCAAGTGACCCATTGTTAAAACACAGGATGTGCCAAGGATCGTGATGGATTTGACTATGATCCAATCCAATTAGGAAATGTCAAGCATTTATGTTCAGAACTAAATGTCTCTCAGGAAGCTGATTCAACATATAACTGGTAAGTTACTGAAAACTATACTATACGTACTTTACGAGAGAATGGAGGTTATCCTGACTTCAGTGGAGTCCACAAACACCTACTTAATTAATCCACATGAATAAGGAAGTACATCTCTTAACCAGGAATGCCTTTTCTGGCTCACTTCCTTGCACCCTTACCACATCCCACCCCACCAAAAGTTAAATACAAGTTCTCAGCAAGGTTTAAGCTACTTCCATCAATCGGGTCAGAAGCATGGGATCTCTTTTCCTTCTCTATCTGTATTGGTACACTAGGATCACCAGGACAAAATACCACAACTGGGTGGCTTCAACAACAGAAACTTTGTCCCTCCCCACCAGCTCTGGAAGCCAGAAGTCTGAGATAAGGTGTCAGCAGGGTTGGCTCTTTCGGGAGGATGTGAGGGAGAATCTGTTCCATGCCTCTTCCCTAGCTTCTGATGCTTTACTGGCAGTCTTTGGAATTCCTTCATTTGTCAATGCAATGCCATATTCTCTGCCTTCATCTCCATGTGGCATTTTCCCTGTGTCTATGTCCATGTCCTTATTTCCTCTATTTATAAAGACACCCTGTTGTATTGGGTTAGGACCACCCTAATGACCTTATTTTAACTTCATTGCCTCTGTAAAAACCTGTAATGTTGAAATAAGGTCATGTTGTGAGATACTGGACTTATAACTCCAACGTATGTATTTTGTGGGAAGCAAAAGTCAGCCCATGACACCACATATCAACCACGCTTTGTCTCTGTCCTCATTCTGATCTGATCTACCTGATGTTAGGTCATGGACAGAACATTAATGTGAACTGATTTGGTCCCGCGGGTTTCGGTAGGAACAGGAATCAGCTAATCGGTCTGTGAACAATGCTTTCTTCTTCCCTCTCATCAGGTAGGAACATCCATAAAAGATGTAGGACAAAGCAGTACTTGATTTCTTCCATAGATCAAGCTCATACTCATGGGCATGCATAACCTCTGTAACACACACACACACACACACACACACATATACACACATCTAAGGAATCTGTTAAAATAAATACCCAGGGCACACCCTGAAAAGAAATAGTGACAAGCCACACGTGCTATATACAAGAGAAAAGCTTTTTGTCAGGAGGGCCTAGTTGTTCTATAAGTTTTGTAGTTGAAAGCCTGTGTCTTTTTATATACAAGCTGGCAGATTCATCTCCTACTTCACTGACTACATAGCTCTAATGATCTGGCCCTGGAAGCATCTTGGCACACCCTTCAGTTTGTCGGACCCACAAAGTACCTACATGTGGCTATGACAGTCCTTCTTTAAGTTGACAGTTTGGAGCCAGGCTCATGTATGCCTATAACTCTGGGTGCGGTGATCTGGGAAGAACAGCAGAGCAAATGTTGCATTACTATTACTGATTTGGTTTTCTTTCAAATGCAGAAGTTCCAACAGACAGATCTTTAAGAATACCAAAGTCTGCTAATAAGCCACCTATGTACCAAAAGTAATGAGTGTGATATGCATGGAAATTAAGTTTTTCCCTGAGGTGGAAATTACATTTTAAAAGAAGAGCTGGTAATCTTTTATAAGTAATGATCCATGAGCTATGTTTTCAGAAGGTCTGTTCTTTGAAATAACTGTTGTGCCCGCATCGCACACACACAGGGAAGCAACTTTTTGAAGTTGTATCTCTGCCTGCTTTGTTCTGCTCTGTAACCAGCCCTGCAGTCCTTTGCAGTAGGTGGCCTTCCTCTGCGCTTGTGCTTGCTTGTTAGACCTAGCCACATCCTCATCTTTTATGGGAATGCTGCTAAAAATGGCTGAACCTGAGGAGACACCTGGTGGAGAATGGAAGCATTCATCTCTCTTGGTAAGGCATTTTTATTTCTTCTTTTCCGATAGTATTTCAGATGATAAGAGATCAAGGTAATGTCACAGAATCCTTGTATTTGCTTTTTAGCAGTCTGGAGATGTGGAGCAATTATGCAAGCAGTACAAAAAGATGCTACACTAATTTAGCCTCCTTCTAGAATAGTTTATACCTTATGAATTTAATTATTATTTATTTATTCACTCATCTCTGTAGTATAGGTATGCCAGGGAAGCAGAGGTCTTGGTCCCTCTGGGGAGCTTAACTGAACTATGGAGGCAAGACATATAGTCATTGAGAGCAGGGATTAGAGGTGTAACTGTGCGGGGTTGAGACCACACATAAATGCTAAGTGCCAGGTAAGCAGAGAACAGGTGAATAGGGGAGAGCTCGTGAATGGATGGATTGGAAGTGAAGTGTTATGCAACTGGAAGATTTGGTTGAACAGAGAAGGGGTAGTGGCTACTAGGACTGTGTATGGGGAGAAAGAAATAGAACAGGTCTGAATAGCTGGTGGAAGGACAGCCGTGTATCTATAGCAGAGAGATAGGGGATAATGATGGGTATGTTAGACTAGCTTGTAAGGTACAGTTTACTAGAAGAAAGTTTCTTAGTCTCAAAACTGAGGCTGTCTGGCCTCAGATGATATATTCAGTAGGCATCTGGCATAACAAAATATCAGTGGTTTGGGAGTCAAAAGTAATGACTGGTCTCTGAGTCTTCTCCTAACCAGCTGTGTGTGCTATTACTACTAACCCCAGCCAAAACTCAGTGGCTTAAAACAACAATCGTTTATTATTCTGCAGGAGTCTGTTGGCCAGCTGATCTAGGTGTAGCCAGGGTGGCTCTGCTCCACATTTCTCTCATTCTTCTTCTGAGATCCACATGCTGTCCTGGGCATGTTCTTCTCGTGTCGTTGGTGGAGGGTCCAAGTGTAAATGTAAACACACAAGATCCCTCAGGCTGACCCTCAGAATGGACACACCAAGGCTTCTCTCTTGTTCTGTTAGACAATGCAAGTGATAAAGGCAAAGTCAGCATCAAGGTGTGGCAAATATTCTCCTCTCCTTTAGTGGAGGAAGTTGAAGTCACTTAGCAAAGGCTATGGATGGAGGGAGGGGTGAGGAATTCAGTCAATGATGTAATTTACCACAGGTAATTCCTGTTAAACTCCCAGCTATATTGTCTTCATCTCTAAAATAGAGTAATAATGTCTGTCCCTTCACCCCAAGAATTATGAAGATAAATACAATAATTCATTCATGTACAAGCTTTTGCTCAGCAGCAAAGCATAATGCAAAGTAAGGAATAATTATTTTGCACCTGCTTATATCCTCTCCCTTAGGCAAAAAATGTGAAATTATTTTAACTCCAGTGCCAGCCCCTAAAATCTAGCATAAGACTCTATAAAATTTCCTGATAGTATGTACTTCTTGAAGAATGGTAGGGTGAAAATTTCTATGATGGCCTTGAATATATCCAGAGGAATAATTAAAAAAAAAAAAAAACAAAACTCTTGCATGTTGCTCCTGTTTCCTTCATAAATGTTCAGATAACACAGAAGATACACTATCCATCAGAAAAGTCTTTATGACCACTTCTTTCCCTGAAGTGACAGAGTTCTAACGCTGCTAATTCCAC
The DNA here is from genome assembly GCF_003254725.2 of Canis lupus dingo. NCBI lineage: Eukaryota > Metazoa > Chordata > Mammalia > Carnivora > Canidae > Canis > Canis lupus. The sequence goes on along the minus strand of NC_064258.1, from coordinate 29,834,691 downwards.
ACACCCTTGCGCTTCTCTACACCCAAAGCATGAGTGCATAAGGCGGTAAGTGGCCTAGGTTCCAGGAGGGACAAACAGAAGGGTCCAAACTAGGATTGACATAAAATCTTTGTCTTTTAGCATTATGCTCTAGTTAAAAGTGAGTTAACCTTTTGGACATGTTCAGAGTTAGTCCCATACATGTTCAGACTTATTAATTCATTCAAAAATTATTGACTCCTGAGGGTAAGTAGCATGGAACTCAGCATTATTTAGGATAAAAGGTAATATGTTACTTTCACACTGGAGCAGCTTGAACTCCAGGGCATGAAAGATACTTCTTAAAAAAGCAAGTTAGGCTTTTTCAGTGGTTTTTAGTCATCTGGATTAATTGAAGAGAAGAGAATGAGTTTTCCTGATTTTCTGCAGCAAGGCATAAGTTCGTAACTGACTTTTTTTAAAAAAAGATTTTATTTATTTATTTGAGAGAGAGTGAGCGGGCATCAGCAGTGGGGAGAGACAGGGGATGAAGGGGAAGCAGTCTCCCTGCTGAGCAGGGAGCTCAATGCCACACGGGGACTTAATCTCAGGATCTGGGGATCACGACCTGAGCTTAAGTCAGACACCTAACTGGCTGAGTCACCCAGGCACCCTCATAAGTGACTCAGTTTAATCAGGGTTGACTTTAAAAGGAAGTGTGCTCTCCCAGATGACAATCAGCTCTTCTCGTGGAGGAGAATGAGGGAGGAAACAGATTTTCGCCTATCTGCACTATGAGCTCTGGTTCCTCACTTCACAGTTAATTCTACAGAGTTATTTTGGGAGAGATTTAAACTGGGGGAGTTAGGACATCCACATAATCTCACATTTGAAAAAATGAAAGAAATGACCAAGATGATTCAGAACTGAAGTCTGTTCAAAGCCCAAGCCCTGCAGAGGAGATCATGTGCTGAGAATAAAAGAAGAAAGAGCAACTAGAAAGAGATACATTTCCACTTGTCATGATACTTTTCTACTCCCAGCGACTAAATCTAAAGACATGTCCATGTTAAGTTGCAAAATGTTGTGTTTCTGATGGAAGGTTTTAGCTGAGTTCCTTTATAGGCAGAGGTACCATTCAGGCTGATTTGGACTAATTTGGATTAGATTGGCTTAAATTGAATCCAAATTTGATTGAATTAAAATAAAGCTTTTGGAAACATCTATTTACAAAGTCCATGGAATCCTTCAGATGTGTGTGGTTTCCCCCTCTCCCTAGCCCCTTTTTTGGTCTCTGAAAGGCAATGCCTTGCAGCTCCTTTTTCCAAGATAGAAAAAAAGAATCAGCCATCAACAAGAGTCCAGAACCCAAGAACAAACTAGAAAATATAAATTGGTCTGTGTAGAGGAAGAGAGTGTATGTGGTGAGAAAAGCAGCTGCTATTTCAGACTTCCACAGGGCAATTATAAGGAACAGGGCAGAAAACATGATTGGGAAAAAGGTGAGGAAAACATCGATTCCATAAGGTGTTATGAAGATCCTAGAGTTTGTATTCAGTCAACCTGCACCCTCATTCTCATTGTGGTCAGCTGTGCCGTCCTCCTCACCGCCCCAACCCTGAGCCCATCTACTTATCTCTTCACTGTAGAATGGGGACAGAGGATCAGCCCGTTAAAAGAGAGGACGGAGCTCCTGCAGCTGCCTGAGTCAGAGTTCTTTGAGTATGAGTGGCTAAAGCGGTGGTATTGTACCAAACAAAAGGACAAGTCCAAGTTTACCGCAGGCAATGGAAAAAGCCTAGACTTGGAAGTCAAATAGCAGTTGGGCTTATTTACTTTTTAATGCACTTTATTAAGGTATTCTTGATACACAAGAAGAAGCCCTGTCTGTTTGATGTATGCAGCTTGATGCGTTTGGAGTTAAGTATATCCTTGCAACCACCACCACAGTCTGTCCTAATGTATTCTTCACCTTCAAAAGTTTTCCTCTGCCCTCTTTACTTCTTCTTCTTCTTATCATTATTTGTGTATGTGTGAGAAGAACACTTAATGTAAGATCTGCCCGCTTAGCAAATTTTAAGTGTACAAGATAGTTGTATCAGCTATAGGTGCTACGCCGTACGGGAGCTCCCTAGGATCAATTCATCTGGCAAAACAGAAACTTTGTAGCTGTGTTTTATAATCTAGGCTTACTAGCATGGCCTTAGACTAGTGTCTCAACTCCTGTGTGTCTGTTTTCTCATATATGGAAAATAAATTATTAACATTGTCATAAGAATTATATCAGGTAATGTATATAAATAACCAAGCAGGGTGGTTTAAACAAAGTAGGCACCTATTACTCAAGCTCCAGATACGATATTATGAAAATAGGAGGCAATCTTTGATGAATTAATTATTCATATGAGGATTTAGAGCCTAGTAAAGGCAAGAATACTGCATGGATTTGTGTGCCAACTCAGAGTGATTGGCAGGCTCTGCCTGGAGAATTGGGATGAGAATGTTTTTGAGAAAAAACAGACTAGGAAATTATGTGGTGGTGGGCTTTTGCTGCCTGAAATGTATGAAGAAACAGAGGGCAAAATATGCCATGTTCTTACTATTTCTGGGTGAGTACCAATAGACAAACACAGAAAATAAAAATAACACGCATGTCTAAACTTCAAGAATCGCATGGCCTAGTGGGAGATAAATACCAATAAATTAAGTGTTACAAAAGCTACTCTACCCTCTAGCACCCTAATAATCTGGGAAGATGTCTCTCAGAGTGCTTATTCCAGAAGGGGGTATCATTGAAATTTCCCAGAGGGACGATTCTTGAACTCTGACAAATAGCAGTCAGTCCTGCAGAGGGTAGAGAAGAAGCAGCATTTATCCCTGTAAAAGGGAACAACACAAAGACAGAGTCATGAACAACCACAGGAAGGCAAAGAGCATGGAGGCTCGTAAATTTGAAAACAGCATTTGTATGGGAAAGTGGCTGAAGGTGAGATTGTTGAGGTAGGCAGGCTGCATACCATGTTAAGCTCTACCAAGGCACGTTTTTGGCTTGATTTGAGGGCAGTGATGTGCAGTCCGATTCGTAGCTCCAAGGACTGCCCATTCATATGCATTAAAAACAATTTCCTTGACATGTTGAAACTTAAACACTGATGAGATGCCATAAATTTTTATGTGCAGTTTCATTCTCTTACCATGATCTGTGCCATCTCAATGATGGGGTAGGTCCTAAGATTAAACAAAATTGTGTGTACTTAGAGTTTATTGTTCCGACAGGTTGTTATTGCCATTAGCATAGATAAAAACAACAATGGGAGTAAGGATTTCTAGGGGACAGCTGGTGTTCATTTTGTTGTTCTACTCTTTCTTCCTTATAAATTATTTTCTAATACCCCTGGGAAGCTGGTACCAATTTCCCTCAAAGAATTAACCACCCATTTCTCTCTGTACCCAGAGCACACTGATTATATGTGTCATGTTTTTTATTATTATTATTATTCTGACAGAACCTTGTTAGTTTTTTCATATTGTAAGCTGCTAGAAGACTGTCAGAACTATTGTATTAACTTCTGGAAGACAAGGACCAAGGCTTATTTGTCATTGTTCTGGTCATAGGACTCAGTCCTGTGCTTAGCACATAGCAGGGGCTCAATTACTGTGTGTCCAAAAGTTAACTGAATGATGATTTTTGCTATTTGATGTTTGAAGTTTAGTTATCATTGTGATGGAATTGGTCATCTACCAAGATTCCACTATTGTTCATAAAGTTGTGTATCTAAATACTTGCCATGTTATCGGGGTATTTGTAGTCCAAAAACAGATTAAAGGACAAAGGCTGTGATGAACTTAAATTTATCAGGCTTATAAAAATTAAATATAAAGCAACTTATGATTATGGTTTTAGTTATTAATTATAACACCGTAATAGATTAAGCTAACTTAATCTCCAACAGACACATTGAGATGATCAGCTCTTGGAGTAAAATTCTCCTGATTATATAACAAACAAGTATCTTCTGAATTAACATCAAGAATAACAGTGTCATGACTTAACTGTACAGGTGGGCTAGTTAAATACAGGGAAGTGATTTATGTCTATGGGAAATTAAAGAACCACTGAGGAAAAGAATCCTAATGGGAATTAGTTGTCATTCTTTGGCAAGTCCAAGAAGAGTTGAAGGAAGAGCAAACTATGATGACTCTGGGCAGAAGGTGAAATTGCAAAGGAGAAGCAATTATAGTATCCTCCCTGTAGACCAGTATAGGAGTGAAATGCAGAAGACAAAGATGACACAGAGAATAGGAAAGATGGTGGCATAGGTGGCATTCCCCTGTGGTTTTGGGAAGGGCTGCAGTTATTGGGGTTCACTCAGATTATGAGGCATGAGGACCCCAGAATAAGTAGGAAAACTCTATTCATGTAGGGGAGGTGCCCCCCCAAGATTTAATTTTAGACAATGGCACATTTCGGCATTATGTACAGTGCAAATGTGATTTTAATTACATGTAATTTTGTCATGTTACAAATTTCCATCAAGATAACAGTGCAACTAGATTATCAGTCCTCGATTTTAGGTATTTCCAAGAATACTGCTGGATAGAGTGGCAAGGGAAAGGAGACAAGAAAGCAGTCGATGTTAACATGCACAGGCACAATGCTGTGCTAGTTCAATAGGACACTGTTGATAAGCAGAAGAAACCATCCCAGTTTTGAAGAGGTCTGCCTTTATTTTGGTGCTCTTTAATGTCCAACTTTGCTGTAATTCCTCTACCAGAGATTTTCTGTTTGTTCTATACTCAGTCAGACTAGCTCCATGATTGTTGGGTCATACCTTTAGCTAATCAATTCCACATCACTATGGACCTTTTTTTAATTCATTATTGAAGTACTTCCCAAGCACTATAGTAAGAAGCACCCAGGGCTCCCAAATTGGCTCAAACTCTAAATAAAGCCAGTAAAATGTATCATGGACACTCTTTGTTCCATGTCACTCTCCCTTGGCTTTTAGGGGTCACTTCTCTCTCCCACCCAATCTTATTCTCAGCGTAGGATCTAGAACTAGTTAGTTAGACTTTGATATGAGTTTGGGGCCATGATGATGAATATCATTGATCTTTAGATATGAAAATGATGGCAAATATATATTAGTCTAATCTACATGTATTAGATCTAAGGACACCATGTCCCCCAGAGAAATCTCAAGTGCCGAAGCAAGTTAATGGGAGACCAGGGAGCCTGGTGCTCGTGTTAAGAGAACAGCTGCTTCATCATAAAAATTGTCTTTAGTTTCAAGCAGGAGAAAGTTCAATCCAAATTAGCATAAGGAAAAAAGAACAAAAAGTGCATGGGGTGAAGCCAGCAGAGACTCATATAGCTGGCCATTCCCAGGGATGGTCTGAACACATGGTTTTCCTCTCTCCAATTTTCAACTTTTCTTCCCGGGGTCAGTTCTGTTTTCACACTTGCTTTCTTCTTGTCTCCCAAGATGGCTGCCAGCACCTCTGGAGTTGCTTGCCTCCTCAATGACATTCAGTAGGAAAAGAGAGTTTTCATCTCAGTATCCTTGGTGAAATCCTCCACTTAATACTAACTAGACCAGCTTAGATCACTTGTCCACCCCAAACCAGTCACTGTGACCAAAAGAATGTGAATGGCTTAGCCTAGGTTATGTGTTTTGCCCTTACCCATCGAACTGGCAGGGAGCCAGATTCCCTATGACTGTATGGACCAACCAAAAAACAAAAACAAAAAACAAAAAAACAAATAAACAAAAAAAAGGAAGATCTTTGGGAAAGTGGGAAGTAGGAAGGAATGCCAGGGAAGCAGCAAGAAATTGCTTCGTGGTACAATTGATTCATAAACTACTTAAGTTACAGAAATGCAAACTTTGGTGACTATAACATTTTCTCTATATATTTTTTTCTCCTGTTTGCATATAGTCCTGGATAAGCTGGTGTATTATTCCACACTTGGGTTCAGGGTCAGGTAGAAAGGGCAGCATAGCCAGTCATTCTCAGCCCTAATTCTACTCTGTACATGTTGCCGAGTTCTCAAATGGACTAGATTTTTAGCCTGAAAATACTGTCCCTGTCTTTATTTCTATGTTCATAGTGCCTGGCACCAAATAGATCTTCAGCAGAAAATGCTGGCAAAACTGAGATGACAGCCTCCTCTCCTGGACATCCAGACATTGATGTTTGTCTTAATTTCCACTTTCTAGGCCAACCTCATCTGGATGACTAAATGTCTGCCCAGTTACTCACAAGGACCTCTCCAATGTATTAAATCTCACCGGAGAGCCCAGTTTCTGCTTCCTGATCTCCTAAATCCTGATTCCATCCACCATCACCAACCCCAGTGGTTTCTATATTGGGGTTACTTGATGAATATCAGCCACAGCCAGATGCTATGTGTGCTAAGGCAAGTTCTATGCCTCTGGTTGGTCCCCATGTCAGTCGCTAGAATGATTTCCCATTCTTCTTCCAAATTCCCCCTCCTCTCTATCCTGTAGGCAAAGGCCAAGGTAACATCTAAAGCAGCAATGTCCTTGCTGTGTGAATCACCTCTAGGTCCCTGGCTTTTCCTGGACTTTTCACAACTGCTTGGATCCTGACTCAGTGCTTCTTTAGGATTTTGTTCACAAAGCTGCTACACACTTGGATCTCCAGGAACTCACAGAGTTTGAAATGACACAAAAAGGGATCTGCAAAGTCCTAACCCTTTTATCTGTAGGAAAAGCCTCTGGATTTCCCTTTATCCAAGTGTTGATCTTTTCCCACCTAATCCCAGATTTTCCCACAACTCTGCCCTACGTTACCTCCATTTGTATTTCCAAATCTCTTTTGGGGAGTCATTTCTGTGAGGCATGTCTCTTCTACATTATTGTCATGGTCACCCATCTAATTTTGTAGATGAGCATAATGAAACCCAGGGAAGTTGAGTGACTTTTATAAGGTCACATGGCTGGTATGTGGCAGAGTCTGAATAAGTCTCTTAATGCTAATTGTTAACTTAATTTAAAACACCCAAAATAGGGCGGCCTGGGTGGCTCAGCGGTTTAGCGCCACCTTCAGCCCAGGGCGTGATCCTAGAAACCCAGGATGAGTCCCACATCGGGCTCCCTGCATGGAGCCTGCTTCTCTCTCTGCCTGTGCCTGTGCCTTTCTCTCTCTCTCTCTCTGTCTCTCTCTCTCTCTGTCTCTCTCTCTCTTTCTCTATCTCTCATGAATAAATAAAATAAAAAAATCTTTAAATAAAAAAACACCCAAAATAATTGTTAAATTATGAAAACCACTTAAAGATAACACATACTGATCACTTTGATTGAAGCAATACTCACAGTAACTTCAAAATTCATAACTTAGGGCAGTGAAGAAGAGGGTAGAAGTTAGTCACAATGATATAGAACAAGAGAGGCTGATAATCTACAATCCTGAGCATTTGCCTTTCAGGGAAACCATCAGAAAATAACATAAATGAGAACACGACTCAAAGTTTTTTTCCTTCAACTTAATAATAAAACAATCAATTATGCATCTCTGGATTCTCATTTGTTTTCTTGCTTCAAGGACAAAGTGAATAGTACATCTTCAGGGAAATGTTCTCTATTAGGAGTGATTGACAAAAATTTCCTGGTGAGTTAACTGGTCCCATTGTAAACATGTTCTCACATAAAGAAATGCATGTCAATGAAGGTGAAGCAAGAGCCCCCCTGCCTGCCCACTCTAACAGGATGACAAATATTATTAATTTTATTATTTAATTTTATTATTTTTATTTTTATTTTAGAGAGGGAGTAAGGAGAGGAGCAGAGGGAGAGGGAGAGAGAATCTTAAGTAGGCTCCAAGCTGGGCAAACATGGGGCTCGAAGCAGGGCTCAGTCTTATGAGATCATGACCTGAAATCAAGAGTTGGACACTTAACTGACTGAGCCACCCAGATACCCCAACAAATGTTTAAAAAAATGTGTTTTCTGACCCTAAGTTTAGTACTTGGGAATTCAAGCTTCCCTATTTTTGATTCTAAAATAGAGAGTTTCATGCAGACCTGTAAAATATCTTATTTGAGAGATCAGAAAATGACCTCTTCAAACTGAATTAGTTTTATTCAAGTTCAATACTGGAAAAATGATTTACATGAAGAAATGGCCCTGGTTAATGATGACATTCCATTCTACTCTGATTCCATCAATTTTTTCAAATAAGGAATGATCTTTGGGAGCTTATCAGAACCACTTGAAGTTTTTTTCCTCTTGCACTTGGGTTTTAAATCTTTCTTAATGAATTGCACAAGGCTGTTGATTAGCTGATATTTAGTGATTCTTAAAGTTTTGACTTGAAAGATGGTAATTGCTAGCATAATACTGCTATGAGTTTAACAGAAGAAAAATAAAGTCAAAACACTTTACTTTTACTTTTTCTAGAATACTATTTTTTCCTCTTTGGCAAAGCTTTTCAAGTCCTTTGCTTCAAGCTGATCTCAGTAATTAAAAGAATGATTTTAAAAACTCAAAAAAGATTCTGCATATTAAAATTCATTAAAATTCAATATTCACAAAACAGGATATTTTATCATAAGTATATATGGAGAAGAAAATGGGAAGGAAATTAGGTGCTTCCTCCATCCATATGCATTGCCCAAGTGTGTTTACTACAGTTTAGTTGTATGACTGAGAAGTTGCCACCTTAGTAAGTAGTTACATGGACATTAGCTCAATTTCTTTTTAGAAACTTGAAAAGAGGAAGGAAGAATGAAAGTAAAGAAGAAGAAAAACCCTACTTGCTAAGCTGTCCATGACAACAGTGGCCATTTGGTGTGCCTGGGTGGCTCAGTTGGTTAAGCATTAATTAAGACTTTTGATTTTGGCTCAGGTCATGATCTCAGGGTTGTGAGATCAGGCCCTGTGCTAAGTGTGGAGCTAGCTTGGAATTCTCTCTCCCTTGCTCTCTGCCCCTACCCCCCACTCACTCGTGTCCATGCACACACACCTGTGCTCTCTCTAAAAAAAAAAAAAGAAAGAAGAAAGAAAGAAAGAAAGAAAGAAAGAAAGAAAGAAAGAAAGAAGAAAGAAAGAAAGAAAGAAAGAAAGAAGAAGGAAAAGAAGAAAAGAACAGCCATTTAATTCCTGCAGAAGTGGTATATTCACAGCTAATAGAACTAGTTCACTGGTGAACAAAACCATTTGTTTGCTGTGAAATGGTACAAACCCATTTACCTCAAAAATAAGGACTATATATAAGCTTATACAAGGTCATTGCAATCAAATAAGTGGGGAAGCCATTCACATAAGTAACTGAGCATTATGAAAATATAGCAACTGGATAATGATGGAGTATCCCCCAGACTAGGGTGTTGTCATGGAGACACAACCAAAGTGAGCCTTGCAGTAAGCTTGGCAGGAAACAGTCTTGCTAAGCCAGGCTGCCAAAGCCCAGGTGCCACCTGTCTGTAGCCTACCCTGGGGAATGGTCAGATAGATAAGTTCTCACTGTGACCTATTTCAGAAAAACTCTTAATAAAAGTAATTGCAAGAGGGAGGAATTAGGAAGGATTGTTATAGACATCCCAAGATCTTATTTTTAAAAATGCTACAGAATGCATGGCATGTTGCCCAGTAGCATGAAAAAAACCACTTTCATAATCAATCTATCATTTCACCTAGGTAATATCAGCAATATTTTTTTACAAAGATATCAAAGGTTCAGTCTGAAAATTCCACTTTGATTCAAAACCAAACCATTTAACCATGTCCTAGTTTTTAACATATCTTAGCACTGTGCCTTAATAAATAATATTTTTGCATTGTTATTTAACCTTTTTGGTGCTTTATATCTTACCCTTCTAAATGGACTAATGTCATCTAAAGATAATGACACCATATGATCCTTCTTTTACCCCCAGTCTATTTCTCCTACTCTATAGGCTCAGTAAATATTTGCTGATTTAATTGGGTTTAATTGTACACCTCCATCTCTTCAGTAGCTCTTCCTCTCCATGACACATACTTCTTCTGATTTTCCTATTGCCTCAGCTGCCTTCAGACTGAGGACCTACCATATTCTTATCAATCACCTATTTACAACTAGAATGTGGTCCAGACCACAATGTAGTTAGTGGCTGAGTTACTGCTGCCTGCTACAAAATTTGCTGGCAATGGTCCCTACTCTAAGAATCACTTGCCCTGGATTTTTTTTTTCAACTTTTGAATCCATCATTTATCTGAAAGACATTCTTTTCTTTGGACTAGCTGCCTGGACTTTGTAGACAGAACATAAATGGCTTATCCACTGACTCCTGGAAAAGAGGTAGGATGAACATCTTTCACGGATGGGCATTCCTGCAGTGCTTACATTCCTGTACACCTACAGCTGCCCTAATTAAGTGAGGAGACAGCAGAAGTTTAGTGGGTAGGGCAATTGGAGCTACATTCAGGTGATGACATGGATCTGGAATTGATTCTACTCACTTACAAACTCTTGTTGAGCCTGTCCAAATATTCTCAGTCCACATAAAATGCTGCTGTTGGCAATAGAGTGATATTTAAGAACACATTTTGAAATGTTCCATTTCTTCTTAATTATTAATTAGGTGCCTCAAGACATATGACAGAAACCCTTCTTATAAGAATGTCATTAATAAGAAATTTCCAGATAAAATTTTCCCTCATTAGAATTTGTGGGGGGTGGGGGTGGGGGCTGGGAGTTTCTAAAGACATGAACAAATTATTGAGCTAGATTCTTATGTTATCTGATAAAGGCATCAAGTTAAACACTGTAAGAAACATTCATTGTATTTCTCTTTATTTTTAGTAAATGTTCCTAAGTTCATTTAGAGTGCTGAGAAAACAGATCAGGGGACATACATATGTTGACTGGGCTGAGGAGGTAAGGAAAATTCTATACCACAATTAGTAATGTCATACTCTCAACTGTGAGGGATGGAGTCTGCACTGGCTGAAAATCCAGATTCTGGGGAGGGGCCAGAGCTGTAATGTTGGAGACATCAAAAGATGAAGGATGGTGACCAAGGACAATTCCTGTAAATGTCACAATTTAGGTTGAAGCTTTCATGTGTAGTCATTAGGACTTTATTGCTGCCTGTGCCACTAACTATATCTCCTCAAAGTTATTCTCTTTCCCTTGAACTATGCTAGGTCTGTTAGAATGGGCAGTGAGGTTGAGTTTAACCATAGAAGTCAATCTCAAGATGCAGCAAGACCAGAAGAAGATTAGAAAAACAAGAAAAATGTTTCACCTTGATTCTATACAGACTGAGCACCTAGTACCTACTCACCAAATGGTAACTAAGGTATTCTTTGGTAAACACAGATATGATAGCAAGTGTCTACTATTTTAGAAAACCTTGAATAAAAGTGCAAATGAATTGACACGTAGTTTTGTGATTTTGTAATCTTTTTTTGTCTTTTTATGCAGCATACACTGAACATAGGTTTATATATTTTTATAATAGAATAAGTCAGTGAAATTTGACTAGGAAGGAAAGGAAAAAGACAGGGAAATTGGTAGGATGAGACAGGTCTGATGTGGACTTTTCTTAAATAGAAGGGTTCAATGATAGCATTTCAGGTTGAAAGGAAAGACTTAGAGGAAAAAAGAGTATTACATGTGAAAGATGAGAGGTTAACTGATTTTATCTTATTCTAAATAAGGAGTGGGGATGTAATTAAAAATGATAGTGGAAGAGGTAGTCCAGAATTGAAAGAGACCTAATTTACACTTTGAATGTTGAAGAAAGAGGAAGAATGTTAGGAAATGTGACATAAGTTTGTAAAGGGAATTTGTGTGTTCGAGATGGTTCATGCCAGGTGGATCGAGTTTTTTTTTTTTTTTTTAAGATTTTATTTATTCATTCATGAGAGACACAGAAAGAGAGAGGCAGAGACACAGGCAGAGGGAGAAGCAGGCTCCATGCAGGGGGCCCAAAGTGGGAGTTGATCCCGGGACCCAAGGATCATGCCCTGAGCCGAAGGCAAACATTTAACCCCTGAACCACCCAGGTGTCCCAGGATTTTTTCTTGATGAAAATACAGAACACATTTGTTAAGAGTCATGAGGAAAGGAGAGTTGATAGAGACAATGAGAAGAGTGCTAATGGCTTTGAATGGTCCCTAAGAAGAAAGGTTGAAGAAATCGGCAGGAAATTAACTGAAGGATTTAAATGATGGTAAGGACACTAATACTGGCATTGGCTTTGCCAATAAGGAGATTTCAAAATGCAGGTATTAAGAATGATCCCTAAGTATTCATAAGATTTTGGGTCATTTTTCTAACACCCAATATTAATTAGTTACCCAACTTTGGTTCTTATATACTTACATACAAAATTACTTAGCTGATATAATTACTGACAGGATTTACTTAGCTAAGACAAGAGCCTCATCTAACTCAGCTGTATTTTCTTCCCAGTCTTATAAACCATCAAGCCTATCCCCCACACCAAGCAGCAGTAACTGCATAAGAATAGGGCATACTATTCCTTCTGATTGGAATGCTCTTCTGCTTTTTGGCAGGTGAGCCTCTCCTCATCTTTTAAGTATTAGTTTCTTTTTCTTTAAGCATTTTCCACTCCTTAGCCAAATTTGGCCCACCTATGGTTCTTTCTCATAGTATCTTATTCTTATTTATTTATTGCAATTTATAATTTTATATTTTTATGTTTCTCTGTTTAAAACATGCTTTCCCACCAGACTGAAAGCTTCATTAATATGTGGTTATGGTTATTGTGTTTAGTATAATATCCATAATACCTAGAGCAGGATCTAGCATAAGCTTGGTAAATAGTTTTTATTTCATTAATTGATGATTGATTAATAAGATGATTGAAAAGTAGATGAATTAACTAAATCATTACTACTCTTCTTTTTTTCATGGCTAGTCTTAAACTTCTTAAGTAGACCTATTCTTCATTCTAAATCTTATTTTGCCTCATTTCCTGTTAGCTTCTGATATTATTATTTAGTTGCCTATATATGACTTCCAAGTAGTCAGATCAATCTTATTATCCACCATCTGGAATTTTTCACTGCCTTATCATGTCCTTTATATTGCAATTACTGGAATCCATGTTTGGGTGAACCATATCCATGTGCAGTGTGATCTCTGACACTGCTCTGTGTGGGCTGCAGTATTCACTAACTTTACCTGGCTTGAGCTCTGTCAACAGATTAGATTTGCCAGTTGCATATTATGTTTTAGCACCCTTCTATACCCTACAAGCCCTGAGTCGGCCAAACTCCACTTAGCTCAATCCTGATTATCTTCCATAACACAGGTAGAAGGTAAGTTTTCATATGGTATTAAGAGAATCAATCACCCTTTAGAGAAATGTCTCTCATAGCTGAAAAAAGAAAGAAAGAAAGAAAGAAAGAAAGAAAGAAAGAAAGAAAGAAGAAAGAAAGAAAGAAAGAAAGAAGAAAGAAAGAAAGAAAGAAAGAAAGAAAGAAAGAAAGAAAGAAAGAAAGGAGAAAGGAAGGAAGGAAGGAAGGAAGGAAGGAAGGAAGGAAGGAAGGAAGGAAGGAAGGAAGGAGAAAGAAAGAAAGAAAGAAAGAAAGAAAGAAAGAAAGAAAGAAAGAAAGAAAGAAAGAATGGTATCAGCAAAAATGGTGGAATAAGAAACTATGAAATTCTCTCCCTCCACAAAAGCAACAAATACATTGCCAAAACTGTCATAATCAACTTTTTTTGAACTCTGGAAACTAGCCAAATGTTTGAAACAAGAGAAGTCCTTAATCAAGGAAAAACAGCTGAATCTCAGTAAGAGTGCTTTGTGGCATTTTATTTTACCCTGATTTTATCTCCCAGAACTCTATACCTAAAACAATATCCTGTAATATGAAGGAAAATTAAAATACTTGCAGATAAACACAAACTAACAGTTTGTTGCTAGTAGACTTGTTCTACAAGAGATACTAAAGAAAATACTTCAGGCTGAAATGAAAGAACACAGGACAGTAATTTTAATCTATACAAAGAAATAAAGAACAACAGGAAAGTAACAATACAGGTAAAAATAAAAGTCAGAATTAATAAGTTTGGGGGATATAATTCCTTTTTGTGTATATGATTTAAAAACAACTACATGAAACAATAAGTATATAAATCTATATTGATGGCTATATATATAATGATGAAAAAGCCAATAAACTATGAAGATATAACAATTATAAATGTATATGTACCTAACAACAAAGCTCAAAAATATGTGACTCAAATTACATGCCTGAGGGGAAGAAATAGGTAGTTTAACAACAATAGGTGGAAATTTCAATATGCCACTTTCAATAATGAACAGAACAACTAGACAGAGGAGAAGCAAGAAAATTGAGGACTAAAATATCACTACCAGCTAGATCTAATAGACATTTGTAGAATACTTCCCTGAACAATAGAAGATACATATTTTTCTTGAGTGAATATATAGTATTTCCTAGGATAGACTATGCCACAAAACAAGTCTCAATAAATTTGAAAAGATTAAAATCATGCAAAGTTCCTCTCTGACCCCAGTAGAATGAAATTAGAAATCCATAGCCAAAAGAAATCTGAAAAATTCATGAATATGTGAAAATTAAGTAATTCAATTTTATTTATTTATTTTTAATTTTTTAATTTAAATTCAGTTTGCCAACAGATAGTATAACACCAGTGTTCATCTCATCATGTGCCCTCCTTAATGCCTGTCACCCAGTTCCCTTATCCTCACACCTACCTCCCCTTTTGCAATCCTTTGTTTGTTTCCCAGAGTTAGGATTCTCTCATCATTTGTCTTCCTCTCTAATTTTTCCCCATTCAGTTTCCCCCCCTTCCCTTATGGTCCCTTTCACTATGTCTTATTTTCCACATATGGGCAAAACCATATGATAATTGTCTTTCTCTGATTGATTTATTTCACTCAGCATAATATCTTCTAGTTCAATTCATGTTAATATAAATAGCAGATGTTCATCCTTACTCATGGCTGAGTAATATTTCATTGTATATAAATATATAAATACCACATCTTCTTTATCCATTCACCTGGCCAAGGACACTGTGGCTCCTTCCACAGTTTGGGGCATTGCTACTATGAACACTGGGTTGCAGGTGTCATTTGTAATGATATGGTGGCCATTTCACTACATCTGTATCTTTGCAGTAAATATCCAGTAGTGCAATTGCTGGGTCATAGGGTAGCTCTATTTTTAACTTCTTGGGGAACCTCCTCAAGGTTTTCCAGAGTGGCTGCACCAGCTTGCATTCCTACCAACAGTGCAGGAGGGTTTCCCTTTCTCCACATCCTTGCCACCATTTATTGTTTCCTGTCTTGTAAATTTTAGCCATCCTCACTGGTGTAAAGTGGTATCTCATGGTTGTTTTGATTTGTATTTCCCTGATGACAAATGATGTGGAGCATTTTTTCATGTGCTTGTTGGCCATGTGTATGTCTTTTTGCAGAAATGTCTGTTCATGTCTTCTGCCCATTTCATGACTGGATTTTTTGTTTTTGGTGTTGAGTTTGATAAGTTCTTTATAGATCTTGGATACTAGCCCTTTATCTGATATGTCATTTGCAAATATCTTCTCCCATTCTGTAGGTTGTCTTTTAGTTTTGTTGACTGTTTCCTTTGCTGTGCAGAAGCTTTTTATCTTGATGAAGTCCCAATAGTTAATTATTGCTTTGGTTTCCCTTGCCTTTATAAAAGTGTCTTTCAAGAATTTGCTATGGCCAAAGTCAAAAAGGTTGTTGTTTGTGTTCTCCTCTAGGATTTTGATGGATTCCTGTCTCACATTTAGATCTTTCACCAATTTTGGGTTATCTTTGTGGATGGTGTAAGAGAATGGTCCAATTTCTGCATGGTCCAGTTTCTTCTGCATATGGCTGTCCAATTTTCCCAACACCACTCATTGAAGATACTGTCTTTTCTCCAGTGGATATTCTTTCTTGCTTTGTCGAAGATGAATTGACCATACAGTTGAGGGACCATTTCTGGGTTTTCTATTTTGTCCATTGATCTGTATGTCTGTTTTTGTGCTAGTACCACACTGTCTTGATGATCACAGCTTTGTAATACAGCTTGAAGTCAGGCATTGTGATGACCCAGCTTTGGTTTTCTTTTTCAACATTCCTCTGGCTATTTGAGGTCTTTTCTGATTCCATACAAATCTTATGATTATTTGTTCCAACTCTATGAAGAAAGTCCATGGTATTTTGATAGGGATTGCATTGAATGTGTAAATTGCTCTGGGTAACATAGATATTTTCACAATATTTATTCTTCCAATCCAAACACGGATTCCAAACATGGAATGTTTTTCCATATTTCTGTGTCTTCTTCAATTTCTTTCATAAGTGTTCTGTAGTTTTTGGAGTACAGATCTTTTACCTCTTTGGTTAGGCTTATTCCTAGGTATCTTATGGTTTGGGGTAATCAATTCAATTTTAAATAACCAGTGAATAAAAGAAGAAATGACAAGATAAATTAGAAAATACTTTTAAATAATTGAAAACACAAATACCACATACCAAAACCTAGGGAATATAGAAAAATCCAATTGCTTCAGGGGAAAATTTAGATCTATAAACACCTACATTGAAAAAGAAAAAAACCACAATTAGTAATCTAAAGTTTTGGAAATTAGAAAAAGAAGAACTTATTTACAAAAAAAAAAAAAAAAGAGAGAGAGAGAAAAGAAAGTAAAGATTAGAATGGAAACAACTGAAATAGAGAATAAAAAAATCAGGAAGAATAAATAAAACAAAAATTGTTTCTTTGAGATCAACAAAATTCGCAAAACTCTAAATGCAATGACCAAGGAAAAGAGAGAAGACTCAAATTTCTAAAATCAGAAATAAAAGTAGGGATATTACAAATGACCTTACATAAATAAAAATGATTTTAAGAGAATACATGAATAATTGTGTTCAAAGAGAAAAAGATGAGTTCTTAGAAAAAAGCACAAACAAAATTGACTCATGAAGAAATAGAAAATATGAATATACTTATAACAGGAAAAAGATTAATTCAATGATCAAAAAATGTCAAAGAAAGAAAATCCCAGAGCCAGATGGCCTACTGGTGAATTATACCAAACCTTTAAAAAGAATTAACATCAGTATTTGTCAAATCCTTCCAAAAACTAGGATAAGACTGAACACTTCCTAACTCTTTTTATGAGACCAATATGAACCTGACATTAAAGCCATATACTAACGTTATAAGTAAGCTACAAACCAATATGCCTGATAAATATGTGTCCAAAAATTTTGACAAAATACTAGAAAATCAAATCCAGCAACATATTAAAATAAATATGCCATGACAAATGGGATTTATCTGAGGAATATAAGATGTCTCAACATATGAATATCAATACCTATAACCCACCATTATTGATATAATGGGGGAGAGGGAAGCACATTATCCTCTCCTTTGGTGCAGAAAAAGAATTTCTCAAAACCCAATACCCTTTCATTATAAAAGACTGTCCCCAAACTGGGAATTGAAGGTATGTAGCAAAAGACTATCAACATGGGCCTTGATTGCCATACCCTGCACATTCCCAAAAAAGGTCTGTCTTTAGGGTTAGACCTTTGTTGACTCCTGGGAGACAAGCTTAGCCCTTGGAATGTTCTGCCTGTTAAGAATGTGTTTGTATGTCTGAAGCTTAGGGCCATGGTGTGCCAGTTTAATGAGATAGTTTATGCTAACAAATGTGATTTATGATGAATACTTGCTTTTGTATCAGGATAAAAAACCTTAAGATACATGGTATCCATGTGATCAGATAGTTTGTGCTATCAAATGTGATTTCTGATGAGTGTCTATTTTGGCTTAAGGGTCTCAAATGTGAGTAGCTAAGGTCAGTACTGCAGATGGATATATGCAAACATAGCTGCCCCTAATATATACACTGGGCATCACAGCTCAAGTGAGCTTTACTGGTTACACTTCTTACATGTGGTAACAGTATATTATTGCTGGGAAGATTAACATATCTGTGTGATCACTGCAAAAAGACACCTAGAACCTTTTGCCAGGTTTCTCCTAGACTTTTTTCTTGTAATAAATTCAAACAGCAAGGATAACAGCTCTGAGTCTTGTGAGTCCTTCTAGCAAATTACTAAACATGAGGGTGGTGCTGGCTTCTGTAGCACAACTGGTATCACAAGTGGGATTCAGTACCATGACTCTGATTTTCTAAAACATGGGGAAAGTACTATTTGGAAAAATGAAAAATGATAGGTTGACAGATGACCCACCTTTTATGTCTTACGGCTACTTACCCATGGTATGAGACAGAAGCTACCCTGCAATTAGCTACATTAGCAAAAGTTACCAATGAAATTTAAAATGATAGACCCAACTCTCAAGAAATTGTACATAGAAGGGCTCAGTAGTTGAAACTTTGGGTCAGGTTGTGATCCCGGGGTCCTGGTATTGAGTCCCACATCAGGCTCCCCGCAGGGAGGCTGCTTCTCCCTCTGCCTGTCTCTGCCTCTCTCTCTCTCTCTCTCTCTCTCTGTGTGTCTCTCATGAATAAATAATTAAAAATCTTAAAAAAAAGAAATTGTACAGATACACAGGGAATGCAAACTAATGAAAATCATGCTCACAATGTGTTGCTTATTTTTAACTGTAGTAGTTAAAATAAAAGAAAGAATGTTGGGGGCAGATCCTGGCAGTGTCAGGCTCAGATTGTAGCCAGTCTAAGCTATGACCACTAGCCTCAGAGCCACTACCAAAGAGAAGAATCATGCTGTAGAACAGCAATTCTACAACCTCAACACCATAATGTAGTCTCAGTGGTGGGACCAGAGGAGCAAGGAAGTACTCTAACCAAGGGGTATACACTGTAGTGTGATGGAGCTGTCCAATTTTTTGGATTGCTATCATCAGCTTCTGAAAATAATGCAAATGGATTTTAAGAGTCACTCACTTAGGAGCAGTCTTCCTGGTTTTCAATGCAGTGGAATGGAGAAGCATTTTTGGATTGATTAATGCCAGTAATACAGCTTACTACTGATCATCACAGATGATTGTTCATGATCCATACAAACGACTGATGTTCCTTAAGTGACAGCTAGCTTAGTGGACTGGATCAGAGCTGATGCAGTTTGTTTACTCAAAGAAGGGCACTTGTCCTTTGTTCTTTTAATGTGCAGAACTCCCCAAATGAAATGGCTGATATTTTGCATATACAACCATGCTGGATTGGAATGTTCATCCACTTAATATGCTTCTTGCTACGGTGATTGTAAATGCCATCATTAAGGCTTCCCTTTTACATGGGTATCTCGTACTTTTCTGCTGAAAAATCAATCAATGATCTCAGAAGCCATATCAATTTTGTCTCGGCTTTTTCTTATGGGTATTAGAGATGCTATGAAAATTAGAGTAGTTCACAAGAGAATGAGGAAAAACAAAGTGGTATCAAGGGACTTGGTCAGTGCAATGAAAAGATCTTAAGTTGTAATTAAGGAATGGTATGCATGATGTAGATATCAGTGGAGTCAATGAAAAAGTCTTAATGTAAGACTGTCAGAGGTTGGGTAGACTGATGAAGGCCCCTGATGGTCTCCTAAAACTGAAGATCCCTAATTAAATTTATTTATCCTATTTGGGGGGAAGGTACAAAGCTGGATGACAAAATGAATGACAAACCAAACCTAACCTCTAATTATCAGTGTCAATGGTCTGGCAAATTAATCAGGATGGAGACTGATGAAGGGACCAAAGTCTATTGGCACAACTCTTGGCGGGGGACCCAAAGTCATATGCATACGTATGGATAAATAGCCAAGGGGGTAGAAACCTTGACAAAACTCCAGGTAACTGTAATTCTGAAATCATTGGTGAAGTCTTAATGTGGATGGCAATTAGATTGAGAGGTTATAGGGAGGGAATTAGGTAAAAGTTTGGATGAAAACTGGAATATTTGAACAGAATTTATAGAAGTAGATGCATCTCATTTATCTGAATGTATTATTGGATGGGTATTATATCTGAGTGGTGGAAACTTCCAAGGTATTGTAATACCTTGGCCAGTATTATTAGACATGCTAAATGGGAAGCTATAGAATTGCCTGAGTCCATGTAGGTTGTTAATTTGAAACAGTATTGCATAACTTGTGGGCAAAAGGGATTGCCACTTTAATTAATGACATGTTAGAAATTGGAGTGCCAGTACCAACACATTTTCAGTAGGATTGCACTATGTGGCCCATGGAAAAGGCAAGTGGCTCACGGAGACTAACAGTACATTATCCAGGCTTGAAAAAAGTAGTAGGGCCCAGAGCATCAGCAGCCCATCTTATGATTTCAACAGTGCAAAAACCGCCAAAATCTAAGAAACTGGTACTCAGTGACTGGTCTTTACAAATGATATTTTTCCTCAATTCTGATCTCAGAAAAGAGCCAATTACAGTTTGCCTTCATGTGGAAAGGCTCCCAATTTACATTTTGTCATATCATATTACTAGCGGGCTAGTTGAATTCATCAACTTCTATCATCATTTGGTTTAGAAGGCATTTAAGCCATTTGGTTTAGAAGGAATTTACTGCAGGTCCCCACTTTGATAAGACACCACAATTTGATGATATTGTAATATCAAAAATGGAAGAACAGGGATCCCTGGATGGCGCAGCGGTTTGGCGCCTGCCTTTGGCCCAGGGCGCGATCCTGGAGACCCGGAATCGAATCCCACATCGGTCTCCAGGTGCAGGGAGCCTGCTTCTCCCTCTGCCTGTGTCTCTGCCTCTCTCTCTCTGTGTGTGTGACTATCATAAAAAAATAAAATAAAAAAATGGAAGAACAAGTGAGAACTGACTTGAATCAATGATGGCACACGTGACTAATAGGTCAATTGAAAAACTTAGCAAAGAGGCAAGGGCCTGCTTAAATGGGGAAATTATTAGAATAACCTGGGCAGGAGCCAGTCATGACAGGAATTCCTTGGGCAATCAGAAATAAACTGCTGTCATTGGGATCCCTGGGTGGCGCAGCGGTTTGGCGCCTGCCTTTGGCCCAGGGCGTGATCCCGGAGACCCGGGATCGAATCCCACATCGGGCTCCCGGTGCATGGAGCCTGCTTCTCCCTCTGCCTGTGTCTCTGCCTCCCTCCCTCTCTCTCTCTCTGTAACTATCATAAATAAATTTAAAAAAATTTAAAAAAAAAAAAAAAAAAAAAAACTGCTGTCATTGCCTATGCCAAGAAGCACAGCACTTGGTCAGGTTGTTTGGATTGGGGAGGATATATGGGAATATTGCAGCCTCTTAGCCATAAAACTACCTGAAAGAAAACTGTGATTTGAATAGGGAACTGCATAACAGAAGGCTATATCAGAATTGCAAAAAGTCATGGTTCAATGAATTCCTCTGGGCCCTTATTTTCCACACTCAAATTAGCTTGGAAGAATCTTCGACTTGCACTTATGTTGATCAGAGCTTATGCCAAAAGCCTATGAGTGCTGCCCAGCAGTGACCACCAGGATTTCGGACCAGGAAATTTCCACGTGTGGCAGCCAGGTACATGCCATTTGAGAGACAATGGTTTGTTACGGGGCCTTAATTGAAACTGCCCATATGACTAAAGGCCATAAAATAATCTTGAAATCTAAAAGATTTCAAGGCCATTTTTGGGTAATGTCCAAAAAACACTCTAACAAAGAGGCAGTGCCAAGAAGAGTTGCATAATAAAATGTAAATGGTTCATATAGGAATATGCTACTGAAAGAATATGTGATGGTACCCAGGAGTTTTCATGAATAGGCAGCCTTTTTTTCCTCTAGGGTTGACTTTGGAATCATCTGAGGGGATTCCAGATCACATTATCACATGGGCTATGCCCTCTTCACAACTCTTAATTGACCAATAAGAAGTTACTTGGTTTGTGGACAGCATCCTATTCCAACGGCTACCACACTATAACTGGCTGATGAAAAAATTCTGATTAAAGAAGGCAAGAGCGGGATCCCTGGGTGGCTCAGCAGTTGAGCACCTGCCTTCAGCTCAGGACTTGATCCTGGAGACCTGGGATCGAGTCCCACGTCAGGCTCCCTGCATGGAGCCTGCTTCTCCCTCCGCTTGTGTCTCTGTCTCTGTCTCTCTCTCTCATCTCTCTCTCTATCTCTGTGTGTGTGTGTGTGTATCTCATGAATAAATAAATAAAATCTTAAAAAAAAAAAAAAAAGAAGGCAAGAGCGAACCAACTAAATGGTCTGGCCTGCATGTTGTTTTCTTTGCAGTGGGGGATAATTGAACAACAAAAGTCCAATGTTTTGGGTGCCTACAGACTGATGGGTGATGGCCAGTTGTCTGGCCCTATGGTCAGGCTGATGGGCATGCCTGCAGGGTCACAGTCCTGATGGAAACCACTCTGGGAATTTGAGAGACTCAATAAAGTAGAACATACGGATGCCCATCAGAAGAATCCCCTTCCAGGACTGGAAGAATATTGGAACCAGTGAATGGATATCCTGCTGTGCTCACTTCGGGTGGCCACACCGGTCCAAGAAGTGAGTGGAAATAGGGGAGCTTCAGCGATACTGAGATGGGCTGATCATTGACATGCCTCCTGCACCTTCTTTTTTTTTTTTAAGATTTTTTAAATATATTTATTCATGAAAGACACACACACACACACACACAGAGAGAGAGAGAGAGAGGCAGAGACACAGGCAGAGGGAGAAGCAGGCTCCATTCAGGGAGCCTGACGTGGGACTCGATCCTGGGTCTCCAGGATCACGCCCTGGGCTGAACGTGGTGCTAAATCGCTGAGCCATCCCGGCTGCCCCCTCCTGCACCTTCTAAGGCACAAATAGCAGGGAGAGAGGCAGAAATTGAAGAGGCTGGGGGACAGATTCCCCAGGGCAGAAGCCCTACACATAGCTGACACGTAGATGTCACTAGACCACTACCAACAAGGCTAGGAGTCTAGAAATGGGTGCCAACAGTAAAGAGACATTTGTTCTGGACTAGACTTTGTATACCCAGTGATAGATGCAAATTGTATTAGTCTGCTCAGGCTGACATAACAGAATACCTCAGACTGGGTAGCTTTAACAACATCCAGTTTTCTCACCATTCTGAAGGCTGGAAGTAAAAGATGAAGGTGCCAGCAGGGTCAGTTTCTGATGAAATTTTTCTTTCTGGCTTGCAGAAACCTGCTTTCTTGTTTTGTCCTCACATGGCCTTTTCTCTTTGTGCATGCGGAGAGGGAGAGGGAGAGAGAAAGAGATATATAGAGAGAGATCTTGTGTTTCTTTTCTTATAAGGATACAAGTCCCATCAGATTAGGATCCCATATGACCTCATTTAGCTTTAATTATCTCCTCAAAGGTCCTTTCTCTAAATATAGTTGGGGAATTGGGGATTTAACATACGAATTTGGAGGGGATATAATTCAGTCCATAACGCAAATATTCAAAATGCTAAGAAAAAAGACTGGAACTGAAGGTACTGTGCCAGTTTGGACTGCCAAGTTATATTTCTTGAAACCAAGAAACACATTTTATAGCCTATGATGTCCAAAAATGAACAAATAGGATAACAACATATCATATTTACACATTATGTTGCATGTCATCCTCAGAGAAAGTGGTTTTATAGAGAATTAGAATGGGTAATGGAAACACTTCTTGCTAAAATGAGAGGAGATAAAAGTATGAGGGTCTGGCTGACATGCTTTCATGAGTGTGGGCTCACACTCAACATGAGGAGTGCTGAGCAAAGGTTCCTATTCAACAGCTTCCTCTACTTTTCTGGTTGATGTGGGGAAGAGAACTGGGAGAAGATGCTGTGTAACTATATTAAATTTCCCCACATTACCTCAAATTTCTTTTTTCCTGCCTATTATGGGGGTCCTAGGAGCAGGGCTACAACCACTGGTGGCCAAAAGAGGTATGATTCCTAAGCAAGAAACTTTAAGCATATCTTTAAACTTTTATGTCAAAATTTCCAAGGGCCTGATGGCATTAATTGTGCCATCTAGCAACATTGGGACTGACTGTGAATGCAAATTTATTCTAGTGGTTGAGAGAGCTCACTAGTTCCAGACCTATGTAACCCTGCCTCATGTAACAAGAGTGGCTGAGGAGGAGGCAGTGCTAGACTTATATTGCTGTCAGCAATGTGGCCCAACACAGAGACTGAATATGTATTCCTCTCAAAAATGGGTAAGTTTGGGTTAAAAACAATGACAAATGGAGAAAAGAAGGAGTAATAGTAGCTGAGGGTAGAGGAATGAATAAATGAAGAGGGAAATCCCATATTTCATTGGTGCCTAAAGAGAGGCTCAGAGAAACAGAATGATGCTGTCTCTAGCACAATTATTTAAGATGCTCAAGAAGGAAGCCATACATTTTCCAGGATTTTCCTGCTTCTGGAAACTGACAAGGTCAGTTGGAAGGCTGCAAACCTGAGTGGCATTGCTTTGGGAGACACTTGGGTTATTTGATATGATCATGCATTGGACCTATTGTTAATGACTGAGTGGAACTCTGATAGTGTGCCAGTATCTTTTGACTCATTTTTCAGGTTACATATACTACAAAGGACATCATTTGGGAAGGAATTTCCAGGAAACTACTCTCCATTGGTCATCAGATTGGGTAATGTGCAACTCCCAGCAGACTGATAACTATTAAGTATAAACCTTGATGATTGAATGCTTAAAAAGGTTCCTTCTTATAATAGAAAAAAATATAGCAGTTACATGTATGACCATGCTGTTAACAAATACATAGCACTTTTATTTCTGTAAATGTGAAGCTTTTAGCCAGAAGAGAAAGGAATAATGGGTTCCTGATGGGAATAAAGCAGCAAGCTCCACATGGTAGGTGTGAATTCCTGATGTAAGCCTCCCAGAAATGAGATGAGAATGGTTATAGGAGGCCTAGTGGCATACTGAGACTAAATTTCATGGAGGTGTGACTATCCCCCCATCTAACCATAGGGTAGGAAACTCAGCATTTTGGGGTATAGAACAGGTATCCTAACAGTGCTTCAACCATTAGTACATAACGGCAACAATAGCCATGACAGCTTAAATGACACTGGACCACAAGACGGAGAAGAGCTTTAAGAGAGTTAGGTGCTGATCTGAGCATCATGGGGCAAGTTAAATTTGCTTTTAATAAGGAGTGACATATAGGGACAAAGATTTATTAACTGGTTAGAGGAAATTCTCTTGGGGTGCTTGGGTGGCTCAGTCAGTTAGGCATCTGCCTTCAGCTCAGGTCATAGGCCCAAAGTCCTGGAATCAAGCCCAATGTCAGGGCCCCTGCCTCTCCTTCACCCCTGGCTTATGCTCTCTCTCATTATCTTTCTCTCTCTCTCTCAAATAAATAAATAAAATCTGAAAAAAAAAGGAGAAAATTCTCTTCTAGGAGGAGGCAAAGGATGGGAATAAGTGTGGGAATCCAACAAAGATTTAGTGAAGTGAGTCCACCAGACTCAAGGTCTAATTCTGGGTACTGTTAGGCCCCAGTGTTGGGAAAGAGACTGTATCCCAACTCAATAGCATCTCTTGACTATGTTAATAAAAACGGAAGGTGAGGGACCCTTGAGGCAATACCTCCTCCACTTGACTGCTGAGGCCCAGTGGGACCCCCGATAGGACTCTTGGGTACCTTCATACTTATGGAAAATCTCTGAGGGCATTTGTGATTTACACTGATGCACTATGACTACACTCATGCCAAACATAAATCAGAATAAGACATACACTGTGGTATAAGAATAAAAACAATTCTAAGTAACACTTGTGTCCTGCCCCTATGTGGGAACTGAGCCCAGTTATACAATAACAAACAATTGATACCAGTCAGCACAAGCCTAGGAACTGGGACAGGGTGACTGTCTTTGTCCCCAGCTGACTTGGCACCCATAAATAGCTGAATTATTGCCAATTGTGACAATGTTTATCCATGGTAATATCTGGTACATTGGGCAAAAGCTGATTCTGTTAGGAAGAGATGTCAAATACCTTCACAATTCCTGCTGATTTGTTCTGTATTAAAACAGAATTGTATCATAACCATATTGGGATACAGTATCACACTGGTAGTGTTGGTAAGATGCAATGACCTGTGTATATAAGTCATGTGATGACACTGATATTGATGATCAAATATATTGAGAAATCAACGTAAAGCCTCCTCAGGATATAATGCCAATGGAAAATGGATGGCCTAGGGAAGACTGGGATTTAGCTAACCACTAACCAACTGCTATTCTGAATAGTTCTGCATGAGTTTATCACAATGTACAAATAATGATAAATTAAGGGGAAACATAAGTAAATTGGTAAAGAAATATGAATGTGATGTAAGTATATGTATGCAGTGGCTTGAGAGGATAGATTATTTGTTTTCTTAAGTCTATCATTACTCCATGATAACTCCTCCAATTATGAGGCATATTCATGCTGATACTATTGCTGCATCTGCTATATAAATAGTATGTCAAACACAGATGCCCAGAAAAACATGATAGTTTTGCTCTAAGCCTATGCCAAGAGCTTGGGGGTGTGTGGCAGGGCATGAAAGAAAGGGTTAATTTACCTGCCAATGGTTCAATCACTGCACATTTCCAAGAAAGACCCGTTTCAGGCCTGGCTTTTCACAAACAAATACCTAATAATACCATTCATATGAAATATCCAGAATAGGCAATCCATAGAAATGAAGTAGATTACTGGTTGTCAGGGCTCAGACAGAAGGAAAATAGAGAGTAACTGGATAACATGTATAGACTTTCTTTTTCACGGCCTGAAAATATTCTGGAATAAGATAGTGGTGATGGTTCTATGACACTGTGAATATACTAAAAGCCACTGAATTATAGAGTGAAAATGATTAAAATAAAAAGGTGAATTTTTTTTTTTTATTTTAGAATTTTACTTACTCATTTGAGAGAAAGAGAGGGAGCGAGAGAAAGAGAGCACACAAACTGAGGGAGAGGCAGAGGAAGAGGGAGAAGCAAACTCCCTGCTGAGTAGGAAGCCCCATACAGGGCTCAATCCCAGGACCCTGGTATGACCTGAGCCAAAGGCAAGCAGTTAACTGACTGAGCCACCTAGGGGCCCCAAAAGGTGAATCTTACAAGAATTTTATCTCAATTAAAAACAAACACTTGAAAGAACTCTGGTCTCGGCAAATCTGGAAGATGGCGGAAGAGCAGGGTCTCCAAATCACCTGTCTCCACCAAACTACCTAGAAAACCTTCAAATTATCCTGAAAATCTATGAATTCGGCCTGAGATTTAAAGAGAGACCAGCTGGAATGCTACAGTGAGAAGAGTTCGTGCTTCTATCAAGGTAGGAAGACGGGGAAAAAGAAGTAAAGAAACAAAGGCCTCCAAGGGGGAGGAGCCCCGCGAGGAGCCGGGCTGAGGCCGGGGCGAGTGTCCCCAGGACAGGAGAGCCCCGTCCCGGAGACGCAGGAGCTGCACCGACCTTCCTGGGGGAAAGGGGCTCGCAGGGAGGTGGAGCAGGACCCAGGAGGGCGGGGATGCCCTCGGGTTCCCTGGGACAGTAACAGAGCAACTGCGCCCCGGGACAGTGCGCCGAGCTCCCTAAGGGCTGCAGCGCGCACGGCGGGACCCGGAGCAGCTCGGAGGGGCTCGGGCAGAGGAAGAGGCTCCGTGCGGAGGGGGCTGCGCGGTTCCAGGAGCAGCTCGGAGGGGCTTGGGCGGCAGCTCCGCGGAGGGGGTTGCGCGGCCCTGGAGCGCGAATCCAACAGCGCAGGCTCCGGAGCACAGGGCGCCGGGACACAGCCCAGGATCCGGCCTCCCCCGGGACAGGCAGAGGCCGGGAGGGCCCAGGACAGCAAGGACGCTGCTGCCCCAGCTGAGCAGATCAGCGGCCCCGCCCCGGAGCCTCCAGGCCCTGCAGACGGAGTTCCTGCCGGAGCTGAATCCAGGTTTCCAGAGCTGCCCCGCCACTGGGGCTGTTCCTCCTGCGGCATCACGGGGTAAACAACCCCCACTGAGCCCTGCACCAGGCAGGGGCACAGCAGCTCCCCCAACTGCTAACACCTGAAAATCAGCACAACAGGCCCCTCTCCCAGAACACCAGCTAGACTGACAACTTCCAGGGGGAGCCAAGGGACTTAAAGTACACAGAATCAGAAGATACTCCCCTGTGGTTCTTTTTTTTTGTTTTGTTTTGTTTTGTTTTGTTTTGTTTTGTTTTGCTTTTTGATTTGTTTCCTTCCCCCACCCCCTTTTTTTCTCCTTTCTTTTTCTTTCTCTTTTTCTTTTTTTTTTCGTTTTTTTTCTTCCCTTTTTTTTCTCTTTCTCTTTTCTTTCCTTCTTTCTCTCCTCTCTTTTTCTCTTTTTCCCAATACAACTTGCTTTTGGCCACTCTGCACTGAGCAAAATGACTAGAAGGAAAACCTCACCTCAAAAGAAAGAATCAGAAACAGTCCTCTCTCCCACAGAGTTACAAAATCTGGATTACAATTCAATGTCAGAAAGCCAATTCAGAAGCACTATTATACAGCTACTGGTGGCTCTAGAAAAAAGTATAAAGGACTCAAGAGACTTCATGACTGCAGAATTTAGAGCTAATCAGGCAGAAATTAAAAATCAATTGAATGAGATGCAATCCAAACTAGAAGTCCTAACGACGAGGGTCAACGAGGTGGAAGAAAGAGTGAGTGACATAGAAGACAAGTTGATAGCAAAGAGGGATACTGAGGAAAAAAGAGACAAACAATTAAAAGACCATGAAGATAGATTAAGGGAAATAAACGACAGCCTGAGGAAGAAAAACCTACATTTAATTGGGGTTCCCGAGGGTGCCGAAAGGGACAGAGGGCCAGAATATGTATTTGAACAAATTCTAGCTGAAAACTTTCCTAATCTGGGAAGGGAAACAGGCATTCAGATCCAGGAAATAGAGAGATCCCCCCCTAAAATCAATAAAAACCGTTCAACACCTCGACATTTAATTGTGAAGCTTGCCAATTCCAAAGATAAGGAGAAGATCCTTAAAGCAGCAAGAGACAAGAAATCCCTGACTTTTATGGGGAGGAGTATTAGGGTAACAGCAGACCTCTCCACAGAGACCTGGCAGGCCAGAAAGGGCTGGCAGGATATATTCAGGGTCCTAAATGAGAAGAACATGCAACCAAGAATACTTTATCCAGCAAGGCTCTCATTCAAAATGGAAGGAGAGATAAAGAGCTTCCAAGACAGGCAGCAACTAAAAGAATATGTGACCTCCAAACCAGCTCTGCAAGAAATTTTAAGGGGGACTCTTAAAATTCCCCTTTAAGAAGAAGTTCAGTGGAACAATCCACAAAAACAAGGACTGAAGATATCATGATGACACTAAACTCATATCTGTCAATAGTAACTCTGAATGTGAACGGGCTTAATGACCCCATCAAAAGGCGCAGGGTTTCAGACTGGATAAAAAAGCAGGACCCATCTATTTGCTGTCTACAAGAGACTCATTTTAGACAGAAGGACACCTACAGCCTGAAAATAAAAGGTTGGAGAACCATTTACCATTTGAATGGTCCTCAAAAGAAAGCAGGGGTAGCCATCCTTATATCAGATAAACTAAAATTTACCCCAAACACTGTAGTGAGAGATGAAGAGGGATACTATATCATACTTAAAGGATCTATTCAACAAGAGGACTTAACAATCCTCAATATATATGCTCCGAATGTGGGAGCTGCCAAATATATAAATCAATTATTAACCAAAGTGAAGAAATACTTAGATAATAATACACTTATACTTGGTGACTTCAAACTAGCTCTTTCTATACTCGATAGGTCTTCTAAGCACAACATCTCCAAAGAAACGAGAGCTTTAAATGATACACTGGACCAGATGCATTTCACAGATATCTACAGAACTTTACATCCAAACTCAACTGAATACACATTCTTCTCAAGCGCACATGGAACTTTCTCCAGAATAGACCACATATTGGGTCACAAATCGGGTCTGAACCGATACCAAAAGATTGGGATTGTCCCCTGCATATTCTCGGACCATAATGCCTTGAAATTAGAACTAAATCACAACAAGAAGTTTGGAAGGACCTCAAACACGTGGAGGTTAAGGACCATCCTGCTCAAAGATAAAAGGGTCAACCAGGAAATTAAGGAAGAATTAAAAAGATTCATGGAAACTAATGAGAATGAAGATACAACCATTCAAAATCTTTGGGATGCAGCAAAAGCAGTCCTAAGGGGGAAATACATCGCAATACAAGCATCCATTCAAAAACTGGAAAGAACTCAAATACAAAAGCTAACCTTACACATAAAGGAGCTAGAGAAAAAACAGCAAATAGATCCTACACCCAAGAGAAGAAGGGAGTTAATAAAGATTCGAGCAGAACTCAACGAAATCGAGACCAGAAGAACTGTGGAACAGATCAACAGAACCAGGAGTTGGTTCTTTGAAAGAATTAATAAGACAGATAAACCATTAGCCAGCCTCATTAAAAAGAAGAGAGAGAAGACTCAAATTAATAAAATCATGAATGAGAAAGGAGAGATCACTACCAACACCAAGGAAATACAAACGATTTTAAAAACATATTATGAACAGCTATACGCCAATAAATTAGGCAATCTAGAAGAAATGGACGCATTCCTGGAAAGCCACAAACTACCAAAACTGGAACAGGAAGAAATAGAAAATCTGAACAGGCCAATAACCAGGGAGGAAATTGAAGCAGTCATCAAAAACCTCCCAAGACACAAGAGTCCAGGGCCAGATAGCTTCCCAGGGGAATTTTATCAAACGTTTAAAGAAGAAACCATACCTATTCTCCTAAAGCTGTTTGGAAAGATAGAAAGAAATGGAGTACTTCCAAATTCGTTCTATGAAGCCAGCATCACCTTAATTCCAAAGCCAGACAAAGACCCCACCAAAAAGGAGAATTACAGACCAATATCCCTGATGAACATGGATGCAAAAATTCTCAACAAGATACTGGCCAATAGGATCCAACAGTACATTAAGAAAATTATTCACCATGACCAAGTAGGATTTATCCCTGGGACACAAGGCTGGTTCAACACCCGTAAAACAATCAATGTGATTCATCATATCAGCAAGAGAAAAACCAAGAACCATATGATCCTCTCATTGGATGCAGAGAAAGCATTTGACAAAATACAGCATCCATTCCTGATCAAAACTCTTCAGAGTGTAGGGATAGAGGGAACATTCCTCGACATCTTAAAAGCCATCTATGAAAAGCCCACAGCAAATATCATTCTCAATGGGGAAGCACTAGGAGCCTTTCCCCTAAGATCAGGAACAAGACAGGGATGTCCACTCTCACCACTGCTGTTCAACATAGTACTGGAATCAGCAATCAGACAACAAAAAGACATTAAAGGCATTCAAATTGGCAAAGAAGAAGTCAAACTCTCCCTCTTCGCCGATGACATGATACTCTACATAGAAAACCCAAAAGACTCCACCCCAAGATTGCTAGAACTCATACAGCAATTCGGTAGCGTGGCAGGATACAAAATCAATGCCCAGAAGTCAGTGGCATTTCTATACACTAACAATGAGACTGAAGAAAGAGAAATTAAGGAGTCAATCCCATTTACAATTGCACCCAAAAGCATAAGATACCTAGGAATAAACCTAACCAAAGATGTAAAGGATCTATACCCTCAAAACTATAGAACACTTCTGAAAGAAATTGAGGAAGACACAAAGAGATGGAAAAATATTCCATGCTCATGGATTGGCAGAATTAATATTGTGAAAATGTCAATGTTACCCAGGGCAATATACACGTTTAATGCAATCCCTATCAAAATACCATGGACTTTCTTCAGAGAGTTAGAACAAATTATTTTAAGATTTGTGTGGAATCAGAAAAGACCCCGAATAGCCAGGGGAATTTTAAAAAAGAAAACCATATCTGGGGGCATCACAATGCCAGATTTCAGGTTGTACTACAAAGCTGTGGTCATCAAGACAGTGTGGTACTGGCACAAAAACAGACACATAGATCAGTGGAACAGAATAGAGAATCCAGAAGTGGACCCTGAACTTTATGGGCAACTAATATTCGATAAAGGAGGAAAGACTATCCATTGGAAGAAAGACAGTCTCTTCAATAAATGGTGCTGGGAAAATTGGACATCCACATGCAGAAGAATGAAACTAGGCCACTCTCTTTCACCATACACAAAGATAAACTCAAAATGGATGAAAGATCTAAATGTGAGACAAGATTCCATCAAAATCCTAGAGAAGAACACAGGCAACACCCTTTTTGAACTCGGCCACAGTAACTTCTTGCAAGATACATCCACGAAGGCAAAAGAAACAAAAGCAAAAATGAACTATTGTGACTTCATCAAGATAAGAAGCTTTTGCACAGCAAAGGATACAGTCAACAAAACTCAAAGACAACCTACAGAATGGGAGAAGATATTTGCAAATGACATATCAGATAAAGGGCTAGTTTCCAAGATCTATAAAGAACTTATTAAACTCAACAGCAAAGAAACAAACAATCCAATCATGAAATGGGCAAAAGACATGAAGAGAAATCTCACAGAGGAAGACATAGACATGGCCAACGTGCATATGAGAAAGTGCTCTGCATCACTTGCCATCAGGGAAATACAAATCAAAACTACAATGAGATACCACCTCACACCAGTGAGAATGGGGAAAATTAACAAGGCAGGAAACAACAAATGTTGGAGAGGATGCGGAGAAAAGGGAACCCTCTTACACTGTTGGTGGGAATGTGAACTGGTGCAGCCACTCTGGAAAACTGTGTGGAGGTTCCTCAAACAGTTAAAAATATACCTGCCCTACGACCCAGCAATTGCACTGTTGGGGATTTACCCCAAAGATACAAATGCAATGAAACGCCGGGACACCTGCACCCCGATGTTTATAGCAGCAATGGCCACGATAGCCAAACTGTGGAAGGAGCCTCGGTGTCCAACGAAAGATGAATGGATAAAGAAGATGTGGTTTATGTATACAATGGAATATTACTCAGCTATTAGAAATGACAAATACCCACCATTTGCTTCAATGTGGATGGAACTGGAGGGTATTATGCTGAGTGAAGTAAGTCAGTCGGAGAAGGACAAACATTATATGTTCTCATTCATTTGGGGAATATAAATAATAGTGAAAGGGAATATAAGGGAAGGGAGAAGAAATGAGTGGGAAATATCAGAAAGGGAGACAGAACGTAAAGACTGCTAACTCTGGGAAACGAACTAGGGGTGGTAGAAGGGGAGGAGGGCGGGGGGTGGGAGTGAATGGGTGACGGCACTGGGTGTTATTCTGTATGTTAGTAAATTGAACACCAATAAAAAATAAATTTAAAAAAAATAAATAAAAGAAAATAAAATGCAAAAAAAAAAAAAAAAAAAAAAGAACTCTGGTCTCCTGTCTGTAAGTATTCTGATCAAGGAGAAACAAGAATTTCGGGGGGCGGGGGTCAGGTGGTATTTCTAATGTTGCTGTAAAGAGTGGGTTTTTTTTGGAGCTGACTAAAGGAACTTTGAACATTTCCAGAGACCTTATCACTACTTCCCATGAACTCAATAAGAAAAATGCAAGAGCGTGTGGAACAACAACAAAAATCACAACAAAAAAATTGTGGCTGATATAACTTCTTTTGGTGTTACCTCGTATATGAATCCCTTTTCACGGTTGAGTCTGTGACCTCGGCTTGGCATAGCAGTCTCACCAGGTCTGGTATTGAACCAGAATCCAGGGCTGGAAGTATTCTTTCTGGTAGCAGCAGCAGTGATATCAGGCTCTGGTGACCACAGCCCTGAGGGCATGAGCCACAGCCTCCTGCTAGGGCAACGGAGGGAGCACCTTCCCAGGGCACTGTATCTGTAGTTACCTTGGCTATGGTAAGACCGATATTCTCACTTTATTCCTATTCATTTTCAATGCCTATTGCTTCAGAATTCCAAGCAAATCTGGGTGATACATGATAAGTTTTCAAAATAATCTTTTCTTGCTTAATCAGCCAATATCAGTTTCAGTTGCTTGTGACATGTAACTCTGGCTTTGATAAAAAAAAAAAAAAAAATCTTTGTTCCAGCCATCTGATAAGACTAGCTGGGCTCCTTGAACCTTGACCTTGAACCCTGAAAAAGAGTATTCCCTAAAGCTGTGATGCCATCCATCTGGCATCCATCCCCCCACCCAGAAATTTGCCCACAGTCATTGCTCACTAATATCTACATTGCTTGTTCTTATAACCAAATGATTTAGTTCTATATATTCCACAATTAGTTGCTTTTAATATTTATTTCCCCCTTCAATTCTTACCTCTTATCCATCAAAACCCAGATGAATTCCTCTTCTCCAGAAAAATCTGTTCAACTGCTCTTTTTTTTTCAACTGCTCTTTAAATATGTCCCCTCCCAGACGTTATCTCAATGCTTATTATAAATGTCAAATCATATGGCACAGCCTAAATTTGTGTTTCTAAAGAATTGCTCTGATATCTCTTTGATCTTTGCAGCTAGGCTGTTAACTCTGAAGTTTTTGAATTCTTTCAGCAAACTGGTGGATGGCTAGAACTGGTCTTTGCATTTGCTTTTTTTTTTAATTTTTATTTTTTTTTTTATTTCCAATACTCAGGACAATCGTTTTTGTGTGAGCAAAACCGTGTAATGATCTATCTAAACTGAAATCTTATCATGTCAGTTAGCAATTCCCTATTACTCATGAGATGGAGACTCCTTCATGGTATCTGACAATCCATCCCTCCATCTCTGGTGGCAAGGACTTCTGGCTTTTCATGGCAAGGCTATTTCATGACCACCCTCTTTCATGCGCTTCTTGTTTTGTATACCCTCCTGGGTTCCCTGAAGTTCTCAGAAAGTCATCATTTAGCACATGCCTGCCTTCATGTGTGTGATTGCACTTTTTCTCAGATTTTTCTTTTCCTAACACATAGATATTTGCCCTGAAGACCTTGCTTAAAGATTTCCTCCTCTCCAAAGTCTTTAGAAGAACTGCACTGAGGCTGGTCAAATAGAGGGCAGGAAGCAGGCACCCTGATCCTGGCTTGGACACTAACTATATGTACCCATGGAAGCCATCAAACCCCATTGGGTCTCTTTAGCTCTCCTCAGTATTATTTGTGAAGACAGTCACAGTGGGGAGATATTCAGATGACGAAAGCTCAAAAAGATCTGAGTCTAGTTTATTGATTATAGGTTGATCCAAGATCCTTTATTTTTTGGGTTTAGAACTGCTGACTAGCACATGCCTCATGGGCCCTGAGATGCTATTCACATCTTATACGGTGGAGAATTAGTTCCACAGTGTCCCTCCTGTCGAAAGTGAACATTCTCAAGACAAGAATGATCATGGGCCCCAGAGACTAGAAAAGAAGCTTATGGCTTCTGTCCCCGGCCAAGGAGAATAGGAATTTGGCCAGAGCAGAATAGAAAGATGACAGATTTGGAAGCTATGCTCAGGAGTGCTGGGTGCCTATAGGGAATACACACTAGCATATTGCCTGTGCACTCTTTCTGAAGCAGTTGCTGCCAGCACGGGCAGACAAAGCCTATTTATTGAAGAGCATTGTTTCGGTTTTCCTACAGCTTCATGAGACAGCACAACGAGGCTTCTGAGTCCGCATAAAGCTATCGACTCAGGGAGAATGGTCTGCAACCTTCAATACACGCTCTTATCAGAACACAGAGCAACTAAACACAAAGGACTCTTACAGAATAACCTCTGGTAAAATGTGACTGAATTCTGCATTAAGTAATTAAATGTGGCCTTTCTTATTGCCAGTCAGATGGATGCTGGGTATCGGGAAAGGAGGGTAGGAGAGAAGATGTGAGAGGTAAAATTTTGTGGTTAGGCAAACTGCTATATTCAGCTGAGCAGGGGGTAGTATTAAAATGGCTTGTGAATTTTACAAAGCGTGCTGTAATATTTTTCATTAACATTCCCTTTAGCTTTAATGGTAGATAGTAACTGCTGACAGATGACAACCGTTGAGGTGGCCTGCTAGTACAGCTTATTCTCTGCAACGCAGAGTAAATGTGCGAATCCATTCCACTTAAAGTGGATACCTGGGGAGAATCAATTTGGTGGGCAAAACACGAGCAACAGAAGCTAGTCATTCATCACTCCCTTATGTTTTGTTTCTAAGAAACTCAGCTTTAATAATCTGATGAAATCTAGTTCTGTGACTGAAGCTCCTTCCATAGATGTGACATCCACGAGATCACCAAGGGAAGAGTGAAGAGCGAGGCCATCCAGCTTGCAGCACATCTTGACACTCCCTAACATTATGATACTTGCTGACACTCTCTGACATCATGACACACCTTGAGATAGAGGAGACAGACAACCAGCTCTTGTAAATATATTCACAGAAATTAGTATAACCCACTTCCTTTTTTATAGGAAAACATCATTGGTATCGTTCCTCTGGATCACTCATCTCCTCTGCCATCATGATAACCAACAACACTGGAATGCAAGAGTCAAGAGAGCAGGAGGCTTGTCTGCCTTGGTTTCTCTTCACCTAGTGGCCAGCAGAGTCTCTAGTGCTTTGGAGCTGCTTAGTAAATATCAGCTGGCTGACAGAGGACCCCATAGTCAACAACTTGACACTCAACAAATGGACATGGGAAAGCAAGCCTGCAAAGATGAATCTAAAAAGCAAGACAAATGAATAAACAAATAAGCAAACAAAAATTAGAATCAGACCTATAAATGCAGAGAATAAATGGGTAGTTGCCAGAGGGAAGGGGGTAGAGGAATTAGCAAAATAGATGAAGGGTCATGGGAGATACAGACTTCCAGTTTTGCAATGAGTAAGTCACAGGGACAAAAGGAACAGAGTGGGGAATGTAGTCGCTGATATTCTAATAGTATTGTATGGTGACCAATGGTAACTCTACTGTGGGGAGCAAACTATAATGTATAGACCTGTGGTATCACTATGCTGTACACCTGAAACTAATGTAACATTGTACCTCAACTGTATTCAAATGAAAACCAGAAAAAAGAAGAAGAAGAAGAAGAAGAAGAAGAAGAAGAAGAAGAAGAAAAAGAAGAAGAAGAAAGAAGAAGAAGAAGAAGAAGAAGAAGAAGAAGAAGAAGAAGAAGAAGAAGAAGAAGAAGAAGAAGGAGAAGAAGAAGATGATCCTGGCCCCACCCCTCAGTTTGAAGGTGTTTGACTTAGTGATCCTGTCCAGTGATGAAGTCTTCCTCTTCTGGCCTCTAGCCTGTTGGATCTATCTTTTCACTAGAAATTATGCTCCGAACCATATGTACCCTCCCTAACATCATTTTCATGTGTCCAATAGGATAAAGCTTATATATATATATAAAAAAAAAAAAAAACAACCCTACAGTAAGGGGAACATCTGGGTAGCTCAGTGGTTGAGTGTCTGGCTCAGAGTGTGACCCCAGAGTTGTGGGATCAAGTCCTGCGTTGGACTTCCTGCATAGAGCCTGCTTCTCTCTCTGCCTATGTCTCTGCCATTTTCTCTCTGTGTCTCTCATGAATAAATAAGATCTTTAAAAAAACAAACAAACAAATCTACAGGAAGAATTTTGGAAGTCTCTGTATTTGTTAACTAAATCGTTCCATTTGGGAAGTAGGTTTTGGGATATCTCCTAAGGAAACAGGAGCCTTGACCCAGTTTCCAGCAATTCAGCTTCTTTGCATCCTATTTGAACACTGTGCCTTTTAACATTTCAGAATAAGACAAAAACAAACAATCATACACACAAAAAATCTTTTGATTTGAAATGAAAAATACGTATCAGGCAAGGAAAAGCTATTGGAAGAATGAAATGTCCGGAAACAAAGTAAAATTTAGGAAACCTGAAGGACTTAGCAAGCAGATACTGCTTGGTTTGAGTGTATGTGCCTGTAGGGGGGTGTTGATTTTCAAACATTAAAAGGATTGCAGCACTCTGAGTTTCACCAGTTGGATCATGGATCAGACATTGGTTAATTTCAAATCCTAAGTGTGATCAAAGTGCAGCATCCTGGTTTCTTTTTTTCCAAGGCTTTGGGATAACAGGTCAACCTTCTTATGTTCAGTGGGAACAGGTGGCTGAGTGGGGCTGGGCAGGTCAGAATTCAGCATCCGGGGTTCCAGGGCACTGGTTTTGGTTGCTTTACATCTTCCTACAGGCCTGGCCTAAATGTATGGTACTGCCATCCTGGATCTCCCAGTGAGAGATATAATTTTGCACATTCTTAAACCATGCCATTTTTCATTGTGAAAATTCCACAACAGAGAGAGTGTACTACAGCCCTGAGACAAATGAAACAAAATCATGTCTGTCTACCTGGTAGATTACATTAACAACAGACAGCAAAATGACTCAATTTGTGGCTCTCCCCAGTCTCCTCAAAATTTAGTCCTAATGGTTTGTGCTTTTTTGGAGCAGCTCTTTAAATCAGAAGGAACAGGAAATAATCTACTGAGCTTTCACTTTTTACACTTTGTTTTTCTCTCCTGCTTTCTTGGTCCTCTTGCAGCTCTCCTTACTTTTGTTTTCCAACAGTGACAATGAAAGTCTTCTCAGACTAAAGAAAAGCTGAGGAGACACGGAAGCCCCAGACGTTGGGACTCTTTACCTTCATTGCCAGACTCCTGGGACATGATCCTGGAGAGAAGCTTTCAGCTCTGGGTGGGGCCCGGGAGTCTGCATTTCTAACACGCTCCCAGGTGGTGCTGATATTGCTGGTTGACAGACATCCTTTAATCCTTGAGAGTTGTGTACTAACTCGTGACCTGGAAGCAAGTCAAAGTCTAGGGACATCGGGTTTCTTTCTTTCTGGGTTTCATTTCTTTCTTTCTTTCTTTCTTTCTTTCTTTCTTTCTTTCTTTCTTTCTTTCTTTCTTTCTTTCTTCCTTCCTTCCTTCCTTCCTTCCTTCCTTCCTTCCTTCCTTCCTTCCTTCCTTCTTTCTCTCAAGATTTTATTTATTTATTCGTGAGAGACACAGAGACAGAGAGGCAGAGACATAGCTGGAGGAAGAAGAAGGCTCCATGCAGGGAGCCTGATGCAGGACTCGATCCCTGAACTTCAGGATCACACCCTGAGCCAAAGGCAGACGCTCAACCACTGAGCCAACCAGGTGCCCCGAGTTTATGTATTTCTAAAGTTGGGTTAATAATATCAACCAGGGCAGCCCCGGGTGGCTCAGTGGTTTAGCACCACCTTCAGCCCAGGGTGTGATCCTGGAGACCTGGGATCAAGTTCCATGTCGGGCTCCTTGCATGGAGCCTGCTTCTCCCTCTGCCTGTGTCTCTGCCTCTCTCTCTCTCTCTCTCTCTCTCTCGAATAAATAAATAAAATCTTAAAAAAAATAATAACCATATGAACACCCATCTCACAAGGCTACTGGGAGACATGAAGTGAGAGCTAGATGTTTAGTGTACTTACAGGTGTGCACGTATATTGCATTTATTGTAATGCTGCATATAAATATTATTCATTATTCATGAACCCAGATCCATTCTTTATCAAAACCATCACTATGACAAGGGGCAAATGAGAACCCTGCCCACAATTTATCTTCCAGGATTTCTCTTTCTCTTCACAATAGCCTTGGCTATTCGCATTAACAGGATTTCATTTGATTAAAAATCTAGGAGGAAGGTGAGTGTAGATAAGGCCTCTGGACACAAATAGACCTGCTCTGGCCACAAAGACCATTTCCCTCCACATGAGAAATTGCAAGATATGAGGCCTTCAGGAAATCTTAACCTCAGTGCCATTCGTATTCTCATTTGATTGTTACTACCAAAGAATGAGTAGATAAGAAAGATGAGAGATTTTAAGACCAGTTTAGATGCAAATGAAAGTACAAGGAAGCTGCACTCCCTTGGGAAAAGACTGTAATTACCCAAACAAGCTGCTATTTTCGATGCTTCCATTTTGGATCCCTGTCTGTCTGTCCATCTGTCCACATGGGAGCACGCATCTCTCTCTCTCTCTCTCTCTCTCATACACAGCTAGGAACATAAACTTCAGAAAGGAACTGGTTTCTGAATGGCTAGCTTTGAGTCAAAATTGATAGTGACTCACTGCTTTTTGAAATGGTCTCCTTACAGACTTGGCTTATCATATAAGAGGAGGAAGTAATTTGTCCCTGATACAGCCAGATATAGTATTCAATTTAGAAGAAAATATTTTTCCTTTAAGTGTGCCTGTTTGCTTTGCGTAGGGAACTGGCTGTAACTGACCCAGGATGGGTGTATTCTGTTGCAATTAAACCAGTGCAGGACATGGCATTCAAGGCTGAAACCAAGGAACTGACCTCAATTTTTGAAAGCAACAAAAATTGGGAAGGTACTTTCCTTGAATGCAAGAGGAACAGGCTCTGGTTAACTTTTTTTGAAAAGGAGGATCCATAAGAAAGGCAGAGAGAATACAATGAGGGTGAAAAGGAGGTGCCAGAGTTAAGCTTGTAAGAGAACAAGGCAGCTCTAGGTGGGGCTAGCAGCAGGAATAGCTCCACAAGTCCCCAGCAGGCTGAACAAGCTCTGAGGCTCCCATCTTTCCCCTGAGAAATGAGAGTCCCAAATGAAAGTCCGATGAGCCGCATTTTGGGTGAAAGGACGTGGAGAGAGACTATTTGCACAAGATGCCTTTGAGAACAGTTTTTACAGTGGGAGCACCAGGATTTAAAACCCCCAAAATTGAGTGGAGGTGGTGGGTGCAGTCTTTCTGTGCTTGTTTGTAGGACGTAGATCTTGGTGACAATTGCTAGAATTGGCCTCTCTTTATGTGCCAGCCTGGGCTTGCATTCTGAAATTACAAAAAAAAAAAAAAAAAAATTTAAATCCTAACAAACCTAAGCAGACTCAGTAAAGACAGGAGTCAAGAAAGGAAGCTTAATTAGATGGAAAATAAGGTTCAAAGCAGACTGGGGGAATGAGAAGGAAAAAGGCAACTTTCTGGTCAACTTTTCTTTTAGTTCAGATGGATTAATTTGGCCTCAAAAATTAAGACAGTCTCTGGAATATACATGCAGGACATGGCAGTCTTCCTGGTAGCTGGCTGCTGAAAGTTATTATAGACCACGGCACAAGGCCCAAGGGCCACGCTAAGACTTTGGTGAAGGATAATAAAGTAAAGAAATAATTCAGAATCTATAGCAACATATAAAAAACAAAGAAATCTATGGTCCCCAGGAGAATGAAGGAAGTAAGAAAGGGCACCATCATTTCTAATCACTGAACAAATAACCATGGCAAACTCAGGCCAAGTTTGGACTGTCACTGATAGCAAGGAGTCTGATCTTAGGGTTTGGAGTCTCTGGGCAGTGGCTGCATGAACACTCTGGTCCAGTAAAGGACTTTGTTTCTGATGGATTTGATAATATTTTAGGACCAGCTCTTACATTACAGAGATCAAGTTCTAAAAACATGTTCATCTGGGGGAGCCTGGGTGGCTCAGTCAAGTCAGCATCCAATTCTTGATTTCTACTCAGTTCATGATCTCAGGGTTATAAGATGCAGCCCGGAGTCGAGCTCCATGCTGAGCTAGGAGCCTGCTTAAGATTCTCTTTCTTCCTCTCCCTCTGCCCCTCTCCCCTTCACCTGCTCATACATGTGTGCTCTCTCTTTCTCTGTCTCTTAAGAATAAACAAACAAACATGATCATCTGTCCAATGATTCTGCTATATATTCTCCCACTCCTTGAAACAGGGCATCTGGTGTAGGATGATAAAAGATACAGCTTGGTAGACCTTTGTCAATTTGTACTATTGCTTCTCCCTCTAGTCCAACGTGCTCGGCATCTAACTGATTCTTGCATCTAAGAAAGCTGAATGCAGAGTTGAAACAAATCCTGAGTCCATATTTCCCATTTGAGGAGGTAAAATATTTTTCCTTCAATTATCCGTTCTCATGAGAACTTCAGTTCCACTGGAGATGGAGCAAGTGTAGACAGTCAACAGATTCAGCCATCTTGCTGAATGTGACCAGATGAGCAGAGGCTAACAATGTTCCTCAAACAATGGCAAGCTTTAGAGACTTTTATTCAGGAAAATATATTTGGAGATATAATAAGGAAGTCTCAATTCCCTAGTGGAGAAATGAGAATGACCCTACCCTGTAAATCTGTATCATGGTTTAAGAATGGAGAGTCCACTGA
This sequence comes from Canis lupus dingo, assembly GCF_003254725.2. Classification (NCBI taxonomy): domain Eukaryota; kingdom Metazoa; phylum Chordata; class Mammalia; order Carnivora; family Canidae; genus Canis; species Canis lupus. The sequence continues at coordinate 29,792,591 of NC_064258.1, read as the reverse complement.
ATCCAGATAACTACAGAACTCAGTGGAAACCATCTTTGTCAACCTGACTTAACTCTTGCCCAGAAAGATAGGGCCATAAAGCAATAAAAAAATTTCACTGTCTGCTTCAGGGAATTTCTGCAAATCAATTTATGGGAACAAACAGTTTGCTCATCTGGGTAAATAGCTCTCCTATCAGGATAAACACATTGTTCCCTTGGGCAAATAGCTCACTTAGCAAACAAAGAATTTCCTTACCAAGATTGACTTTAAGACCATCACCTCCTGGAGTCCACCAATCTTTAAGTATCATGCCCAAAAAACCGTTATTTGAATCTAATCAGCTCTCTACCTTCAAAGATCTACCCAAATAACAAAACTCTTTAAATACCTTCCCCTGAACTCTCGCTTCTAAGATACCGGAAAGTTCATACTGGGGTTGTATCTTCCCCTACTGCAGTGGGCCAAATAAACTTAGGGTTACATCATTGGTATGTTTTCTGATGTTCTTTGGGGAGTCCAGAGTTGACTCTTCCATTTCTTCATGCACTGCTTACTGGCCCATCTTGGGAAACTTCTTTGCTCTGCCGAGAATCTTGCAAGAGAGGTGGAGAAGACATGCAAACCTAAGCATAATGAGCGAAGGATGGAGTAAGGAGTGGCAGGATCCTGTTATTTTTGTCAGTTCTCTTTAAGAAGTCTGTCTCAAACCAGAAAGAGTGACAATTCTCCCAGCTTACTGTGAAGGCAGTTCAGACAAGTATCAATGTAAATAATATGGAGGCTTTCTCATAAAACAGAAATTTCTGTCTTTCCTTCTCTATAATTGGCAGAAAAAGAAAAAAGAAACCTAAAACTTCAGATCCTTAAGTATTTAGCCATGCTTGTTGTGAATTCAGAGTCCAAGTGTATTATTCCTCTTGTTGGGGGAGTGTGTCAGTGAAAGCTGTCAGTGGTACTCTGGGCGGGAGAGCATGTGATCTCTGAGCTTGATGCGCAGCCTTGAGGAACAGGTATTCTGTTTCTTACAGAGAAGTGAAAGCCAAGCAGTGGAATAACTAAGTTAGCTATTCTGACACTATTGTTTTCAAGAGCTGTGACCATCACTGACATTTCCATGGCATTTTAAGGCACTCCACAAAATATCTTATAAATACTACCTAATGCATAGCCTGACCTTCCACTTAAAATACAGCTACTTATGAGATTTATTTTTTCTGCTCTACATTTTTTCTTTCTTTCATGCTGTCCATGTATGGTTATTTATTTATACCACATCTACTTCCACCAAAATGATTTGAGGCAGCTTACAATAGAAGTAAAAATGAGGCCAAAATGTGCATCCCATTAGGAGTAAAATACAGGCTGCATACACTTTTCATAAAATTTTTGGCAGTATTTACAGCTCCTTATCCCTGTAGTCCAATGTGCTTAGCATCTAATTGCAAATCTTCCTTCTAAGAATATTCTGCAGAGTTGAAGAAAATCCTGAATTCATATTTCCAAATCCAAGGAAGTGAAACTTTTTTCCTTTACTTGTCAGTTCTGCTAGAGAACATTAGGTGTCAGACTAATAATGACAATCTTAATTCAAAATACGTATCACATAGGCACACATACACACACACACAGTCAGTCAATTAATCCATCTAAGTCTCTCCCTATTTCCATTTGGAGTGGATCATTTAATTCAAGATGTAGCACACTTTTCTGGAAAGGGCCAGGTAGTATATATATTTGGCTTTGCAGGCCTTATGATGTCTGTTACAGTTATGCAACCCTGCTACTGTATGTAGCACAAAGGCAGCCAGAGATAATATGTAAAGTATTGTTGTGACTGTGTTGCAATAAAACTTTATTTACAAAAACAGATGGGGAGCTGGATCTGGTCTACTTGCCAGTTTGTTGACTCTTTTCCTCATGCTTTCCATTACTCCAATCTAGATTCAGAGTAAAAAGGTAAATTAAATAAATATACAGTTCAATAACAGACAAAGTCGATAGGAAATGGCTATTGGCCATATTATTCTCATTATTTCTGTCCCTCCATTGTGTTTGGATAGACCATATTTTTGTTATTCCTGTTGTAGTGGGATGAATAGTAGCTTCAAAGATATGTCCATATACTAATCCCTGGAACTAGTAAATACTATCTCGTTTGGAAAAAAAAAGGTTCTTTGCAGACCTGAGGAAGTGAAGAATATTGAGGTGAGAAGATCATCTTGGATGATCTGTGTACGTCCTAAATTCCATCACAAGTAGCCTTAAAAGAGAGAATCCAGAGGAGATTAGGCATATACACATAGGAGAATATGATGTGAAGATAGAGGCAGATATTGGAGTGATGTGACCATAAGCCAAGGAATGGCAGCAGTCACCAGAAACTAGAAGAGGTAAGAAACAGATTCTTGCCTGGAACATCCAGAGGACTTTAGTCCTGTGAAACTAATTTAGCCCCATGAAACATGTTAAGCATCTGGCCTCCAGAACAGTGAGAGAATATATTTCCATTGTATTAAGTTCTCCATTTGTGGTCATTCATTATATCATTCATAGAAAAGTAATATACCTATACCTCCTTTATCTGGATTGGAAATTATTCTCTCTTCCCCTAACCCTAAAAAACACACTTGTCAAAGTATACATTTAACTATGATTTCTATATTCCACTGGAACCACAAAAGAAATAAGTATATCTTAATTCTAATGATGCCATTTCAAATTCCAGGCTATTACCAAGTAATCTTAATTTTCTTTATATTCACATCCCCAAATCATTCTTAAAATTTTACTATTACTTTATTTTTTTCTCTACAACTAATGATTATTTAACTATTTCCTCATATTTAGCAAGTTTATCAGTTTGCTTATTATTAATTATAGTTAATCTTTACTTCTGGATTTAATTTTCTTCTTGTTGAGCATATCCTTTAGAAGATCATTCAGTAGAAGTCTATAGAGGAAAAATTATTTGTTTTATTGAAACTCCTTGTCTTATTAGAAAAAAACAATTTGCATTTTGCCTTTATTAAATGGTAGTTGAGCTGGATATAGAATTCTAGTTAGACAATTTTTCCTTTCAATGTTTTGAAGATATCATTTCATTATTATCTCATCTGTACTGTGCTGCAAAGAGATTGGCTGCAAGTCAAATTTACTTTTCTTTTGTACAAAATCAGCCTTCCCCTTATGGTTGTTTTTATGGTCATCTTCATTTTCTTTGTTGTTCTACAGACAGTTTTCAAGGATTTATTTATTTATTTATTTATTTATTTATTTATTTATTTGAGAGAGAGAGGGAGAGAGAGAGAGAGGCAGAGACACAGGAGGAGGGAGAAGCAGGCTCCATGCCGGGAGCCTGACGCGGGACTTGATTCTGGGACTCCAGGATTGCACCCTTGGCCAAAGGCAGGCGCTAAACCACTGAGCCACCCAGGGGTCCCCCTAACAGTTTTGACTCAGAATTTGGCAGGCTTCTTCAATCTCAGAATCCATGTGTACCTTCCACTCTTGAAAATTTTTCAATAATCTTTTAAATATTTCACTTCTCTCTTCTTTTTAAAAAAATTCTGGAATTTAAAGATGCATATGTTAAAACTTTGTGTACTATCTGTAATGTCTTTTAGTCTTGCTTTTATATTTTTCATTGATTTCTTCCTCTCGGTTGTGTTATCAGTAATTCCTCACTTTTCTTCCCTGTAGGTTAGCTAATTCTCTATCAAATCTCCTTTTTCATCCACCATTGGATTATTACTTTTAGTGATTGTGTTTTTTCATCGTTAGTTTGATTTGTAACTTTTAAAAGTCTTCCTATTTATCTTTCATGGTGTCTTTTCTCACATTGTGATTTTTACTTTTTCTTTTTGTTCCTTAGTACTTCTAAATAAACTTATAGTCTCTTTTAGGTTGTTCTATTATACCTTGTAGTTTTAGTATGTCAGGTCACATATAAGGTAGAGCTTCTCCTAAAGGTTTACCTTTTCATATTCTGAGCTTATATGCAGTGGGAGTTGATTTTCTATGGGAAATGTGTGCACCATGAGTTTGGGAAATTGTCAGATAGAATGCTATGTCATGAGCTTCTCCTGCAGAGTGCTAGGGAAATTGCTTCTCTGAGTTCAGTTCATCTATTAATTCACCTTAAGTCTCACATAAGTCTTGAGATCTGTAATATCTTACTGCAAGTTCATTTTCCATGGAGGTCTTTTTGCTTGTGTGTGTGTGTGTGTGTGTGTGTGTGCGCATATGTGCATACAAAGTGTCTCTGTACCTTAGGTTGTTGTGTTTCCAAATAGAGCACTATAGCCTGAGATTCTACTCTGCACCCTAGAAAGACTATTTATAAACCAAAGTATAAACTCAGCTCAGTTTGTACATTAGTTCATATACTGGGGTATTTGCAGCACATGAGCTATGAATTCAAGAGTCACATCAGTCCATGGGGGAGTCTTGAGATTTGCAATATTTTATTGTGAGCTGACTTTCAATGAGAATTTGTGGGTTTGTTTGTATGTGTGTATGGTAGGAATTGAGGGATATCTGTGGGCAATATCATTTTGCTATGTATAAATAAAATAGTACAGCATGTGCTTTTCCTGGAGGTCTCAGGTAATTTGCTATTCTGAATTCAGTTACCATGTTAATTCATTGAAATGAGTAGCACACGTCACATAAATTAAGATTTCACATCTGTCTATGGTGAAGTCTTGGGATTTTCACAAGAGAATATTCTTCCCTCTGAAAGACCCTGGAGGATATGTTCTCTTGCTGCTGTCCATGGTGGTGGGTGTTTTTTTACTCCCTGTTCCTAGAAAAGCAAGTCTTGCAGAGACTTTTCTGGATATCTCATTCTTAGTTGTAACTGTCCATCTCATGCAGTCTTTAAGGTTACAGCTTTTGTGCCTGGGTGGACGTTGAATCATAACCTCCCTTGAAGAGTGTACACTTATATCTAGATCTATTACCTTCTGGACTTCCACTGGATCAGCTTGTATAATAAATGGTTATGAATCCTCTATTACTGAGAAAGAAAGTAATTTTACCATCTTTCAAACCTGGTTATATATATTTCTGATTTTCTTTCATCTAGGATTACTACATGCTTGAAGCTAGAAGGGGGTCTACATGAGCTTAAATCTTCCATGAGATTGGAGTTGAAGATATTGTTGCTGAAGATATTTCTTAGCAACTCTAAAGTCAAAGAAGCCAAGAGCTAAAGGAGATCTCTCAGCTAATGTTCAAAAGTGAGCTGTGAATCATCAGCAAAGTGAGCGCTGGATGTTGAAGCAGGATGATGAGTGAGAAATTGGCCAGTAAGTCAAGAGTCAGGATACACACAGATAAAGCAGATGAGAGATGGTGATCGAGAAGATGAGATGGATATCAGGCTTGAAATGAGTGATGTGAGGACCACAGAAATGGGAATCTCCCATGTGCCTCCTGCTGAATTGGGCAGCAATCCATGAATGGAGTCAACCAGGACCATAAATCAGAACATCTGAGACACATCTGGAGGGAAGATGTTGAGCAGATCTATGCTACTCAATGTGTGGTCTGTGCACAGTGTTAGCATTGCCTGTCAGCATTGTCTGAGCATGTCAGAAATGCAGAATCTCAGGGCCATCTCAGAGCCACTGAATCAGGACCTGCATTTAACAAATTCCCAGTTGACTTACCTAACTCAATTTAAGGTTCAAAGGGCACTTGCGTAGCATCCTGATTTAAACTATAGATTGAAGATTAGAGAGAACTCAATCTGCAACTTATTAGCCATGAAAACTTGGAGAAGTTAGTTTCCTCATCTGTCAAACGAGGCTCAAATCCACTTCACCAGATTTTTGTGAGGATTAAATGAAATAATATATCTAAAACAATTAGCAGAGAATTTGGTTCATAGTAAGAGGTTTAAAAATGTTGATTATTTTGAAAAGAGAGTTATCCTTCTAAAATCAAATATATAAGTTCAAAAGAAATTAAAATCTGGTCCTTAAAATCTGGTCCAGTTATTTTTTTAACATCTATTATTTTCATGCTTCAGTGATTCACTATCATTCAACAAACATGGAACAGTCACCTATATAATGCCAGCAATTATATTAGACACTCTATGTAGTTAAAAATGAATAGAATGGCCCTTGCCCTTGGGGAGCTTGCTATTTCAGAGGAAGGGACAGTCAACAAGAGATGTGTGATGGTTAGGCTGAGTCTAAATATATGAGTAGGACTTTACTGAGAGGAAAAGGGGAAAGCCATTCTAGGAAGAGAGAAACATTTTCTATTCTCAAATTTAGGCAGCAAATCTGACAGTCTGTCAAGATTCCCAGAACAGTACTGAACATGGTTGTAGCCAATGTATCAAATTCCACCAGCAAGTAGGAATAAAAATAGAACACATTTGTGGAGTAACTACTATGCTGTCTTGCTGAAACTTTGATGAGACCGATGGTGGCACTTCTAAGTCTTTATATAGGAATTTACATGGAATTTATATTTTACCCTCACAGTTACTCCCAGAAAGTGATATTATTAAGGTTTCTCCTTACAGATGAAGATGCTGACTTACAGCAAGGCCAAGTCAGGAGCAGAGCTGGGATTTGAACTTAAGCAGATTGGCTCAGAGTCTACCCTTAGCCATTGTGTCGCACTGCTTCTCAGTAGACAACATGGCTTAAAACATTTTAAACCTTTGGTTGGTACATGCAAACATTCTTTTGTTTTCTTTTTAAGATTTTATTTATTCATTTATTTATTTATTTGACAGAAAGAGAGGAAAAAAGAGAGAGAACAAACAGGAGGAGTGGCAGGCAGAGGGAGAGGGAGCCTAATGCAGGGCTCCATCCCAGGATCCTGGGAACATGACCTGAATCAAAGGCAGAAACTTAACTGACTGAGCCACTCAGGCACCCCTATATGTAGACATCCTTAATAAGAAAGTTTATCAGGAAAAATGTAGTATCTGGGGGTTCCTTCTTTCTCCCTTCGCATTGTTCTTCTTGGGTCTCCAATGGAGCAGAAGTTCACTTGCAGGCAGAAGTAGTATTTGTAAAGTTTTACTAACACATCTATAGGTACAGGATCCATAGCAGTAAGCATCTTATAATACAAAACAAAACAGCAACAACAATAAAATCTATTGGGAAAAAAATATGTAGGTGTATCTCCATTTGGCCATCACATAGAAACTAAGATAAGATGGAACTTTATACCATACCTAACTGCAAAACAGAAGGAAGAAGCAGAGAGGGCATCATAACTGTCCTTAGAAATCCAAATACTTTCTAGGAAGAAGAAATGGATATTTTTATTTATTCAACTGAGAAGGATTGGATGGGGGAGGAGCAGAGAGAGAGAGAATATCAAGTAGACTCCCCACTGACATGGAGTCCCACAGGGGAGGGGCTCAACATGGGTATCAATCCCATGATCCATGAGATCATGACCTGAGGCAAAACCAAGAGTCGGACACTTAAGTGACTGAGTCACCTAAGCACCCCAGGTGCCTCACACTCAATAAAGTAGATCCAGGAGCAACAAGGAGAAATCTCTTCTCTCATTTAATGAAATGATAATAGTCAGAACTATCCAAAACCAGAGAAAGTTCCTCAGGAAGAATTCCTGTCGGCATATATGAGGTGACCAATGGAAGGAAAGGTCAAACAGAGTCTTCGAACACCTCTTAATGGTAATCTTTAATATCCGTTTATATCACTTTATATTACATTAGACTATATACCCAAGAACATTGGTGAAATAAGAAAGAGAAGTTTATTTCTTATATGTAAAGAAGCCCAAAGATAGGGAGCCAGTTTGGGGCATATATGCCAGCTTCAGCCAAGAGAAATACAGACTCCTTTGTTTCTGATCTTCAAAGTCACCTCATGGTGCATTATGATTGCTAGAGCTCCTGTCTGTGCATCATCCAGACAGCAGAAACCAGGAAGGAGGAAAAAAAAAAAAAGTGTGACTCTAACGGAATCAGCTTCCTTTAGGAATCAGTCTTCGAGGTCATAATGAAAATTTCTGTCATTTGTCATAATTTAGTTACATGACCATATCAGCCACAGAGATGTGGGAAATAGACTCATTAATAACTCAGAATCATAATTCTTCCACTTAATAATATAGGGAAAATAGATATGGTAGCCTTTACCATGCCTTTCAGCCTGAAGACTCTTATTCAGCTTTATTCTTCCTTTTCTCTTTTCTTTCCTCCATTCACTCGAAAAATATTAAGCTCTTACTTTGTGCTAAATAGTGCAAGGCATGAGTGGAACCCACGCACATACACAAGTAAGTCGTGATCCCCAGAGGTATTTGATTCTGAGGAATATTTAGTAGTCCTGTAGTATCTAGGAGGGAGAGGATTTCCTTTCTTAGAATTTTAAATAATCCATATTCTCTAACATTTTAACTACCAAGAAAATAAAGGATCTCAAATTAACACTGCAGACCCTCTTCTGTTCTCTTCCTTGAGTTTCAGACATCAAACGAATAACTTGCTGGATTTACCTAGCTTTATGTGAAGGGGCATCTCAAACACAACTTGACCAAAAACCAATCAATCAATCAATCAATCCTTCAACTCAAGCCTGAATGAATCAGGGTCCAGTCAGGAAAGTAGAAAGTATACTAAGTATCACAGTAAAGAGGATTTAATATAAGGAATTGGCTAAACTGGACTGGCAAAAAAAGAGAGAGGACAGTGAGTAAAAACAGACAGTATCTGCATGAGGCAGGTCGACCTCAGGGCAGGGTAACAAAGACAAGCTAGGGGTTCTGGAACTTATAGGCTTGGAGAAGAACCAAAAAAAAAAAAACTTTATTTATTTATGAATGAGAGACAGAGAGAGAAACAGAGAGGGGCAGAGACACAGGCAGAGGGAGAAGCAGGCTCCCTGCAGGGAGCCTGACATGGGACTCGCTGGGTCTCCAGGATCAGGACCTGGGCTGAAGGCAGCGCAAAACTGCTGAGTCACCCGGGCTGCCCACTGGAGAAACTTAAAGCTGGAGCCCAGCTCCTCTGGAGGGGGCCCTGCTAGCTTATTAAAATGCCACAGCCTCCAGGCAGAACTGGGACTCAGCCCCCTGAGGAGAAGGTACTGTCTGCTTGGTGCTTATGCCTTTCAGGATACAATGAAGGTTTTGGATGTGCCAGTAAAAATGAAAAAAAAAATTTAAAAAAAATTTTTTTTTAATAAAGAAGCTGGAGATAGAAGCCAATGCTGTGGCCAGAGTGAAGGGCCAGTGCTGAAGCGAGTCAGTCTATACTGGCTGACAGTAGCAGGAAGCAAATCAGGAAGGGGCCAGGCTCTGGCTTGCCTCTGCCTTGTATTTCTCTCTGGGCCCCCATCAGCGGGATCCAGCTGACAAAAGAGAAGCCCAGGGGCGCTACCCCGGCTCCGTGAAGCAAGGAACAGAGGACAGTGGCTTGTGCACACACTTCCTACACACTGAACTTCCATGTGTGTAATAGCAACCTGACCTTTGTGCTTTTACCTGAATGCAGCCATGGTTGCTTGTTCACCCTCTTCCAAAAAATGGCAAATAGAACATCTATCCTGAAAATCATCTCAAGTTCCTCTTAGCCCTTTACATCTTTGTTGCACTTTGTCCCAACCCTGTGCCCTCCCCAGCTCATCTCCACCTTGAAGACTGGGTCGTTGGGGGGGGGGGGGTGCGGAGGGGGGAACATGAGCTTGCAAGAGTCAGTTGCAATGGACTCAAATGGTCCCCCCGGCCTTTCTGTCCTGTCTTGGATAAGAGCTGCATACCGTGTGGCAGAAAGTTCTACGTGCTCTCTGAATGAAGCTGGTCCTTTTACTCTATGGACCCCAATGATGCCACACAGCCTCCTTCAAAATAAAATCGAGACCCGTGGCTTGGCCCCAGGGAGGCTTCTCAGCCCCATTCTTCATGACTTCAGCCCTTAATCTTTCTTTCTTTCTTTCCTTTCTTTTTTTCTTTCTCCAGGAGCCCGACGTGGGATTCGATCCCGGGTCTCCGGGATCACGCCCTGGGCCAAAGGCAGGCACCAAACCGCTGCGCCACCCAGGGATCCCCTAGGATTTTATTTATTTATTCTCCTAGGATTTTATTTATTTATTCTAGAGAGACACAGGTTGAGAGAGAGAGAGAGAGAGAGGCAGAGACACAGGCAGAGGGAGAAGCAGGTTCCATGCAGGGAGCCTGATGTGGGACTCGATCCTGGAACTCCACGATCAAGCCCTGAGCCAAAGGCAGGCGCTCAACCACTAAACCACCCAGGCATCCCTGCCACCTTTCTTTACCTGGCTACTGTCTTGCAAGACTCAGCTTAGGCATGATATCCTTCAAGAGGTCTTTCCTAAACCCTCCGTCCCTGTGCACCTGCTTCATGCTCTCCTCACACCTCCATCATTTTACTCTCCTTATTATACAGTGATGTCATTTAGAAGCATCTCTTTCCCCTTGGACTAGAAGTCCCTTCAAAGCAGAGGTTGTATCTTGTTTCTGCCTTTCCGTCTTTGGCAGATAAGGAGGATGGGGCATGAAACATGTGCTCAAAATGTGTTAACCGGTGCGAGCGACATTCAGTTCAACCCATCCCCAATTCGGCCGACTAGCTCCCTAGAAGTCATCTTAATATTATTCTCCAGTTAACTTATTTTCGAAAGTCGATGGTTTGTTCCCTTCCACCTATGGAATTGGAGAGCATACCCCATTTTTCCCTGAAGTGCACATAATGGGTTTGGCTTAGAAGTGATAGATGAAGTTCCAACACTAACCTTTACTTTGAGGAGGAAGCAGCATGCTAATTAGTAATGATGCCCCCCTGGGGCTCCTGCTGAATGTCCTGGAGGTGCTGGCCTGGAATCTATTCTAACGAAGCCCAAAACACAGCTTCCCAGCTTTTTTCTCTCAGCCTGTTTGGGTCCACTGTGCCTTTCTCAGCTATTGAATTTGAAACAAGGGCACTTCCCAGACAAAGGAGGAGAAACAGTCCCCAGTGTATCCTGTAGTATGGCTGGAGGACCAGAACCGGTTTATGTCTGCTCTGCTCTCAAACAGGCCCTGGAGCCTTCCCTCTACCCCCCAGACCCACTACTGCCCCCCCCCCCTTTAGGAGAGAGAAAGGGGCTGTCTCTAAGCCTGGTGCCTGGCCTCACGTTCTTTACTAGATGCATGGAGTTTGTAAAATGTGTTCACCATGTTCTGGTGACTTATTTCTTATGTTAAACAAAGAGCAACTGGGAATAAAAGTCATTGCGTTGGACCCTGGGGTGTATTAGGCTGCACAGGGTAGCGCTGAGCTTTAGCCACACAATAAAATTCCCGCTGGGTTTGATGATAACGTCGGGATAGGACACTATAGTTGTGCGCTAGAGTCTCACTCGATCCCCTGCCTCAGGAATAATGAGCGGCTGACACCGTTAACGCATTGGCTGCAAACTCTGTGGAAAAAGAGACTGACTTGTTTCAATTTTGCTCATTTGCAGATCCATTCCCAATGTGCTGAAACAAGCTTATTTGTCCTTTGCAAACGGTTCCTAAGAGCAGAAACCCGGTCCCATACTCTCAAGTGTTCTCTGCATGACAGTTGGCCGCTCCTCAAAGGCCAGCTGGTTTGCTTTACTTGCTTAGTTTCAAATCTTGAGATCGACGAAGAGATTAATTACATTTTTATTTCTCTTTGCAAGTCTACAATACAAAAGGCTGAATACAACAACGGCCAATCTGAGATTAATATTCATGAAACCCTACAGATCACAAGGGGAGGGATGGGGAAAAGGTCTTTTTATTTAAATATAGAAAAGAAAAATAAAAGACAAACTTTCAAGAGCGTTTCATGAGCATGAATAAGTACTATTAAGAATGTGAACCAAGGTTACTTCTATCACCTTTAAAAGAAAGCCAGGAAGGGAGAAAGTGGAATGGAAGCATGGAAGGAAGCTGAAGAGCAGGTGTATACTTGTGAGAGGGATGGAGGGGCCAGAGCTCTTAGTTGGGGTGGTACTTGATATTTCCAAGCTAGTTTTTTTGGTTGCATCGTAACAACTTTTCAGAATGTTCAAAGTAGACCCGAACAAACCGGTAGATGGGTAAATTATTTTATGATTATATATTGTATGTCTGTTTGTGAATGTGTCCTACATACATATCCTTCCTCTTCCTTGTCTCTCCAACACTGTTTTCACATTTAACATCTTCCTGTGCACACAATTTTCTTCTTTCCCAATTCATGTTCTGCCAATTACTAACCCTTCTTTTCTCCCTCTATTGTCTCTCATATTCTACTAGCCATAGTCTAGAAGTATAATATAAAGCATTTGTTTAATAAACCTTTATTTTGCATTTCAAAAAACACAGGTTAATATTTCATAATAATAGTCAATTTAAATGGTTGAAATTAAGACATTCGTTCATATTGCCTTTTATTCTTTATTAGTGGCCCTCATAAAATAGTTTCCTACCTCTACAATATAGGAGAACTCATGTAGAATTCTGGCCTTGATGAAAAAAGAATCCCTTTCATGATCACTGAGCCTAACTAACGTTTTACAGATTACAGAACAGAAAGAAATATGAAGTTTGTTGTTGGGCTAGCCTTCCAAATTGGATGTTAGTTCTCACAAACTTCCCTAAGACTTGAAATGCTTTCTCACACACATGCAATGCAGGAGCTGAAAGTAAACTTGCAATAACAAATTGATGGACTTAAAGACATCATTTTTATTCTATCAACCCCATTTTTGCAAAAAGTAATAAACGTTCACGTACGTAAAAAGGACTGTAAACATATTAAGTTATAAATAATGGAAACCAATGTAACATCTAGACTAAAAAATACCTTGCCAACAACACTAAAGCCTTTCACTTCCCACTCCCAGATGTAGCTACTATCTTACATTTTCCAACATATATGATATATGTTTTATATACAGAAAACATGTATTATCCATAAAATATCCAGTTACTATGCATAATATATAGAAATATATATCAAGTATATCATATATAAATATACAAACTATGCATGAACACATCTTTAAATAGTACATCTTTGGGGTGCCTGGGTGGCTCAGTCAGTTAAGTGTCTGCTTTCTGCTCCAGTCATGATCCCAGGGTCCTGGGATGGAACCCCTCATGGAGCTTCTCGAGGACTTGTTGTGCCCAAGATTGCGAATCCGAGAAACCACCAAGGAGCCGACACCAATGCAAACACACGAAGGTTTATTTACAAGCTCGAGCTTGGGTCCAAGTACACCCAACACAGCGGAGCAGGGACTTGGACCCCGAGGTGGGTTTCAGCTTAGTTTTAAGGGCTGGTCTAGGGGACCTCCAGAAGCGGGGGAGGAATTTCTCAAGTTCTGTTTACATTCTGATATGGGGCTTTCAAGGGCATTGAGCTCTGTTCTCATTATGATATGACTTTAGAACTCTGTTCTCATTATGACTTTCTGCCACTGCTGTTGAACTCTGTTCTCATTCTAATATGGGGCTTTCTAGGACATTAAACTGTAAGCTGTTTTCTTCCTGTAACTGAAGTAATGTAAATTTCAGCCCTTCTTCACAGGGGCCTGGGATGGCTGTACTTGTGCTAACGCTGAACCTAAAGTGGAATGGCCTTAATTTTCTTGGCCTCCACAGACCCCCCCCCTTCCTCGCTTCTAGCAGCATGGGGTTCTCTGCTCAGCAGGGAGCCTGCTACTGCTTCTATTCCACTCCTGCTCTCTTGCTATCTCTGTGGCTATCTCTCTCTCTCAAGTAGGTAAATAAAATCTTTTAAAAAAATAAACGGTACATCTTTTAGTTTTGCAAGTTTTTAGACTTTATATGAATAGTATTAAAATGCATGTATTATTCTAGGACTTGCTTTTTTCACTCATCTCTTTATTCTTGGGATTTAACTATTAGATTCATACATGCTTACTTGTGTGTTTCTAGATCCTTATGTGTGTACTGGCTAATCTCTTAGTATATGGATAGGGAACAATGTATTAGTCCATCTTCTTGCTGGTGGACATTTGGTCAGTTTCTAATTTTTTGCTGTTACAAACAAGGCTGCAAAGATATCTTCCAGTAGACAAGTGCAAAATACTATCCCAGCAATATATCTAGCAGTAAAATTTTTGGCTCAGAGTGTTGTCCTACAAACAGTCTACAGCAGTTTTGTTTTATTTTTTACTGTTTTACAACTTTGCCAATAACAAGTGTTTCCAAATTTAAAATTTCTTGTCAGTCTGGTAAATAAAACATGGTTTCTTATTGTAACATTTTCATTTTCATTTCCCTGACTACAAATAAAATTTAAATAGCCAAACTAAGATCCTGTATCTGATCAGAAGCAGAGCTAAGGTTCAAACCATATCTGGCAGGCTCTAACGTCCATGTGTTTTCTACTTTGCTATATTATCTATTGTGCAGCTTAACGATGTATATAACAAGACATGATAAAGCCAGGAAAACCTTTTTTTAAAAAGATACTAAGCTTTGTGTAATAAACATTCACATACACTCATATATTCAGAGTATGTTATATATGTATGCATAAAACATTGGGGATAGGAGACAAACAAAAATATTACTGAATATAATATATAGAATAGAATAGAATATATAAGACCTGAAAATTATCTCACAGCAGTTGGGGGAAGTGAGATGTGGCCCTACTCTATTCATAGTAGGGCTGTATGTAACAGATATTTATACTATATTTATATCCCCTAAGTCAGCTGGTAGACTTAGCTGATCCTTCTGTCATAGAAACAATTTTCTAATTCTAAGATCTCAATCCCATTCTCTTCACTATGATACCTTTAATAAAATGATTAAAGGTATAAAATTGCTACAGATACTTAGATACTCTATCTTGTAGTCATTTTGTAATAAAAAATGAATAGGAGTAATTCACAGGTTGTTTTTACTTATGAACATACCCAATATCTTGGTAAGATGTTTCATATGCTAATGCAGAATATTGGGGAAAATATATAACTGGTTAGGGGAAACCTCACATGTCCTGTGTCCCTATATTAGTAAGGATTCATCAAGAAGCAGAACCAATAGGATAGATATAGACATATATAAAGGTATAGATGTAGATAAAGGAAATAGATAAGAGAGAGAGAGAGAGAGAAGAAATTGGTGCATGGCCCTATATGATTATGGAGGCTGAAATGTTCCCAGATCTGTAGTTTGAAGGCTTGGTGACCAAGAAGGCCAATGGTGAAAAAAAAAAAAATGTGCCAGCTCAAAGACCATCAGGTAGAGACAGAAGATTCTCTCTCTTCAATGGGTAAGATGAAGCCCACCCACACTGGGGAGAGCAATCTGCTTTACTCAGTCTATCAATACAAATTTTAATTTGTCCAGAAATACCTGCACAGTCACACCCAGAATAGTGATTAACCTAGTATCCGGGTACCCTGTGGCTCAGCCAGGTTGACATATAAAATTGACCATCACAGTACCTTGTTTAAAGAAAGGTAACAAAAAAAAAAAAAAAAAAAAGAAAGGTAACATAGTTATAACTGGTTACCCCAGAGTACTATTTGGGAAACACAGATCTTCAACGTTAGGCAGGAAAATGAAGGTGATAGGTACATGTAAAGCCTCTTAAGCTAGACTTTCTGAGTTCAGAGACGATTCCATCTTTACCATAAATGTGAGTCTGAGTGACTTCTTTAAATGATTTCTTGCTGCATCTATAAAACTTACATAATAATAATGATAACTGCATGGGGTTGAGAGGATTAAGGTCTTGAAACTGTCTACCATGTCCTCAAACTTGATAAATTTTAGTTATTTTTTATATTTAGTATTTATTTAGTTATTTATGTATTTATTAGTATTTATGCCAAAAACTAGGGAACAAGAAATCTTCCCTCCTCCCTCAAGGCAGCATCTGGAAGTATGTTTTAGGAGGGATGAAGGCTAGGCAATAAGAGGTGGTAATGAGTGGGGTGATTACTGCCTCTAAGAGGAAATGTAAAGATGTGTGGGAGATGGAGAAGGTAAAAGGAGCTCAAGAGAACTGAATTTTCAAAAGCAAATTTATTAAAGCCACCTGTAATAATCTGTGTCTCTACCACATTCCCTTAAAGACTCTCAAAACATCAATTCTGCATATTGTAATTGTAAATAAATTACTTATTTATCCTCAGACTGTGCCATGGAGTGGGTGTTAATGTGTGTTGTAAGATGGCATAAAACTGTATTTACTCCGAAAGCCAATTTGGACTAATAGGGGAGTTTGATTTAAATTAGTAAAAAAATCTAAACTACAGACTACTTTAGCAACATTCATTTACACCAAGTTTACTTATCTGACTTCATGTACTTGAAAGTGATGAAGTATAGCTTAGTAAATAGCCCTTGGGGACCAGCTTTAAAGATTAGAGAACATTTTGTTTTTACATATAATTTGGTGTATATTTTAAATGCAATTAAGGTAGGTGCATAAATAGTATTTAATTTCTTAAATATATTAAAAATTCTTACTAAAATTTCTACTGCATTGTTCATCTTTGAAGTAGGTTTTGCTGAGCAAAGGTAAACACAATGCTGATCTTTATCAGAATTGTCACAAATACTGAATCAAGGCTGAGTTAATGAGATGGAAATCTATTCATGCACTCCTTTTCCTTAGGCCTCAACATAGAAACTGGAGATGAAGTTCAGGATCTCTATAACTGCCTTAAGCTCCAAGATCCTGGGCTGCTGTATCTATGACGTGTTTTGATGGAAAATTGTATATAATTTGTAAAGAAGAGATTATTATTTATTACGATC
Organism: Canis lupus dingo; assembly: GCF_003254725.2. Classification (NCBI taxonomy): domain Eukaryota; kingdom Metazoa; phylum Chordata; class Mammalia; order Carnivora; family Canidae; genus Canis; species Canis lupus. The sequence goes on along the minus strand of NC_064258.1, from coordinate 29,775,842 downwards.
TAGAACGTCAGGGATGAGAGATGCAGGGACTGAGAGTGTGGAATTAAGCTCCCAGGTTTGATTTTCTTTGGGAATTCCCGAAATAGTAGCAATTAGTGACTTGGAAAGGAAGTAAGCACTGAGTACTCGGTACTGTGCTAGGTGTTTCAATGTTATTTTATAATTGTCAAAATCCCCCTGAGAATGTCACTAGAATCAGCTCTACGTAACTAATGAGGAGATTAAAGCACTGAGCAGTTGAATTAACAGCTAGTAAATCCTGAACACAAGAGTCAAATTCATATTGCCTGACTCCACAGCTCTTTCAACTGCATTATGCCATCTCTATACCAGGTCAGTTTTTATCAGCTGCTGTATCCTCTCTGACCATATCCTGCAAAACTTGACTGATCAATGCCGATGCCATTATTGTGTGCTGAATGTTTGTGTGCCTCTCAAAATTTACATGTTGGAGTCTTAATCTCCCAAAGTGATTGATGGTATTTGGATGTATGGCCTTTGGGAGGCAATCAGGTTTACACAGTCACAAGGGGGCAGTCCCTATAGCAAGACAGGTGCCTTTATAAGAAGATGATGAGTCAGAGCTCTCTATGTCTGCAATGTGAGGATATCATGAGAAGATGGACATTTGCAACCAATGTTGACTGAGCATGCATCAAAGATTTTATTCAATTCCTTTGTTAGCGAGAAAATTAAGAAGTTGCAAAGGTAGTTCGAACAGCATTTTGAGAAATAGTATTCGTAGCCCACCAGGAAAGGCTCATTTTGAAATAAGATTGCTCCAACTTCAGAGTTAACATCTCTCCCACATGGAAACATACAAGTTCACGTGTCACTTCACAGAGTTTGAGTCCCTAGGAATAAATAGTAAAGTCAAACAGAGGTATATTTCCATAGAAAATTATATATGATCCTTGTTAAACAGCATTCCAGTGTGCAATTGAAACGTTCCTAGTTGGGCAAGCCACTCGCCTTTCTGTCTTATTTCTAAATTTTAAATAAATTTTCATTACACTACATTGTTATTTGTTCTCATAGCCCCTGCTTATTTTATCATAAAATTCATAGAAGTTTGTATAGCAGTTTACCTTTGTCATTTTACCCTCTTTTGGCTACTGGCTGTTTGAAGGTAGCCTCAGCTCCTACATAGCACAGTGTCAATGAGAGAAAAAAAAATGCTTGATCTAGTTATAAATGAATAAACAAATGAAACTGAATTATGTTTAATGTGTTCATGAGCAGGTTGCTCAAAGGGTTTTCTGATGTACAGAAATCCCAGTGGCAACAGAAGCATCAGCTTTTCTGTCTGCAGTGATGACTGTTCTCCCCCAAAGCAATGCCATCTAACAGTGCCAAGTTCCTACAGGTAGTCCTCATGTGGTTACCTCATTTCTCATGCATCAGACTCTACACACCTAAAAAAACAATCATCAGGTCCCTCAGCAGTAGGGAAGCCCAATTTTATTCACCCAGTATAATTTACTATGGACTTTTCAAGCATAGCTCATAAGACCTTCTAGTGCTACATAGCTTTCTTAAGTAATTTATTCAACCATTCTTAGGGTAGAATTAAAGAAGTTTCAGTATATGAAATTGTAGTTCCTTCTTGACGTTTCCTCTTGCTGTGGCCCAATACAAAACTTGCTCAGAGTGAACTATCCTCTATCCCAGCTAATGTATGTCTAGCTTATCTCCCCAAGCCATCAGGAGCAGTATAATTTGTTGTCATTGTCAGTGGCTTGCTCCAACCTGAATGTTGGGTAGAGTACAGGTGGCAAGCACTCCCCCAAGATGGTGCTCATATCAGAATCACCGGGGGGAAGTTACATAGCAACTTTCCAAGCAAGTGCAGAGCTCCCTTTATTGCAGCATAGAATTTAACATCTTGTCCTGTCAAACTCTAACAATTCAGGAATCTGGCAACAATGTTATGTTACTTTTTCTGCAAACTCCAAAGGATTCAGAATTGCTTCTACAAAGAAAGTCACAGCAACATTTGCTGGGCACCACTGAATGCTTTCTTTGAAAAACTGTTTTATATTTGCATTGCTTTCACTGGTGTGTATTTTCATAGTTATTTTTCCAGATCTGCCACCCATAAGTTTATAAACTCAGAGCCTTGCTTTTTTTTTTTTTTTTTTGACCTGTAAGAGGAAGGTAATAGAACCTATACTGCAAGGTTGTGATGAATATCAAATCCAAGTGCCTACTGTGGTGCCCCACACATGGTAAAATGTTGTAAAAGTAATCATTTCATCTTTACCATTCTCCCTAAGATGAAATTCATATTTAAAATTGTCTTTCCAAATGTCCGTTCCTCGTCCTCAGGTCTGCTAGACATTATGTCCCTTATATATGACATATTTTCTTCTCTGGAGATGAGCTCAGGCCAGCCCAGCCTAGAGAGCCCACCTGAAACGTAGAAATGGTAGAAAAGCTACCCTTGGCAATGGAAACCAGTGATGTTTGTGAAGAGGCAGATCAGACCATCGACATGCAAAATTGTGTATCACTTGTTAGGCATAGTAGGTGCTCAACATGACACTATGTGAAGCATTTTGCATATCTTATTTAATTTTGACAGTCATCTTGAGATGATATATGACTACACTGGTGTTAAGATCAAAGTATTGAGGTTAAGAGAGGTTTAATTAATTAGGTAGGTGGAAGAGGTAGGATGTTAGCCTATAGCTTCATGTCTGAGCTCTACCGAGCTTTGCCCACCTTTGCTTTCAGATTCTCTTTCTAGATTAGGTGCTGAACCACCTAACATCTTCATGATATCCATTTCTGTGTAGACACACAAACTTCAACGCACTGTGTGGTTCTAATTTCTCTGCTGATTCTTGAGGCTCTAGATTTTCTCCTTCTTCTGCTTCCATCAACATGTTTTCTGCTATGGGTTCCATCCTTCTTTGGGGGCATAATATGCCTATGTGTTGAAATTCCCAAATACACACATTTGTATCTGGATAAGAGACAATGTTTATCTGCTAAGGCTTCATGTAAACCTATGTGGGTAACTTCGGTGGTGAGAATTTTAGGCACTGAGCAAGCTCGTAGTGTTAAAACTCATCCTTCTCCCAGACTTCCAGCCTTCTGACACACAGGATGGCTTTGCTGCAGAAGCCATTTCTACCCCTAACACTCAGCATCACCATGGACTTAATGCTTTTTTTTTTTTAATTTTTATTTATTTATGATAGTCACACAGAGAGAGAGAGAAGCAGAGACATAGGCAGAGGGAGAAGCAGGCTCCATGCACTGGGAGCCCGACGTGGGATTTGATCCCGGGTCTCCAGGATCACGCCCCGGGCCAAAGGCAGGCGCTAAACCGCTGCGCCACCCAGGGATCCCACTTAATGCTTTTAATGTAAAACATTTGCAGGCTTTGAGATTCTTGTAGGAAAGATGGTATTAGTATCATAAAACTTATTCCTTAGAAGTCAATATGATAAACACCTGATTCTTTCTTCATTTGCAAACCAATTTTTGGATGAATTTTGCTGAGGGCTAAGCTTGGCACATTTTCTAGGACCTAATTTCAAGGATCTCATGACTTCTTTAGTCATGACTACCTGAAAAATAACATATCACAGTGCCTTGTTATCTCTTTTGCAACTCCGATGTAGTTTCTAGATTCCTCCCGTCTTATCTTAATAATTAGAATTTTAAAAATCTGATCAAAGTTTAGGTATGCTTAGTCCATTAAAACATTACAATAAGTATCTTTTATACCTCAGCACTGGTTACCTGATCTAAAATAGACTATTATCTTCAGCCTGAGCATTTTTTTTTCACTACTTCATCATAAATTAATTTGCCATGGACAACTAAATGGACTAGCACTCTCTAAGGCATAAAGCATGACACAATATTAATAAAAACTGCTCAAAGTATTTTTTTGCCTTCAAGAAATTGACATTTAAAAAAAATGGAAAGTAAGCAGAGTATTTATTAAATGCTAAAGTTTTAAGGAAATCTGTTATACATGTATCTGTGTCTATGCGGGTAATTGTCTTTTTTTACAAAGTGCTGGTCTTGTTGAAGCGAGAGGTATTAGATTTTCTTGCATTCATTAACTTAAACTTCTAGCAAAGAGTGAAGAACCAAAAGGAGAAAACAGGATGTTGGCTTTGGAGTCAAATAAGAGAGTGTTAATTTACATGAAATGGAATCTCTGGAGTATCGTCCCGCCCAGATACTCTCCATCTTTTTACTGGTTCTGTAGAGCCCATCTTCCCAATTTTGTTTGCTGTGCTGATAATCACTCACCTGAGACACCTAGACACCTAGCCGCTGTGCAGGAATAGCGATAGAGAAGAGGCTGTGAGCATGTGTCCCTTCCCTCCCCTGTTCCATAGTGTGTACTAAAGCCCAAAGCCTTTGCCTCTACGCAGGACAAATAATTCTGGGGTGTTATCTTATGCTTCAGAGTGCCACTCGCACTGCTGGCCAGTCAGACTGCACTCCAGCTTGGCATCTTCGGGTTCCCCATCCCACCTCTCACTCCATTCATGTTTTGTTTTGTTTTTTCTTCCTAGCAGCTATTCTTTAATAAATTACTTGCAAATGAATCTTTGCGTCATTCATTCAGGGTCTGCTTTCAAGAGAACCTCACCTAAGAAACAGACATATATGTATTTGATTGATTAAAATCTTTTCACCCCCCCAAAAAACCACCTGGGGGGCTCAGTGGTTGAATGTCTGCATTTGGCTCAGGGAGTGAATCCAGGGTCCTGGGATTGAATCCCACATCTGCCTATGTCTCTGCTTCTCTCTCTCTCTCTATGTCTCTCATGAATAAAAAAATAAAATCTTAAAAAAAAAATATTTCCCCCAATCTAACATATATCCTGGATCTTTGCATAGGTAATGAAAAGGATTTCTGTTTCAAAGGGCAATGTGACTTTCTCTGTCTCCATTTGTGGTGGCTTTGTGATGTGTCAGCTTCTCTGGCTGAACTACACATCCCAAAATTCTCTTCCCTATATGTTTCTTGTTAAACAGTGAGGCACAAGAGAGATTCCTGAGAGATTTGCAGGTCCCTGAGAAGAGCTCTGGCTTCCACAGGCTATTCACCACAAAGGCAACATAAACTGACTCAAGTTCCAGTTCTTTCTTACAGTCCTTGCTTATGCTTGTGGGTTCCAGCTTGTTCCTGATCTTCAGCACTTTATATTCAATTGCCCCTTAGACTTCAAGCTTTAGCATCAAACAGTATCCTTACAGAGATTGCTTAATTGGCTCCCATGATTAATGTAAGGTTAAACCTTGAAACAAAACGCTTAAGATTATATATTTATATATGACATATACACATACTCATATATATATGACAAGCAAAGAGGAGGATGAGGATGTAGGAAAGCCAGTCAGTACCTCCTAACCTGGGTAAAATAAGTAGGCTTAGGATTTTGGAAAATTCAAAGAAAAAAAAAAAAACAAGCTATATATGATGACTTGGACTGGTTTGGTAAAGAATCACAAAACTTATTCTAAAATATCAGATTAGCAATGGGGAAAAAGACAGGGAAAACTCAAATATTCAATATCTTGAGTTATCCTATGCAAAGTACAAGAGAAAATAGGGTGACGACACTACAGAACTATATTCAGTCTGCTAGGAGGGTGAGAACTCACCTCTGTTCCCCCAGTCATCATTGTCACTGCTTTTATCTTCCTTTCTAAAAAAGTGTCAACTATCTTTGTGACAAGGCCCTGGTAAGGGCTTTGGAGCCTTGGAAGGAAAGTGGAGCTGATTCCAAATCTTACACTGGAAATGTAAAGGGAGAATGCCCAGTCTTGTAGTACAGGGTGCTTACCACCTCTGGAGTAAGAACTATCTTAATTTAGTAGTTATTTTATCGAAGTATAATTAAGGTACAGCGTTATATTAGTTTCAGGTATACAATACAATGATTCAACAATTCTATACATTACTCGGTACTCATCACCATTAGTGCACTTCTTTTTTTTTAATTTTTATTTATTTTGATAGTCACACAGAGAGAGAGAGAGAGAGAGAGAGAGAGAGAAAGGCAGAGACATAGGTAGAGGGAGAAGCAGGCTCCATGCACCGGGAGCCCGACGTGGGATTCGATCCCGGGTCTCCAGGATCGTGCCGCTGCGCCACCCAGGGATCCCCCATTAGTGCACTTCTTAATCCCCATCACCTAATTCACCCATCCTCCATCCACCTCCCCTCTGGCAACCGCCATTTTGCTCCCTATATTTAAGAGTCTTTCTTTGTCTTTATTTTTCCTTACTTGTTCATTTATCTTGTGTCTTAAATTCCACATATAAGTGAAATCATATCATATGGTATTTGTCTTTATCTCTCTGACTTATTTCACTGAGCATTATATCCTCAAGGTCTATCCATTTTGTTGCAAATGGAAAGATCTCATTCTTTTTTTATGACAGAGTAATATCCCATTATATATGCAATATATTATTACATATTATGTGTATGTTTATATTATACATACTATATATCATATGTGGGAGCTTAACTTGTGTTATAGTGACATTTCCATGAAATGTGAAAATAATGGAAATTATGTATCTATTTAATAAATAATGTAATAACCTAACCATCTAGCCATATGAAAGAAAATAAATCCAAGACTCTACCTTCCATCATAAGACAAATTCTAGCTCTATCTATTATTGTAATTTTATTTATTTTATTATTTTTAAGATTTTATTTATTTATTCATGAGAAACACAGAAAGAGAGGCAGAGACATAGGCAGAAGGAAAAGCAGGCTCCATGGAGCTCGATGTGGGACTCGATCCTGGGACTCCAGGATCATGCCCTGGGCCAAAAGCAGGTGCTAAACTACTGAGCACCCAGGGATCCCAATTATTGTAATTTTAAATAGGGCATATCTGCTAAAGAAAAATTCTGTATGAATAATCTTGGGTGGAAAACACATTTCTATGCAACATAGGAGATACAGCCATTATAAACAAAAATACAGACATATTTAATATCCATCATATTTTTGGAATGGGAAGGATACATATTCAGAATAAACAGAAAATAACACAATTTCAATACATTAAGTGGCTAAGAATTAATAATAATAAAATAATAAAAAGAACACCTATAATTTTATCAGAGAAAGGCAAGCAGCCTGCACAGAAAGGTAGAAAAATAACACAAGTTGGCAATTCATAGAAGATAGAATTAAAATAGTAAATATAGAACAGTATATTTAGCATCACCAATATGCATACTAGAAACTGCACGCTAAAGTTTCATCATCAAATTGGCTATTATTATTTTTTAAAGATTTATTTATTTACTTATGAGAGACAGACAGAGAGAGAGAGAGAGAGAGAGAGGCAGAGACACAGGCAGAGGGAGAAACAGGCTCCATGCTGGAGCCGAATGTGGGACTCGATCCTGGGTCTCCAGGATCACACCATGGGCTGAAGGCGGCACTAAACCGCTGAGCCACCCAGGCTGCCCCAAATCAAATACTGTTTGATGCCATAAAACAAGCTAAATAGAGCGGGATTGTGAGTGTGGGTCTTTCTGTGTCTCTGTACAGTTCTCAAAAATAAAAATGTCAAGTAAAAATACAACTTGGCAAATAATGGGTTTAAAAAAAAAAACCCAAACAACCCAATGTACTTTTATGGATACATACATATGTAGGAAAAATTTCATGTGTTTTTTTTTAGTTAGTTTTTGACATATATGTAAAGTGTAAGAACTAAAATGGAAGGATTCACAGCAGAGCCATGACAGCAACTAGGTCATAGGATTAACTCCGCTACTGATGATACCTTCAACATTATTTCTTTAAAACAAGAAAACAAACCAAATGTTAATATTTGTTAATGATGGGAAGTAGTATTTAGATGATGTTATGTTACTACTTTGGACTATTCTGTATGCTTGTTTTTTCCGAACTAAAAGTGAAGCACGTTGAAGAGTCTGGTTTGGTGAGGACAAACATCTCTACACATGTGATGTGTATGTGGTACGAAACATGCTGTGGAAGGTAACACTCTGGGTTGGAGAGGAATGAGGAGATGAAAGGAGAAAGGAAGAACTTTATAATTTATACATATTTGCATATGCATTGTTTCATCAGTTGCAAAGAAAATGTCTAGGTTTAGTAATTGAAGAATTTAATTAAGAAAATTGGATGAAAAACGAGCAAATAACATGAAGAGCATGAAGAGGTAATTCACAACAGAAGTAATATAAATGACTTATAAATATTTGAAAAGAATGCTAATGCTCATAGTTATAAAAATTCAAATTGAAACAAGAATGAATTGCTTGTGCCCCTCACCCCCAACTGATTGGAGAAATCAAAAAGGATATGGAGGAAAAGGCACTATAGATAAGAATGTAAATTGGTCTAACCTTTCTGGAGAGTGATCTAGCAATATATATAAAAAGATTTTAGGGACAGGATTTGGGAAGCTCTGAAAAATTATTTATGAGTATATGCATTATCATATATTAAGGATAGAGAAAAAAATAGAACAATCTTAATACCTTTTAATAGGAAAGGAAAAAATGCAGTAGGGTGCATTTAAGCAAAAAATATAATACATAGCTATTAAGAATTGCAATGTAAGTAACAATACATATATTTATGAGAAAGAATGACAATGTTACATTGCTAAATGAGAAAAGGTTAGAAAGACTAGTTGCGTGATTCTATTTTGGAAAATATAAAATAAATAAAATGCATGAATGCTTACATTAATTAAATTTCTTTTCAGTATGTTCTCCAACTTCTTCACAATGAGAATGTGTTTCTTTTGTTAACAGAGGAATTTAATGTAAGTCCGAAGTTCAAATAAGAAATACAAATATCTATCCATAATAAAATGGACATAATTAAAGATCAAGTTAATGATATGAAAGATAAATTCAGGGAAACTTCCAGGGTTAGGAAAAAAAGAAATTACTACAGAAATGATGTTAATCATTCATCTAGTGAGAAATCTAGAAGAGGATAGACAGAATGGAAAGAAGAAAAAGAATAACAAAAATGCAGGAATTTTTTTTTCCTGAACTGAAGAAAGAAAAGAAATTCAGAACAGAGGCCCTTCCTGGCCACCACCTGCTAAATGTAATGAAACTCATTTATGAGTAGACACATCCTGGTGAACTCTCTTAACTACCAGATGGACAGAGAGCCCTATACATTTCAGGAGTAAAATTACAAGGTACCATTTTTTTCTGTTTTCAAGTTAAAAATGGAGAATTGAAAGCATATTCTTATTTCTACTCCCTCCTAAAACCCTCTAAAATGACAGTAAAAGGTTAACAAGCACAGGGAGAAGAGGCCAAAGAAAAAATACGAGAAGCTGGTTGCTGAGTGGTGGCTGGCATAGCAAAAGTGGGACAATGTGGAAACTTTCTTGTGATGGGTGCGGGATTGCAAGGAACAAGAGAAAGTGATAATACCACCACAGCTATTAGTAGCCATAGTAATAAGTACAAACCACTAATATCCTGTAAAATGTTTGAAAAGAAAATGCATTCATGAAACAAAACATCTGTTGTGTGCTTTAAAAATTTTTTAGAAAACTCTTGAAATTAAAATTATAATAGCAGACATGACAAGTGCACCAGAACTATTGAAAAGTGAAGCTTTTAAGATCTTGCAGACATCCAAAACAGAACACATACAGAAATTTAGTGTTTTAATCCAGGAAGTCTACAATCAAATAGTAAGAGCTTCAGAAACAGAGAAAAGAGGAGATAAAGAGGAGAAATTATAGAAAAAAAAATCCAATAACGGATTTCAGAATTGAAAAGCCCACAAAAAAATAGTACAAACACACACAAACAAGCACACAAACATGCACACATGCACTCAGAGAATAAACAGTTTTTGTTTAAAAAGAGAAAAGCCACAATCTGAATAGCATTTGACCTCCCACCAGCAATGATACAAGCTGGAAGACAATAAAGAAGCGTCTTTGAAACTCTCAGGGGGAATGATACCTAGTCAAAGACAAAAAAAAAAAAAAAAGTAATTTAAGTGTGATGGGGAAATAAAGAGATTTTTAAATATTTCAGTTGTCAAAAAAAATCAACCTCTCGTGTTTCCTTTTATAGAAACTACTGGAGATTTTCCTAGGCTATAACAGAAAAGTAAAGCAAAAAAGATGAAGCCTAGGATCTAGGAAAGAGAAAATACCAATCAAGTAGAGAGAGGAGGATTTCCTGGAAAACTGGTACAAGGGGATCTGAGGGCTATAGCTATACAGTCACTGCAAAATGCAGTGGATCAGATGAACAGGGATAACCCCATGAGGGATGAGGGACTGATGTGTAGGGGTGGGCAGTGAACTTAGTAGACCTTCTGGTATGTTTGCTTAAATTGCCAGAAGGGTTTACAAGGCTTTTTCAAGGATTGAACTGGTGGTAGCTATGTGCATAGCTAAGCAAGCCAAAAGATTTTTGGGTAGTACTGAATGAGGTGGAGAGACGGAGTTCCTCAGTAAGGGAGATATCATCATATAAGACTGTTTAGCTTAGCTGTGGATAATATTAAAATTGTCTATATTAATAAAAAATACTGAATTTAGAGTTAAAAGTAATTTGTGATAAATGTACACAGGAAGTATGGAAACATTGTGTCTATGCATGTGTACTCTTTGGGGAAATTATAAGGGCAAAATTTCCTATTTCCCATACAAGGAACTCAATGAATAATATATAAACTTAAAACACCAAGAAATTGCAGCCGAAACATAGGATATAGGAATATACAATCAAATTCCAGGAAGAAACTTCCCAAAAGGTGTTGAAATATGGCTCAGATGGTGGCTAGTTTTTACTATAAACTATCCAGGCTTTGCTTTATTTACTCCTCTACAATTTACATGATAGAATAAAAAGTAAATGTATGATGCAGCTGCTATGGAAAATACTATGGTGTTTCCTCAAAAAAATAAAAATAGAATTACCCTATGATCCAGTAATTTCACTTGTGGGTATACATCCAAAATAATTGAAAGCAGAGACTCAAATATTTGTAAACCATGCCCATATCAGGACTGTTCACAATAATGTGAACTAAAGGTAAAAATAACCCAAATGCCCAGTAACAGATGAATGGAAATACAAAATGTGGCTATGCATACAATAGAATACTATTCAGCCACAAGAGGAGCAAAATTGTGTTATATGCTATTATGTGGATGGACCTAGACAACATCATGTAAAGTACAATAAGCCACAAACAACAGGACAAATACTGTAGGATTCCTTTAATGTGAGCTTCCTAAGTAATCAAATTCACAGAGACAGAAAATAGATTCATTGCCAGGGACTGGAGGGATGAAGCAATGGGGAGCTTTTGTTTAATGAGTACAGAGTTCAGTTTGAGATGATGAAAACATTTTGGAGAGGAGTAGTAATGAGGATGGCACAACAGTATCAATATACTTAATGCCTCTGAACTATACACTTAAGAATAGTTAAAATGCGGGGCGGGGGGCAGGGTGGCTCAGTCAGTTGAGTGACCGACTCTTGATTTCAGCTCAGGTCAGGATCTCAGAGTTGGGGATGGAGCCCGGCATCATGTTCCATGTTCAACAAGGAGTCTGCTGAGGATCTCTATCTCCCTAGAGCTCTGCCTCCCAACCCACCCACCCCCACTCGCATGCTCACTCTCTCTCTCTCTTTGTCAAATAATAAATAGATCTTTAAAAAATTAGTTAAAAAAATAAAAAATTAGTTAAAATGGTAAATTTTATATTCTGAATATTTTACTGCAATAGAAGAAGTATATTTAGCTTTTCCTATCCTCTCTCCTTCCTTCCCCTTCTGTACTAGCTTCCGATTGCTACTATAATAAGTTAACAAACATTTCATGGCCTAAAACAACCTGAATTGATAATCCTAGAGTTCAGAGGGATAGAAGTCTAACACTATTTCTTGCAGGCCTTGGCAGGACTGCACTCTGCATTCCCTTCTGAAGGCTTAGAGAAGAATCTAGTTCTTTGCCTCTTCCACCTTCTAGAGACCATCCACATTCCTTGGCTTGTGGTCTTTTCTTCCCTCTTCTAAATCAGCAAGGTTGCATCTCCCTGCTGATTCTTCTGTAGGTACACTCCTGCAGGCTCTGATATCAGCTGAGAAAGGTTCTCTGATTTTAAACACTTCTGTGATTGGATTGGATCCACAGATAATCCAAGCCACTCTCTCATCTCAAGGCTCTTAATCTTAATCACATCATAAAATCTCTTTTGGGAAGTGTGGAATCATGTTTATGCTTTCCAGGGATATCTTTGAGCGACCATTATTCCATCCACCATGCCTCCTCTCTGTGAACAGTTCCACCTCAAAGCCATTTACTCTGAGTCAGGGTGCCAGTAGCCCTGAAGGGCCAGAGAGGGTATCAGAGTCTGTGTGTGAAGTGGAGGGTGTCTGTCTTAAAGGTAGCCCAGCACGAGTTGTAGAACACTGAGTAGGGTGGGAATATCCCTACAGAAGGGCCAGAGTGTATGGGATGTCTGGAGCCAAGGAAAATGAGAAGGTGAGGAAGGTGACAACCAAGGGGGATGGTGAGTGGAGCATGGGGTCATGGGCTTGGAGGTGACTTGGGGTGACTGTGTATCAGATGAGAGAAGTGGGAGAGAGCTCACACAGGGAGAGGGCAGTGCCAAACAGAGAAGGTGTTGGAGACTAAACAGCATGAGAAGAATCCCTAGATGATGGGAACTTGACACTGGCCTGCCAGAGGCATCAGAGCTTAGGAGGACTGAAGAGGTCATCTTGGGAAACAGAGGAGGCTGCTGTGGCCACTGGAGACTCACACTTAAGGAGGTACACAAATAGATTAAGGATAATTAGAGATGGAAGAAAGGAGTTACTAATCTGGAAAGGGGGGAAAAAACCCTCAAACAAACCTGTGATATTAAGTAGAAATTAGAGATATTGATGTGAGCTCATGGTGTCAATACATATACAAGTGTAGTAATGCATATAGATGAAAATGGGTGTGTATATATCATACATGCACACTTCTAATATATATGCATATCCGTGTAACTGTGCATAGCAATAGGCACTCTTCATACTGGGGTGATGTTGTTTAAGTGCTTTCTCCCATGAATAGAGCCATTGTTTACTGGAAAATTGGCCGATTCTGGGGTTTGCACAGGGAACATGTAAGCTTGGAACATCTTGTACCGGAAAGTACAAGAGTGCTAAAAAACATGATTGGTACTTCCTTCCAATAGTACAGAGAAATCAGCTTGAAGAGGCTTTCATTGGTCAAATGAGGACAGTTTAAGCATCAAAATAAACAATTGTAATAAATAACACCTTGATTAAAATGGAGAACCATGAATTCACGATAAATTTTTTAAATAAACAAATTGAAAGTTTATGAAGAGCAGAATATTTATATATTCTAAGTACCTTCCTCCACAATACTTAGAATTTGAAAAATGTAGCAGAGGAATCTGGCAGAAAATGCCTTTATCAAGTATTCAAAGTTAACATCGTCACTGTCCTACCATTTGTAGGACAAATACACAATTTTAAACTTAATCCTTTTTCTGGCAAAACTTGAGTTCTGAAGATTAATTGATACTAGTGTACTAATGTTAACTACCTATTTTGGTGGTTGTATCGTAGTCATGAAGGAGAATGTCCTTTTTTTTTTTTTTTTTTTTTTTGTAGGGACTTTACACTAGTGTTCTGGGGGTGAGGGATGTCAGGGTTCATGGGAGGGACTAAGAGTATGTCAATGCCATTACTGTCCATGATATGTTTCTACTATTGGGATAAACATTGTAGTAAATAATGTTGAAATAATTGTTGGTTACTACAATAAATTCACCAGAATTGTTCAACCTTACTATCAGCAGACAGTGCCAGCTTGTCCTTCACTCTTGTCCAAAGGCCCATGCTGCAAGTTACAGGTCAGAAATTGAATTTCTTGGAAGCATCAGAAAAATCATATCCTTTGCAAATGACTGTATCAGGTTCTCCAGTCTAATGATCCTGCATGGGGTAGACTCATGGGACCAGGCTTTGCAGTGTAGCTGGTCTCATCACTGTGAGCAGATAACTTCTCAGCCCATACCAGGAGCTGAACCGGGTTTCCAAAGTTTCATAAAGCAGATGATTTCATGAAATGAAAACTTGAATCCAAGTTCTGCTCAAACAGAAATTACTAAATGAAACTGAATTTAAAAACGCATGATGAAAGCATTCTTTATAATAGTATAACGATTTCTGGATAATCCCAAAATTGTTTCAGAAAAATATTATAATTATCTTATTAAATACAAAACTATGAGATTTTTCTGACTATTGAACTCATAAGAAATTCTCCTTTCCAGATTTTCATCACCTTAAATAAAATTAGCCAATGTGGAGGAAAACAAGATTCTTGATTTGCTTGTGAATCCACATCACAAAACTAATTGAAAGAATTAATATTCACAACCAAAACTATTTGAAAACACCAATTATCTCAGGGGAAATGCATTTAAAAGAAATTATTTATAAAGGAAAGGGAATTGATGGTAATACACTTTTCTTCAGAGCACTCAGTGTTAGGAAAGAAGTAGAATAAAGTCTTCAGTGTGTGGAATAAAAAAATAATAATAATTTGAAAAGTCTCTACCCAGCCAGAATAATAATCTACTCTGAAAACAAAATTGTTTTTTTCCCCCAAATTTCACAACAGTGCTTTATTTATAACAGCAATAATATTAGAAACAAGCTATAAAGTCCGAGGAATTCAATAAGGTAGGTGACATAGGATAGGAGAAGTGACAAGTCCTGGTGTCCAGAAGCAGTGATCAATCATGATAGCAAACCCTTATAAACACTAATGCTTTGAATGTATAAATTCATTTAATCTCCAAAATCAATCAACAAGATAGGCACTGATGTTCTCACCATTTATGGTACAGAGAGCTTCAGTAACTCCTCAAGTCCTCTGAGCTGGCAAGTGCCAGAGGCAAGGGCTGTCCAGCTCCAGGGCATATATCCTTAACCACTTTATGGCCTCCCTCTGCCAGTATAAATGAATGAATTTCAGCAGAAATTTAAAGAGAATCCATTTGGTCTTTCACACTTGAGAGATTCTTTTTTGAATAGTAAAGTTGAATGACAAAAGATTACATGTGATTTTTCTATTAGTTCAATCACACTACTCGGCTAATAACATACATTTTACTTACAGGTATGATTATACTCACTGAACAGATTGTAAACTTTTAAGAGCCCCCAAAGTGGAGAAATAACTATGGAACTCACAAAAATCGGGAGGCCAGATGGCAAAAGAGCATAATATCTACAATGGGTGTGTATTTATAATATATAAAGATTGATATTAGAAGTTGGAGAATTAAGGTGAGAGGTATGAACTGATTTTTTCCTTCTCATTCTATGCTTTTAATCACCTTTTGCAGTTATTTTATAACGCAGATGCAACCTTTGTGAAATTTAAAAGAAAACTAATTTTAAAGTACACTGTGGAATGCTGATAATTTTGGAAAAGAATCTGGTAGATCAGTTTGTGTGGACCTGGGAAGATAGTTCCAATTTACTGTTGAAGGAAAGAAATAAATTGCAAAGGATCCCAACTGTGCTTTAAGCAGGTCCACTCTACTCTGTGTGTGTGCATACAGTGGAAACATCTGTATGCATGAGTGTCTCATGTGTGTGTGGCCAAATGAATAAAAGTTTTGGAAGGATACATAGTAAGCTGCTAAAAATAGCGGAGTTTAAGGATAGGGATGGAGAGGGAAGGAGGGAGAATGGTGCATTTACCTATTGTAGTTCTGTAGTAGTTGGGTACTTTTGCAAGATTCATGTATTAAATATATGATGATGATGGGTGGCTCAGATGGTTGAGCGACGGACTCTTGATTTCCACTCAGGTCATAATCTCAAGGTTGTGGGATCAAATTCTTGTGTGGGGCTCCATGCTGGGTGCAAAGCCTGCTTAGGATTCTTTCTCTCCCTCTCCTTTTACCCCTTCCCTACTCACCTCCTCTAAAATAAGTAAGTAAATAAATAATGATGATAAGGTAAAATTTTGGAGAAAAAAAATAAAAAAATAAAGGAATGGCACAAGATCTACTCGATTGGAGGGAAATGGCCAGAGACAATAGCCAGTGCAAGTTTTCAGCTCAATCGTGTGGTATCACCATGGATGATACTGGTTTAACTCTGTAAGATCTCCAGGGAAATGGAGTAAAGGCGACCAGAACAGGGTTGTGGAAAAGTGAGCTGATCTAGGATTTTTAAAGTTCAGTATCTCACTCCTATCTTCACTCCTGGCTTTTTATACAATAAGAAATTTTTGCTCCCAGTGGAATGATAGATTCATAATTTAGCCCAGTGCTTCACCAAATACTTAATCTTTATTTCTGCTCTGCTCAGCCAGCTTTGATCTTTGCAGATAGAGGAAAGCCCATAATGTTCATAAATTAGTTCCAGACCTCCCTCCCAGGGAATTTTTGGAGCCCACTTAAGAATGAAATTCCTTAAAATTATAGAACCAAATAAGCCGGGCAGGTTGTTAGCTTGGTTTCCATGGGAACTAGTGAGCCCTTCCTCCTGACCGTTTCCCTTATTCCTGCTCCCCAGACACACATGCTCGCTAATGAATTTCACGCTGGGTACTTTTCCTGAACAAGGTAATATTTCTCCACAAAAAGAACTACTGGAGTTTCCTTACTTTTCTCAAATGTACTGATCTTACCGAGTCACAGAACACCCACGCCAATTAAATAGGTGAATTTAGCTACCATTTTGGCTAGCATATTGATGCATCTGTTTTAATAAGGAGAACTGGAGGTAAGAGAGGGAGGTTGTTACAGGTTCACCAGCTGAAGTGGCTCATATCAGCACCCAGCCTCCATGCTCCTGTGTGCATTTCCATTCAGGGCTGACAACACCCAGGACAGTCAGGATCCAAATCAGGAAGGAGGGACTCTCAAAGGCCAAATTAATGGCCAATAGTGCAATTAAAAATGCAATTTCTCAGGGTGCCTGGATGCCTCCATCTGTTAAGTGTTGGATTCTTGATTTTGCCCAGGTCATGATCTCAGGGTCAAGAGATCGAGCCCCCTGGCAGGCACCATGCTCAGCGTGAAGTCTGCTTTTCCCTCTCTCTCTGCCCCTCACCATCCCTCTCAGTAAATACATAAATAAAATATTTTAAGAAAATGCAATTTCTCAAGGGATAGGCAGAATGCAGCATATCCCTACAGAGTTATGGATAAGAGAAGGCAGATAAGAGGAGCAGTGCTGCAGTGATAGCAGCAGGCATTTACTGAGTATATTCTGAGTCGGAAACTCTTCTAAGAGAAAGAGTTCCTTCTCCTAAACCCATCTTTCCCTCCTTCCACAGTCATAATTTTAGTCTCTTAGTTTTTATGAGAATATTCTCTAAATGTCAAGTCAGAGTCACAGGCTCCCAAACCTAACACATCCATGTAATTGTATGGTTTCTATTTTAGATGATTATGCAGAGGAAATTGAAAGGACAGAGAATTGAAGGCTATTACTAATACCAAATTTAAGCTTGCACACTTCACACAGAGTAACACATATCATGATTTCTAGAAAACTGTGAAATTCCTGCAATGCGTGTTTCTGTGTGTACACACATACATATTTGTATATATTTCAATAAAATATGAAATTTACCAGTACCACCTCATGTCTCATTCTCCTTACCAGTGTCTGTAGATAGAACTGGACCTCTCCCTCTCCCTTACCTCACTTCTGACTTGACTTTAGACCTGGACATCACCTCTGCTGGCACTCTAACAGCTTAGCCACACTTTGTAATACAAGAGTGGGATTGCCCAGACACTTTCGAGGATTGGAGTGTTAGCATGGAGGCATCATTGAAAGAGAACCTATGTCATAATTGTTCCAGATAGACATTGCTTCATTTTCCTATGTCATCATGAGAGGGTGGTGATAAGAGTGGCTGCCCAGAATGTCAGTCCAGGAAAACTGCTGCATCCATTCATTCTTTTATCCAACAACACTTCAGATATGTATTGAACATCTACTATATTTAGCTTAGGACTTAAAAATTACCTGTACAACCCAGAATTCATCTGAATGTTAAAAGGTCAGTTCATATCTTATGTATAGAGGATTCTTAGTATATCCCAGGACACAGTTGAGTGAACTTTTTCTCTAAAGTGCCAGATAGTAAATATTTTAGGTTTTGAAGGCTACATACTCTCTGACTTCCTCTTCTCTTGTTTCTCCTTCCTCTCTTCCTCCTTTCCCCTCCCCTCCACTTCCTTCTCCTCCTTCTTCTCCTCTGCAATCCTTTTAAATTGTAAAGAAGATTCTTAGCTTAGGCTAGAGGCCAGATTTGCCTATAGCCTTCCACTCCATCCCAAATCCCTGATACTCAATGGATCCCACACATCAGCAGCATCAGAGTCACCAGGGATTTTGTTAGAAGTATTGATTTTCAGGCTCCACCATGAACCTATTCAATCAGTTTATTATCACTGTGTAAAAAAAATACCACAAGACATAATGCCTTAAAAAGACAATCATTTAGAATTGTTCATGAGTGTATATATATTCGCTGTCGGGAGGTTCTTCTGGTTTTGGCTGGGTTCCCTCAAGCATCTACTATATAGTAAGCACAGATGAGCCAACACCTCTGCTACTAAATGTTGGTGGGCTCTCATCTAAGGTACCTGAGTTTTCTTCCATATGACTTCTTATTCTCCAGCTGGCTAGCTTGGGTTTGTTCCATGGTAATTGTAAGGGCCCAAAAAAGCAAATGGCGTAAGCATGGAACTGGGCCACATCTTATCAATGAAAGCAAGTCACAAGCCAATCCAGATTCAGTTAGAAGGAAAATTTAGTCTATCTGTTGCTGGGAGGGGCTGCAGACTCACACTGCAGAGCATACAGACACTAGGAGAAATAGAGAATTTGATTACATCTGCAATCTGCCATATTTACTTAAATACAAAATCTCTGTGTGTTAGACTCCTAGATGACTAATAGGCTCCTTTAAATGGAAGAAGCACTGGTTCTAAAGTATTTTCATAGTATCACTTTTCTTTTCTCCTAAAGCAGTTCCATGTTCATGTTTTAAATAACTGGCTGTCAAGGCTCAGAACAGGTAGCTACTCAAACACCTAACACCCACTAGGAAAGAAGGTTTAATCTGAACTATCACTGCTCAAACTGTTAGTGACCAAATACCAACCACCAAGACACATGGCATGGAGCTACTTGAATTCTTCATTCATTCACAGCTTAAAACTGGAGCTCTTCGGACAGTTCTTGCTTCCTAACCTAAGAAGGTACTCTGTGAACTTTTGTTTATGAAGAAAGTGTTACTATCGGCAAATTGACATCTACTCCATAGTTATACAATGTCAACCTTGTCTGTATGTTATTTGAGTGTAATAAACATCAACAGGGAAAGCTTCCAAGGTTGAAACAATAGAGGAACAATGATGAATACTTTTCTCTGAATATGACCTAAGGACTCTTACTTGCTGCAGAGATTGAATGGGTTCACAGTACATATAGATTGTTAATGTATGACTTGTTGACTGATAGTTAACAATAGGCTTGAGAGCCAGCCTGCCCAATTTGGAATCTTAGCTCCTCCACTAACTATGGGTGACCTTTGGCAAATTACCGAATCTCTGTGTACTTCGGTATTTTCACCTATAATACCAGAGAAATAATAGCAGCTAATGCATAAGGCTCTTAAAGAACTTGGTATTTGCAAATAATCAGAAGAGTACCTACTTGCATTATCATAATTAATGTCCTTTTCACTACTATAATTTTCTTGACATAAGTAATTCAGTCTGTACACAGATGGATACCTCCTTGAAATCTTAAGTGAATTTTTATTTTTATTTTTATTTTTTAGTAAAAATTACACTCTTTTTCTTGCCCACATTCTTTCACTTTGTATATTAGTCAGGCTTCTTTGATACGATAATATTCTGGATGTGCTCATTTGCAGAGTATAAAGAAATGGCCTATTTTCCGTAGTGAGTAAAAGAATTCTGAATCTTAATATGTGTAATTATGCTATTTGTAAACGTGACCCCCTGGATACTTAGCACACTACAAAACCATACTGTGACATTATAATCCTAACGGCCATAATCATTGTTCAAATTAGTACTTTTATTTGTGGTTTGTTTCCAGTGCAAACTGTCCCAGAGATAACATCAGTTACTACCCTTGACTCTGGTTCATGTTGACTAAGGGACTGATTTATCACAGATTTGTAATCTATAAGCAATGTGCTTGAGGGGTGGGAAGACGGGTGGCAGAGGGAAGGAATGGAAGAAAGGAAAAAGTTGGAGGAAGTGAGAAGGAATGCCAATGCTAATAATCCATAATTTTCATAAATAATTTATATGTCCCAACTATGTTTAGATACTTCAATAGTCCACATGATAAAATGGTTAACACTAACCAACTTACCACAGGTGGCTCCTTTTAATTCTATATGTGATTAGCATCTGAGACTCCTCAAAATTGACATGAAAATAAAGCATCTCCAATTCTCTAGTGAGCCAGCACTACACAGAGGATTATGAGGTACTCTTTAAATGAGTAAGTTGTACCAACAAAACCAAAAGTGTGGATTCTTCACTCAGGCATCAGATTAGTAAAGAGTTTCTATGAATCTGCAAAGGTTCTTTGTGTGACCCCTTGAGGTTGGATGGAAAATGGTGAGCACCCAAAAATGACATGGAGCCACTTATATTTTGGTGCCAAATTTTCTCTTAATATTCCGGAGCTACAAATAGAAAAGAACAACCATGTATTATTTTCACCTTGAAAAATAAATTGGTCTCAGTAGCTGATGTGGAAAACAAAGGCAAAAGAAAAATTAAATTTCTTTACTACCCAACCCACAGCCCATTGACAAATCCTTGAGATTGAAAGAGTGACATTCCTCTAGGAACTCAGCGGCCTTGATGTTGATACTTGGCTTAGGGCAAAAGGTAATCCTAGGCAGACCCTTAGGATACCATAAGCCTACCTTAACATATAAAATTTCCTTTGAAATTTCCTTTATCTCCACCCCCTAGGATGCATGTTGGCAATCATCGCGCAAGCATATTACTCACTGATAAACATCTCAAGGGTCTCATGATTCAGGTTTTATTAGACAGTAATAAATGACCCTTTCTCAACAATAGCTAGCTGGCTCAAGGTCTTGGAAACCTTCTTCCAAATTCCTTAGAGACTTATGCTCTCCCTAATCCCCTCCCAACTTTCAAGGCCACTCCTCATGACCCCAGTGCAGCTCTTTCTGCCCATGGGTCCTGTTCCTATGCTTTAATAAAACCACCTTTTTGCACCAAAGACATCCCAAGAATTCTTTCTTGGCCATCGGCTTCCAACCTAACTTCTTTCCTATGTCATAGCTACCTACCATTATGGGTCCATCATATGTGGAGACTCTCTAATAAAAGAATACCTCTCCTCTCACAATTATTCTTTGTTCATTCATTTTATTTGGCATAACATCATTTTTACATGTATGTTGGAAAATGTAGAAAATTATCAAGAACAAAATGAAAACTACCCACAATCCCATCATTCAACCACTTTAAATGCTTTATATAATTTATCCCAGTACTTTTTGTTATTGCTTACAAAATATATTTTGAACATCTGTTTTTATAGGAAATAACTTTTATTAGAAATGAAAGATGAGAGTTAGTCTCTGTGTGTTTCTAAAACATAATTTGAAACTCTAACAGTGGGCAGCCCTGGTGGCCCAGTGGTTTAGCGCCGCATTCAGTCCAGGGCCTGATCCTGGGGACCAGGGATCGAGTCCCACATTGGGCTCCCTGCATGGAGCCTGCTTCTCCCTCTGCCTGTGTCTCTGCCTCTCTGTGTGTGTCTCTCATGAATAAATAAATGGAATCTTAAAAAAAAAGAAAGAAACTCTAACAGTGTATTTGGCTTCAGGGTGTGATATAATGGTCAATACCTACAATGAGGTAGATGATGACATCCGATTGTCAGATACAGGATTTCATGATTTCTTGTCATTTGTCAAAGGCACAGTTTCACACTTGATTCGTCATTCCATCCAAAGAGTAACAATTATATCCCAGTAACTTTTAAGAAAAAGAAAATATTGAAGAATTAATCATCTAGCCCTTCTTGGTTAATGATAAATGATGATCAAGCAATTTATGATTAAATGATTAAAATGATAAAAGTGAATACTCTTGTTCACTCTGTGATTCTTAAATAGAGCAATATAAATACCTATATATATCTTTATTGAAGTATAATAAACACCCACAAAATCATGGGTGTATAGCTCTGTTATTTCCATGGAATGAGGATAATTGTATAATCAGCATCCTGATCAAAAAAGTATAGTATCTCCAGTATCACAGACACCTCTGCTCTTACACCTCATCAGTTACCATTCTTCTGACTTCTAGTATCAGAAATTACTTTTGTCTGGTTTGGAACATTATATAAATGAAAGCATACATGTCTTCTTTGGGGTCTGGCTCAATTTTATAAAATTGCAGTTGTATCTATTGCTTTGTTTAATGTGTATTTTTTGTGGATGAAGATATTATATATAATTTTAGTTCCAAAAGATTAACAAATTAATTTCATTCATTAAAAAAAAATAGTTTGATGACTAATTGAGATGATACATAAGAAATAGTGAACTGGTAATTTAGAGTGTTATGATCAATTATCTAGATCTTCAGGGAGGCACTTTTTTTTTTGGGGGGGAGGCACTTTTTTTGATAAAAGCAAATATAATACATGGAATTTCATGTTTTTTGCTTTTGTTTTGGTTTTATTGTCACAAACTTTGTTTACCTCTTTAAGTTACAGTGGCTAGGAGAGTTATTTTGAACATTAAGTCCTTGGAGTGGAGGCATGAGAATAATAAAGAAGTACCTCCTATATCATAGTATTTTAGAGCTAGCAGAAACCTTCAGCATTAAGTCTAACCCCTGTGGACTGGAGGCTCAGACAAGACAAGTAACTTAAGCAATGTCATATATCTAGTTAGTGGCAAAGACCTTTTTCAGTATTCTCTCTATTATGCCTTGGTATATCATAATTTTTGTTTGGGTAGATTGTGGAATATTTGCCAAGAAAAATATAATAACCTTATGTTTGGCAGCTTCTCCATACCTCTTGTTTAGCTTAATGGTCAGCTTTATTTCACTCTGGTTTAAAGGATGTATGATCCAGGGATGAATTAAATTCTAGGGAATCATGTCATATTGAGCTGTAAGTTCACAGTTTTTATGGAATTCAACACTTATTTTACAGATGAGCACACTGAGATCCATAGAGGTTAAATTCTAGTTAGGCAAATTTGGCACTAGAAACCAGGTGCTTTGGTTCCTTTGTTCCACCCTAGCATTTTTCTTTCTATTCTAGTCATTGCTGATCTATTAGGATTGGAAATAAATTCTAGGTTATTCTTCTTAGCTACTATTCTTGGTAAATAATTGAGCTGTGTCCAGGCAGAAGATGTTGCTCTTCTTCTTACTAGGGCATCAGAACTCCAACATTGAGTTCAATTTGTATTCATTACCACTTTTCAAGCAAGACCAGACACTGGTGATAAACTAAGGTGGCTAATTTACTAGGAGCCTATTTACAGGGCAAGATCAGGGGAATACACTCATGTGTCAGAGGGAAGAGTATTTATACAACAGCATGAGTTCTAACACATTTTTCCTAAGACATTAAGCTCCAAAGACATGGTCTGTGACTTCTAGAGAAGGGTCCCAAGCAGACAGTCAAGGAGCTCTTCTAAGAAAATCAGTGAGCTGGGCAAGCACAGATCACACACATCCACCATCTTGCTTGTGAACCCCCAGCCACAGAATTTGAAAACACCAGATACTTTTGCACTCTCTCTTAAAGTTAGGGATAACATTTTGAGCTAATTCTAGTTTCAACATTTCCTTCAAAAAAAGAGAGAAATGTGTCTGAGGAATGACTAGCCCTGTCCTCCTTTCTTTCTCTCTGAGATGTATTAAGAGTATAATTAAGAAGAGTACTAAACATTACATGCAGTACTCTTTTTTTGCTCACTTTAATATTGTTCGTGACTATTCCTGATAGACGTCATGTGATAATGTGAAGCTTTGTGCTCTTGCACTATTTTGTGACCAAAAGAGGAGACACAGGGTAAAGAAGAGCTCTACTTTAAATTCTTCATTTTAGAAATGACAAGAACAAAGCTCAGAGAATAAGATTAGTTCACCTATAAATTTCTCTTGAATATAACATTCTCTATCTATGTAGTTCTTCCCAGGTACAAATTAGCTATCTTCTCATCAGGGCCTCCCACAGGGGGATTGAGACATCACTAACAGCAAGAGGGCAAGGCTTAACAGTTTAGTTTAGAATCATCTGGAAAAATCAAGCCTGAATTTGAATACAACTTTAGAATTGAATGGAGAATTTCTTTTCCCTAAACACTCATTGAAATGGCTAATCAGCAAAATAAACCTATTTTACCAAATGTTCAGAGATTATAAATTGTATTTAAGTACTCATCAACAAATTAAAGCATTTCTGTGGGACCTTACTCCGAGCACCCTTTTTCCCTTTACCAATAATGATAAGTTCTTGCAATGAGATTCCTCTGATGCTTTATATCTATTAGGCATTTCTACATAGGGGTTAATTTCAGGAGCTTGATATTAAGCTCATTATTTATAAGATGGTGACTCAAATGCCAATAGAGGCATCTGTAGAAATTTGGCTACAGGTAGCCTATCAAAGGCTAAAACTATTAAAACCCAGGTTTTATTATTGTTTCTTTATCATTTGAAATTAAAAGAAACACTGGCCTGCCAGTTATGTCTAACCCAGTAGACAAATCTTTACATGTATCCAGTAGGTATATAAGTAAGAAATATAATCCAATTCAATTAGTTTGTAAATGCACTAAGAGTTTTATAAAGGAGCAAGATGCTATGATAATCCCATCATGGGCTACCGAAGCTGAGTTAGGCATTCTTTACATTTCTAAGAAGTGTGTAATGTGAAGGTGGTATGTGTGTGTGTGTGAAGTATAGAAAATGTAATCACACAGAATTACATCATTAAATGGAGATGCATATACATCTTCAAAGAAACCCAGGTCTTCTTGGAATTGAAAAACCAGAGAATTTATAAACATTTGAGGAAATCTAAAACTCTTCACTGGGTCTGTCTTTTTGTAATGGGGCTATAAATCATTTCTAGGATTTTAACTATCAGATATGTTAGAAACACCCATATATAGCGTTAGCTAAGACATGAACACGGGGATGTGTGGACAATATCAGGGAAGTATTCATATCAACTTGTTTGAATATCACCTAGAAAGATAAGTTGAGGCCATAATATTGATTGTCATTTTGAGTAATGTAAGATAAATCCAGAACGCATATGGGAATCAATGAGTGTTTTGGTATAATAGGATCTCCACCCGAGAAAGATGATTCTGGCCAGTGTAAATTTCTTTTAGATTAGAGAAAGCTAAGCAGGCTAGATGAGAAGTGTTTTGCTTATACACCATTCTACTGGCACTTGAATTTATCATAGCTAATGTTTCTTTTGTTTCTAAATGGCTTCACATCTTCTTAGATTGCTTGTGATAAGGAAAATAAATGAATTTTAAGGTATTTGTTAGAAGAAATTAAAATAAATTTAATTGCCATCATTTCTATTACTTAAGTGTTAAAAATTCATAAAATTTAGGAGTTTTACACATCTAATCTGATGGCGCTACTAGCATTTAGAAAACACAATAATCAAACATTTGAAATGGATTTGGTAGCTCATTAATAAAAGTAAATATATTTATAATTAATGTTTCCCAGTCAATGATCAGGATCCTTCAAATCCATTCATTATTTGTCATCATATACTCTTAAAAATAGTCTTAGATATAATTGTGATTTCAGAATGAAGTACATAAATGGAAAATGGAAAGAAAGAGAGCAAATGAATAACATAAGGGAGTTGCCCCCCCTCCTTTTTTTTTTTTAAAGATTTTATTTATTTGTTCATGAAGGACACCGAGAGAGGCAGAGACATAGGCAGAGGGAGAAGCATGCTTCCCGCAGGGAACCAGGTGTGGGACTCGATCACAGGACCCCAGGATCATGACCTGAGCGGAAGGCAGATCTCAACCACTGAATCACCCAGGTTCCCCAGAAGTTATTCCTTCTTATCAAACTTTATAAAATGATGGTTAAATCTGTTTAAGTGAATACATAATCATTCTCCAAAATAAAAAGGGACTTACAGGGAAATGAAACTATGAGGAAGCCCTAAGACTGAATAGAGATAGAACTGGATTGGAGAAGAATTGGCAACCAAGAAGCACGTGGGTATTTTTAGCTAGTTTCATTTAAAAAGTTGAGAGTAGCATACTCTGAAAAACAAAACAAAACAACAAACCAACCAACCAAGTGAGTAGAATGGCATGCAAAAAGTGATAGCAAGAAAGATACATAAACAGTACAGTTTTAAAAAATGTTATTTGTTTAAAGAAATGGTACAATCTAGAACAAACATTGTAAATTGCATCAACATTGCAGGTGAAATAAGGACTAGATATGGAAATATAGAGATATTGATGGAAAGAAATGTTACTAGAAAGATGTCAATGCAAATAATTGTATTATATTAAAAATACTTTTTAGAAGACTAGAAATAAAATAACTTTTAAACCAGTGTAGAGAATTAATGAAAGTAATTGAATATATTCAACAAAAGACAGAAAGGAGGGGGAAAAAAAGAAAAACTATGATAAATAAAGGCTAAGAAAACAAGCATTAGTCCAAAAATAATAGTAATAGCAATAGCTATAACTAGACTAATTTAATCTACTAAATTGTCAGACCAAAAAAAAAAAACAAAGCAAACCAAATATTGCCATTGTTTACTTATTTTCAATAAAATACAATGAATAAAAAAAAATATGATAAGCTGTGTAAAATACCCATCTATATTCATGCCAGATATAATTCCAATCCTCACATCAATGCCAGAAAGTAGACCTATTACTATTTTTGTAGTACGGGCAAGGGAATTGAGGCATAGAGAGATTTGTTACCTTGCTCAAGTCTAGACAGATAGTAAGTAGCAGAGCCAGGTTTTAAACAAGACAAAGACAAATTCCTGCTTCGGGGTCTTGTCTTCAATTACTCTATAATATATACTGGTTAAAATAATAAAAATTAATCTTTTGCAGTAATCTTACCAAAGAATATGAATATAACATTTGAAGTGAAAACCTTAAAAAGAGACAAAAATATTTCCTAATTATAAACACAATTCATGAAAAAGATAATAGTCATGAAACAAGTATGCTTTTTTGCAACATTGCTGCAAGCTCTAAAAGACAAAGTAAGAAAGAAGAAAGAAGAAATAATCCCACAACCAAACTATAAGACTGTAATTGACTTCTCTCAAAAGCTGACATATTGAACAGAAATAGAAAATGAGGTATATTGTATGGGAAAGACTAGATGACTCTGCATATGTTAGAATTTATTATTGCTAAAATGTGTCCTGCCTTCCCTAGCTCTTCCCTATTAGCCAATCACCAATCCTAATGAAGTTGTAATCTTTTCTACCTCATTGATACCAAACTTGGCTATATGATGTATTCTGGTAAAAGCTATGTCTATGTAAAAGAAATGTGCAACCTCTGGGCACAAGCTTTAAGAGGCATCAGACACGCTACCATATCTCCTTTCCCCCTGCCATAGCATCAACAATGTCTCAGATGGACTGCTCCTTCATCCTGGGTCCTAGATGGAAATCGAAAGCCAAATCCATCAGTCATATCATATAAGCAAAAAGTAAGCCATTGTTGCCACAAGACACCACAATTTGGGGGTTATTTGTTATGACAGCAGAAATTGACCCAAGTTGATTGATGCTGCATTATACTAACAAATTATCCCCAAACCTCAGGGCTTAAAGAAAGAAAGGTTATTTCTCACTCATGCTGTTTGCACCAGTGGCTCAGCAGAGGAGACAGTCAATATCTGCCACACGGTTAAGACTCGGAGAATCAGGCGGAGAGAGACCTCCACCATCTTTTGATGCTTTTGAATATTTGAATACTTGACAAACCTGAATACATATTAGGAAGAAAGGGAAGTCTCAACAAACATTGGTACCATATAGACCAAAATTAGAGGTGTCTAATGAAATGTAATTAGAAATACCCACAAAAGACAGCTTAAAATTCCATATTTTGAAATATTTTAGAATCCTGTTTTATACAACTCAAGAATTGAATAGTAAACAGAAAATGGAAATTAACAAATACTTAAAAGTAGGCAAGGGAGGGGTGTCTGGGTAGCTCAGTTACTTACATGTCTGCCTTCAGCTAAGGTCATGATCTCAGAGTCCTGGGATGAATGCCCTGTCAGGCTCCCAGTTCCCCAGGGAGTATGCTTCTCCCTCTCATTCTGCTTGCCTCCACCCCCTTGTGCACACACTCACTCTTTCTCTCAAATAAAAATAATCTTAAGAAAAAAAAGGACAAGGAATATAAGATTTGTTGAATGAAAACAAAGCAATACTTGAAATGTTTATCATTAATTTTTTTAATGAAAGGGGTCAATAATCATGTTTTAATTTAATTCTTTTAAAGATTTTTTTTTTTTAATCTATGAGAGGCACACAGAGAGAGACAGAGACATAGGCAGAGGGAGAAGCCGGCTCCCTGAAGCAAGCCTAGTGGGGGACTGGATCCAGGACCCCTGAGCCAAAGGCAGATGTTCAACCACCAAGCCATCCGGGCTTCTCTCATCTTTTAATTTTAAAACACATTTTAAAATAAATCCAAATAGAGAAGAAAATTGAAAACCCAAAATTAAGCGAACATAAGTATATCAGTGAAAACAGATATATATGCTTTAAAAAAGACTAATAAACAAATTCTGGGCTAGCATTCCCAAGGAAGACAAAAAGAAGAATATAAGTAGACAATAAGCAAGAATGGAAATGTGGCTATAAGCAGAGACAACAGATACATAAGAATATGAGACTATACTATTAATCATTGCTGTAGTCAATCTTTTTATTCTTGGATCATGTCTTTAAGATAAATTTAAATGGTACTGAAAGATCTACCTCTCAAAAGGCACCAGACATTCATAATTTACAGTTGTAGTCTGTATAATAACTTCAAAGAACAGAGGAATAGTTAATTCCAACTTTTACAATTATTCCAGAAAATACAAAAAGATGGATTACTCCCCCAACTCATTTTATAAGCTAGCATAACCTGGATACTAAAACAAATAAGAAAATTAAAATGTAGGCCGAAGTGGGTTAAAATTTATTACAGACAACATAATCACCTACCTTGAAACTTCGAAAGAATGAACTGACAAATATTAGTGCTAAAGTGTGAACTGATGCATCATCAACATACAACAGCCAACGGCTTTGTACATTCCTGAAACAACTAATTCAAAATTATAGCAAGAAAAAAGGATTGTATTCCCTAAAGCTAGAGTACCTTGAAATTAACATAAATGTATTAGGCCTTTATTTCTTATGGAGAAAATATAAATCTTATATTGAAAAAATTAAGAGACCTTAAAAAAGGAAGACAATAAAATTGTGAGGGAGGAAGACCTTCCTCTGCCCTGTGGTCCTTCTATCTGTACTTAAAATCAAATTACCGAGAGAAAGATTAACAGGGGAAAATCCAGTTTAATAGCATATGTATGGGGAATCCTTACAGACAGGAAATTCCAAAGGCAATGAGGCAACATGAAGCTTATGGGAGCTAAAGAGAGGGGAGAGGGAGGGCCTGAGGATACAAAAGAGAAGGAGTCCGTTAGCAAGAAGGTGAGAGGTGATGTTGGAAAAAGTTTGCCTTATTATCAGATTTATAGCTCTCTTCCTGTTACAGGCTCTCCTTCCCAATGTAAAATTAGATACTTGTAGGGATGGCACACAGGTTTTTTTTGTACATACTGAGTTTTAATTACTTTTTTTGGTTTTAAACGATTTTTAACTTAAGATAACCTTTATGCCAAAATGGCCCATCTTGTGGCAGCTTGCCCCAGGCCCCTATAAAATCATACTTCAATATTATGATAGAAGCAGCACTTCAAATCAGTGGGGAGATAAATTTCAATAAATTTTTTGGGGAATATTGAAAATGTTATTAAAATGATAGACCCCTAGATCACACCATTCAAAACAGTAAATTCCATGGAGATTAAGGGCATAAACAAAAAATAAGACAATTCAAAGGTTTTTGGAAGATATGAAAATTTATGCTTCTGCATAGGATATACTTGAAGCAGTCATAGAAAACAAAAATCATAAAGGGTAATAAACATACATGTTTATGATCAAAGGAAGATTTCCTTTGACATTAATAATTATTAAGCCTTAATAATATGGGGACTTGTACTCCCTAGAGGTTACAGGGGGTCTTAAATATGCTCAAATGGTCATATATTTTTGTGAAATATACACTGGCATGATATTTTCATTTCAATTGTTTTAGATGGGGGAAGGACAAATCCAGACCACCATCTGTTTTTATAAATAAAGCTTTATTAGAACACGATGACCACACTCATCCCATTTCCTATTGCCTGTGGATGTGTTGGTGCTACAAGGACAGAGTTGAGTCACTGTGACAGAAACTGTATATCCTTAAGGTCTAAAACATTTACTATTTCTTTTCAGAAAAGATTTGCCAACCTCTCATTTATATCACCTCCTGCCTTATGTTGGGACTGTTGCTGTTATATATGCTCCCATGTCAGGAGGCAGTGAATTAGACAGGGTCACTTGGGGGGTTGGCTAAAGAAGACTTGAATGGAGATTTATATTGACTTTATATTTAATTACATATATTTAGGTAACTTGCAATAACTTCTGTGCATGGAAATAAAATATTATTGAAATTAAAGGGCCAGGAGCCAGTCTGTAAAAATTTATTTCACATACCAGACCGACACAAAAGTTACAGAGGATTTGGTTTTCAAAATGGAAGTTGTCTTCTGTCAGATATATTCTTACTAATGCAGCACTATAATTATAAACACACCACACATTTTTAAAAAACTTTCCCTTGGGAATTCAGTTAAGTAAAATTTATAATTCTGGTGCTTACAGAGCCCCAATTTTAACTGTACGCCAAAGAGTGAGTTTGTCAGGAAAGTCGCAGGTCTTATGCTTCTCAATGTTCAATAATAAAATGAAAATTTTTATCAAACACACTATAGAAAAGATGAAATTAACTTTCTATCCTCTCTATAGAAAATGCTACAAAATCTTTGATGACAAGATCATCCTATACGATATTTATGATATTTATCATGTCTTTTATATCTACAGACTTGTGATTTCTTATTCAAAATATTGACTTTCAAAAAAAAATATTGACTTTCATATTTAAAATTGTTTTTATAATTGTATTTTATATTTATTTGTTGTGTGCGCTGCGGCAGCACAATCAGGGTCCTGAAGATAAGGGGTTGAGGAAAATAAAAGAAAAGAGATGGGGACAGGAGGGACACAGTGGATGATGTCCAAGCAGTGCCAGCTTTATTCAAGGTTTTACAACATTTTATAGCATGAACAAACCAAAGCCAAGAAGGTATTTATTTTTATCAGGTTTGTGAAACTCTCCAAAGTTCCCTTTCTCAGCATGCAAGACAGACTCACGGGTGCCAGAAGACCTTGGTAAATAGATAAGCTTGTTGCTCCAGATGTACACACTTCAAAGGAATATTAGGCATGGTAAACAGACCAGCAAGGACAGACAGACCCTTATTTACATTTATGACCAGGTCAGAATAAGTTTTATCTATTGTGTTATGTGGGCAATCACGTACAAGCGAGCCCTGAGAACCATTGCTCAAGCCCTTTCTCAAGCGTCTACCAACTATTCACCCTTTAGGCTCTCGAGCCTTTTGAGTGAATGAGGGAAGCAAGTCCAGGCCTGGTTTGGTTCAGTTACTCCAACTAGTTCATGATCGCCCACATTTATTTTTTAAAGATTTATTTATTTATTTATTTATTTATTTATTTATTTATTTATTTATTATTTTTTATTTATTTATTTATTTATGAGAGATAGAGAGAGCACGGCAGAGACACAGGGAGAGGGAGAAGCAGGCTCCAGGCAGGGAGCCTGACGTGGGACTGGATCCTGGGTCTCCGGGATCATGCTCTGAACTGAAGGCCACACTAAACTGTGGAGCCACCCGGGCTGCCCTGTATTTTATATTTAAAGAGGCGTTTGGAAATTGCACAACTTTTTGGCCCACAAATCCTGGATCTTTGTGTAGGGAAATAAGAAAGTTTTCATAAGCTTAGTTAAAAGATAAAAGGTAAACTTTAAAGACATTTTCATATATATATCACAGGATTAGTATTAAGGTATCTGGACTAATCATACAAAAAAAATTACAAGACTTTGAATTGAGAAGAAAAAGAAAACCCATATACTTTATAATTGTTATCATCACAAGCAAAACAACCACCCAAACTGGCTTAAACAATGAGAAATTCAACAATAAATTGGCTCCCAGGAGTACCTGGGAGTTGGGGAGGTAAGGAAAACATATTTCAAAAGGATTTTCATATGTTAAGGAGGACCTATAAGATACTATAAAGGCCTTGCCATTGTCAAGTTAAAGATTGTTTTTTCCTCTAGTAAGGCAATAACATTAAGACAACTGGAAGCTTCCTAAGGAATGTCACACATATCCAACCCCGGGCGTGGGGGGAGATGAGGGTGTCAGGGGTGTGTGTGTGTGGGGGGGTGTCTTTGTGCAGTATCAGCTTGTGCTTTGACCTCAGCTATCCTTCTGTTCCTCATCACTGGGGTTTGTTTTCTTTATGGATTCAATGATTGCCAGGAGTATTTGGGGTTACTATTTACATTATCATCACAAAAAAAGGTCCTGAGTTTGCACTGACCCAAAGCACCCACGATCATTCAACTCTACAAAGGACTGATTGGTTTAAATTTGTGTTACCTAAAATCAGTTATTGCCACAAGAGGGATGGGATTACCCTAATTGGCTTCTGCTAATCCCCGTGGATAAAGTTAATTCTATTCAAACAACACAATGGAGAAAGAAGTATTGTGGAGACCATAAAAAACAAACTGGGTAATTAATAAAGGATATAAACACATATTTCCCCAAAAAAAGAGATACACACAAGCTGTAAACTTCAACAGAAAGTTGAGTGATGGGCACAAAGTCATTTATTATACTATTCAGTTCAGGTTTCTTTCTTTCTTTCTTTCTTTCTTTCTTTCTTTCTTTCTTTCTTTCTTTCTTTTTTTTTTTTTTGAAGATTTTATTTATTTGATAGAGAGGGAAAGAGAGACACACACACAGAGAGTATGCAGGGGGGAGGAGAAGAGGGTGAAGGAGAGGGAGAATCTCAAGCAGGCTCCCCACTGACCACAGAGTTGTAAGAGGGGCTCTATCCAGGACCCTGAGATCACAACCTGAGTTGAAATCAAGAGTCTGACACTCAGCTGACTAAGCTACCCAGGCACCTGTCTATTCTGTTCAGTTTGGTAAATGTTTGAAAATCTCCATAATAAAACATTATTTTAAATTTTCCCACCAGGTATTTTTTCTTTATCTGTCAATTTTTATTATGTTTTGAAGCTATGGTATTCAATAAATAAATATTTAGAATTATGATGTTCTTGTGATGAACTGGCCTTTTTATTATTATATTACAAGTTGCTCTTCTTTAAGAATGGTGTAATGGTTTGGGGCTTAAAGTCTATTTTATCAAAAATTAATGTAAATTCACAATCTTTTTTTTTGGCTAGTATTTCCTTGGTATTTTTTTTTCATCATTTGACTTTCAGTCATCTGTGTCTGTGTGCTTTAATTCTCCTATAAACAACATGGAATTGGATTACTTTAGGCTAGCTTAACAATGTTTATCTTTTACCTGGTAAATTTAGTCCATTTACAGTTACTGTTGAAAAAAATGAGAAAAGCAGTTACTACACACAGGTAGGCCTGGCAAAGAATGATGCCAAACCTAAGAGATAGGTTTTGGTATTTCTAGGAGCTCAGCTGGGTTACGATGTTGCCATAGGTCTGTGATCATGATAGAAAAAAAAAAAGAACTTTCCATTAATCATTCTTAGTAAAACAAAAATATCGTCCAAACCAAAAAAAGAACCTAATAATTCCCTTGCCTGATTAGTGCTAGTAACTGCTGTTTCCATACTAATGACGGATTTATAGTCCCCTCTTTATTTCTCCTGCCTCTTAGATAAAATCAAGATACCCTACCAAAGAATTTTAACAATATTCAGTTCAGAGCAAATAAAATCCCAATTCTCCCCCAATTATTCAACATGAACAAATCTTATTATAACTTTTTTCTAAACCCTCCTGGCATAATGTGTGGTTCCTTGTCGTATTCTCTCTTCTCTGTGACAGCCAATAAATGCAACCTTCTTGGCTACAGTGGGTCTCCAATGGTCTTTAGCAGATGGACATTAACAGAATAATCCATAGATATATTTGGATTTATTTCTGCTCATCTTAGTAAGCAGTTTTGTGTCCTATTTTTTATATTTCTCTCTTTTCTTGCCTTTTGGTTTTCTTCATCTCATTCAATATTTCTCTACTTCTAGGCATTCTTTATCAAACCTTTAGCATTTGCCCTATTTTAATGTTTATATTTAATGTATAAGATTATATTTTCCAGGCTTTTATTTATATATAGCCTCTTCCTCACTACACATGAAGTAGACATTATTATTATAATACAATTCATATATGTTGAGTGTATTTAAATATTTATCACTATCTTTGCTAAACACTCCTTTATTCTATCTTCCACTTGGGTTCATTTAACATCCATCTTTTAATTTTTCTTTACAAAATGTAACTTTGGTAACTTTTTTTCATTAATTACTTCATACTTCCTCTTGAAAGATGTTTTACTTATTATAAGATTTTACATTAACTTTCATTTCTTTTAACACACTGAAGGTACTCCAACTGTCTTCAGCTGCCTTTCAGTCACCAGGCTAATTGTCACTTATTTACCGTTAATCAGTCTTTTTTCTCTAGCCATTTTTCAGGATTTTCTATTTTTCTTTGGCATTGGCAGTTTTACTTTAATTGAAAGATTGATTTCTATCTATTCATCTGGCTTGGAGTATGCCAGGCTTCCTAGATCTAAATGCCCATGTCTTTCAAAAAGTCTGGAAAATTTCAACTATTTTATCTTTGGATTTTTGTTTTTTCCTCTATTTTGTTAGCTTCCTGTAAACTATTTAATTAAAAATATTTTAGATCTTCTGATGCTTTTATCCTAGTCTCTTACTCTCCCTTTATATCATCAACCTCTTGAGTGTGTTCTGGAT
Source organism: Canis lupus dingo (assembly GCF_003254725.2). Taxonomy (NCBI): domain Eukaryota; kingdom Metazoa; phylum Chordata; class Mammalia; order Carnivora; family Canidae; genus Canis; species Canis lupus. Next base: position 29,740,432 of record NC_064258.1, on the reverse strand, counting down.
TATTTTCTCAGATTCTTTTTCTAGGACATTTGTCTTCAGCTGCATCACCTCTGGCTGTTTAAACTAATCATTAAGGTTTAAAATTCAATTATATTTCCATTATAGTAGTTCTATTTGTTAATGTTTGCTTGTTCTGTAATCAAAATTTTATATTCTCTTATTATTTTTAAAGATATTAAATATAGTTTTAAAAATTTGTGTCTAAATCCTTTATCTGAAGCATTTGTCATTCTGTATATATAATCCTTAATTCTCCTGGATCCTAATCTTGATGCTTTTATCCTGACCTGCTTTATCATTTTTAAAAAAACATTTTATTTATATTCATGAGAGACACAGAAAGGCAGAGACATAAGCAGAGGGAGAAGTAGGTTCCGTGCAGGGAGTCTGATATAGGACTTGATCCCGGGACACTAGGATCACACCCTAAGCTGAAGGCAGATACTCAACCACTGAGCCACCCAGGCATCCCCGTTTTATGATTTTTTACTATAAAATGCCCTTTAACTTGGAACTTTGTGGAATTCTTTGAAACCTGAATTAGCTTGGAGTTCCTTCAAAAAGAATTTGCATTTGTTTCTGCTGAACACCTGTAATTACTACCAACCAGTGACAACTTTAACATAAGTTTTATATTTGAAGCTTTTCAAACCATAATGCTAATATAAATTTAGACTACAATCCTGTAGGAGGCCTAGCATATAAATATGAATTCTCAGGGCATATTTTTATCTCTCTACCCACTGCCAGAATCCAAATACGCAACCTATCTTGCTGTCTCCTTTTTTGATAAGGGTTTATTTTTTTTTTTAAGGGTAGAACTCTTTACCTTTCCAGCTTTATTTATGAATTTTGTCTTGTATTCCCTACCTTCCTTGGAAGCAATGAAGTCATCAAAAGAAGCTTTAAGGTCTCTAGAGGATTGCTAGAAATATTCATTTTAAAACCCGTGTAGGCATTGGCTTACCTCCTAGAGTTCTGTGAATTTCTTATTTTGTGTCAACTCAGTAATATCTTTTAAACTTAATTTATCCATACATTTAGTTACTTTAAGTAGACTGTTTAGGAAACCTAGTCTGTCATATTGCTAGATTCAGAGACCCAGCTTAATATCTCTAAATGTAAAAGGCATGACAAGTGTAAAGGCAATCCATGGGCACCAGTGGGGCTCAGTGGTTTAGCTCAGGTCGTGATCCCTGGGGTTCTGGGATTGAGTCCCTCATCAGGCTCCCCATAGGGAGCCTGCTCCTCCCTCTGCCTATGTCTCCTCCTTTCTCTCTGTGTCTTTCATGAATAAATAAACAAAATCTAAAAAAAAAAAAAAAAAAAAAAAAGGCAGCTGTCCAGGACTAAGCTATGGCAAGGATTCTGGCGTTCAGGATAACATCTCATAAACTGTTTTCTTTGGAAGCTAATGTCTTACACAATTTTGATCAATGTTCTTCCAGAAAAGGTGGTTTAGTGACAGAAGATTAGGGAAATTCTTCATGTACTTTTTCCATCTTGGAGAGACTTATTCATAAGTCTTAACATAGGGAGGCTACTGAGAAGTCTTATAATAAAAGAATCCGATGAAGTGTGTTTAAACAAATATTTTTCAACCATACTTCATCAAAGAATCTATTTTTGCAGAACAACACTGATGACCATAGGACATCGTTTGGAAAATACTGGTGCAAGGGAATATGAGCATTAATCTGTCCTCTCTTTGACAGAACAAAATATAGTTTCTTCATATGAAGAGGCATATTAAGGATGGGAAAATAAAGGTGATGGAAGAAGGAGTGTTAGGGTATGTGTGAAAGTTCTGTGGAGCAAAAGAGGGATTACTATTGAGTACTATTAGAAACGTTAGTGCTGCTTTTCTATAGGGGCTGTCATGAGGACCTAGGAAAAGTTAAAAAATAACTTAGTTCTAGAGGGAGGAAAAAGGCAAATATACAAATAAAAGAAACTGTCTAAGAGATTTGGGCTGATTAATCCATTTTGCATGATCAAGAATTTATCTCCGTATGCAATGATGAAGAGCTTAGAAGACCTAAGTTAAGTTTTGGCATCATTTCCCCCTTTATCCTCTGTCTCTTGCTTCATCTCCACATTTATAAAATTAGCCATACTTCCCTGCCCCTTCTGCCTCTCAGTTTCTGTGATAATAATCAAGAGACATATAAGAATAGACATATTCCCACTCAGGGCTCTGTAGGAACCTCACTTTGAATTAATCCACAGAGGGCTAATTCATTAGGAAACACTTGTGTCCTTTATATAAGAGTGTCGAGATTGAGTTGGGGGAGGGGAGAAGGGCTATAGCGATGTGCCAACATCTCCTTTCATGTCATTTCTTCTGGAAAGTATAAGACAATCTTGAGCTTCCTTGAGTGTAGATTGGGTAGGAACCACAAAAAGTAAGGGATTATGGAGAAGTGGCAGCAAGTTAGGAGCTAAGAAAAGCCATAAGGAGATGGGCAGGTTTGAGGCAGTTCCCAAGAATAGAAAGATTATTATTGCTCATCCTCACAGCACTGAAAAGCCCTCCAGAGTGGAATAGCTGCATAGACTATTTAGAAAGAAAAACTGACAATCGCCCTTATGCTGAGGGTCTTCAAGCAACTGTTGGGTTTTGAGATTATGTTCATGGTGATTAAGGAGGAACAAAAGCCAGGGGAACCCAAATAAAATCCAAAATAAAATTTCTTCTACAAACTTGGGAGCTGGGAAAGGCCCAATCATGGAAACTGAATAGAAAGTCCCTGACCATGTGGAAAATTTGTTTTTGAAAAATTATATCCTCATATAGGCCCATATATTGTGGAGTATAATTCACACCCCCTACAGCAGCTGTGAACAAATTAGGATTGATTTTGACAATAATTGGACTGAAAGGTCATTTCTAAACAAGAGCAACAATAGGAGCCAATGTAATTCTATCTTCTAACAGGTTATTATGCTTTTCTTAACTTGTTATTTAAAGTTGCATTTCTCCTATCTTAGTTTTTCCCACTTCCTTTGCGCTTCCTCCCCATTCTGCTTACTGCTTTATGACATTCTATACAATCACTAATTCAATTTATTTATTGTTTATTTTCTGGAACTGGAAAGGGTAGGGATTTTTGTCTATTTGGCCCACTAATAACCCTCAACGCCAAGAAGATTGACTGATATTTGGCAAGATTCCAGTAAATACTTGATGAATAAATAAGCATTTGATAAGAAGAGAACACACAGTTTTTGAACTAAGGGGAGCATTTAGTTTTGTTTTCCAGAGAAAACACCTAAGTTGGTTTTAGGCAGAAGCAGAAGGATTTGCAACTCTTATGTCAATTTATGTGAATGCAATAACATTCCTCAGGGGTATAAAAGCCCAGGTAAACAAAACAAAAAAATAAAAACAACTTCCATTTTTCTCCTTCACATTTCACACTGTAAACACAGTAAATCTTCTGTAACTGTAATTTCATGAAAAAGTGAGAAAGAAGGGGCAAACAATCCAGCCAAACTAAACAAATATAAACAACCTAGCAAACTTTCATTTTCATCTACTATGTGTCAAGCTAAATTGGCCTCTGTGTATTATTTTAATTAAAAATTATCCTCTTGAGTACAAATGAGAAAGAAAAATGTAATCATTGGCCAACCTATAAATTACTTTAAACAGTGTTTCTGGAAACTTAATGCTGATGGCATATTCTGTTTGTTAATAGTCCTCTACTTCAGAGAAAATTACTCTCTGTCATTTGCTTAATTTGCTATGCGGTACACATTGACTTATTTAGATCGAATGGTATTGAGTTAAATATGAACTTTGAACATTTCCAGCTACATTACTAAGAATCCTTCTCTGGCAAGTTTTAGTCTTAAGAAAATACAGCTAAGGGACACCTAGGTGGCTCAGACAGTTGTGTGTCTGACTCTTGATTTTGGCTCAGGTCATGATCTCAGGGTGTGAGATCGAACCCTGTGTTGGGCTTGGCACTCAGCACAGAATCTGCCTGAGATTCTCTTTCCCTCTCCATCTGCCTCTCCTTCACTGTGCACAGGCTCTCTCTCTCTAAAATAAATAAATCTTTTTTTTTTAAAGAAAACACAGCTATTTTTTCCCAACATTTCTTCCTATAAGACACACACTATATACTTACATGCACACCAATTTGGATAACACATGTTTTCTGCCCAATTTTATATTCACAGGTAATTAAGTACTGTGAGATTTTATTTTGCAATTGTTCTTAGCCATCTGCTGAAAACAGTTATTTACAAAAAAAAATTATTGACATTCTCTTAATTAGCCCTACTTTTAAGAAAAACTTTAAACCACAATTTTTAATTATAGAGTCTCTAAAACTCAAAGATTTAAATGATTTTACATCTATGCTTCACTGAGTGCTAGAGGACGAAGAGCAGGAAATAACTGTCCGTGAAGAAAATAATTCTAAATCAAGGTTTTCAAAATGTCAAAAGATTGAAAATGAAATGATTACAAAATAACTTCCAGATTCCTGACAAGCTCTACAGCTTAATAAAATTAAATAGTATTAAACGTTTTTCACAGCCTGACATTACCGTGCTCATGATATCTCTATAAAATAATGGTGTGAGATAGTCAAATCCATATTTGCTATCTAGCATTTGGCTGCATAGTCGTAGTTAATTAATCAATAGACAAGAATGGTTTTAGAAAATAGAAAACATACTTCATTGAAAAGAATACTGATGTGATAGAATAAAATCTACTTATTACCACCTTATCTTATATATACAAATTCCTTCTGAAGTTAGTGTTCTCAGCTTATGACCACCCTTTGTTACTGTCTTTATTCAAATTTGAGTATTTTGCCATTATAACCCATTAATTCTGTTTGTACTATATTCAGCCCAGAAGGAAGAGAAGTGGAAGATGACCCCTCCTGTAGGCTGAGGGATTCAACGTTTCACTTAGATAACACTTGAAGCCATAAATTCCAATTTACACCTAACAAAATTAGCCACACTTTAAATGAGAAATATGTACAAAGACACTTGAAAGAAAAATCACTAAATTTTGAGAGTTTAAATTTGATAAATCTGTTTGGAACAGAGAAATGATAATAAAATCAATTTACACTGAATAAAATAGATGAGAATGATAGGGAGCTGGAGATATTAATTTAGAAGTGATTTTTCAATTTACTTCTCTACAAATTAGAAAGCTTACTAAATTTCAATCTTCGAAATCAAGGTTCTGTCTGTTTTGCAATAAAATAATACCTTTTGGGTTGTTTTGCTATTAATGATGATGTTCAAATTGAGATGATCCATTGAGCATTTTGCCTGATAGTATACATATGCAGGAGAGAAACAAACTGAAATCTTCATAAGAAGACCCTAAAACTTGATTTTTTTCTTCAAACTTTTTACCTCTTCATTAATAATTTTGTTTCCAGTCTTCTCTCATATCCTTGACTAACTGTACCCCTCCATAATTTCAGTTTCAATCATCCATTCTCTGGCTACTACCTTCAATCTTTCCAGATTACATCCTTTTATAGTTAATTCACAATGGCTCTTAAGACTGGCGTGCTCTAATCTGATGTTACCTTTTAGTCACCATCTGCTTGTACTTTCCCTCAGTTTACTCTCCTGTTAGTTCTACTCAAAACAGTCAGGCTCCCTCCATGAGATCTTTGTACTTGCTACTCTTGTTCCCTGGGTGGCTCTTACTCAGGCATCCCCTTAGATGATGAATTAGTTTTCTATTACCCCTAAAAAACTTTCTATTAAGTTTTTTTTGCTTAGAACAATCAATATTTGTGATCTCACACAGTTTCTGAGGATCAAGAATCTGGGAGTGGGTTCTGTCTCAGAGAGGAGAGGGTTTTTTGTGAGGTTGCAGTTAGGCTGTTGGCCAGGGTTGTAGAGTCTGAAGATGTGATGAGAACTGAAGAGTTTGCTTCCAGATTTTGTTGGAAAGAGGCTTCAGTATCTCCCCACACAGGCCACTTGACAGGGTTATTCGTGGCAGGTTGTGTTCCATGAATCACTGAATCCAGCTTACACTCAAGAGAAAGGATTCAGTTCCACCTGTTTAAGGAAAGAGTATCAAATAATTTGATGGCATATTTTGTTGTTGTTGGCATATTTTAAAAACCATCCAGGCTCATCTCTCATATCCTTGAAATCTCTACTCCAATCCCACCTTATTAGCAAGAGTTTTATTGTCCCCTTTATATAAAACAAGACGCCTTTCCCCTAGGCACTTCCCCTAACTGCTTCATTTGCTTCTTAATGTTTATTACCATCTAACATATTAAATATTTATTTAATTATTTGTTAATTTTTTGCCTCCTCCAACCCCCAGTATGTAAGCTCCAATAGGAGAAGAAATTTATGTATTTTGTTTATTGCTATATTCCCAGCCCTTCAAAGAGTACCTGGCATAAATGGACAAAATCAATAAATATCTACTGAATGAATAAATGAATAATAAAAAAACATATGTTCTGTAGCTACTGAAAGATGCTAATTGGCTTTTGGTTGGCTTTACCTTAGCTTCTCCTTGTGTTCATTCTTTGCTGCAAGAAACACCCAAGAGGTCAGGAAATTTGCCTCTGCATTATTCAGGAGTACATACAATTATCAGATCCAGGCTTTCCCTCAGGCTGCAAATACAATAATAGCATTAGTTGTTTCTGACACAGGGACATAGTCTCCCGAATTCTCAAATCAAAGGTCTGATTTTTATTTTACAGAAGGAAAAGGAAAATGGAGGGGAGGGAGAGGTTCTTCTCTCCTTCTTCTTTTTCTTCTTCTTCTTCTTTTTTTTTTTTTTTTTTGAAAAAGATAAATATTCCGGCAATTATGTGCATTTGTGAATCACTCTAATTTCAGCTTCAGTATTCAGATGAGTGGCAGGACAATCTATGTTTCTCTTGATTCCCTTCCCCAATAAAACATCTGGCTACATACTAGAATTTTCATTAAAGGAGCACAGGGAGCTTCAACATAATTCATCTCTAAGTCTTTTTCTGGCAAGTCCTTGTATGAAACAATCTTCCCTTTAGTATGAATCTGATACTCTTTCTCTGGCATAAGAACTACATTCATCTGGTGTAATGAAGGTTTGTTTTTGAAAAGAAGGACCTTTTGCCAACAAGATGAGAGAGAATGTGGGGGAGGATGGATGTTATATTGTTAGAGGATGATATATTATTATTTTCAAAACTCTGAGGAGAGAGACTCAACCTTGTCAGCTCTGATTTATGTTTGTTCATTTTGTGATTCAATAAGAAGGTCAGGTGAGCTTTACTGAAATGTTTTGTTATATATTTTTCTACTGAGTGCAATGAAAAGCATCCTACACCCTTGACCTCACTCCCCATTTCTACTGTTAAGAGTTAAGCATTGATTGAATGGAGGCTGCATATCATTATTCTAAAAAGTTATTCATTCATCTATATATTCACCTGAACCAAATTGGCTGAACAAGCCTGGGGGGACGAGGTCCTTGAGAGCAGATTATTAATGGAGAGATTAGGGTATATCTTTGGAAAAGTTTTAAAACTCACTTTATGGGGAAGCTAAGTTTTGAGCAAAATCTCAAAATATTTTACTATTTATGAAGGTTTGTCTACAAATCCATGAATCACAAAATCTCCCACTTAAAAGCAAATATAGAAGCATACCCTATTGAAAAACATAAAATTCAGAGCTGAAATGTAACTGGATTATTTTAGTGTGACTTGGGTTTGTAAACTGGTAGAGCAGTAAATGAAAAAACATGTAGAAAAGTTCATAAAGTATCTCTAACACAAATGGAAAAGTGTATATGTAACAGTAATATTTCAAAATAGTAAGAAAAGGAGATGAGATTGTTAAAAAAAAATAGTGTTGGAACAACAGTTTAGCAGTAAGGAAAAATAAAACTAGAGATGTAATTCAGCCTTTATACCAAAGATAGTTACATAAATATGAGTCATTTTGCTGATATGTTCATGGGAGTAAGGTCTTCTTAATCGGGACCTACAACCTAAGAACCATAAAGAGTAAATTTAATAAATTTAATATTATAAATGTCCTGGTTTTATTATATGTGCATGTGTTTGTGTATGTGTGTCTCCACTGCATTCTCTTCCTCAAAACTTGTCTTTTTACTCTCTTTGTGGACTTTCGATAAACAAGACTTCCTAATTTTAATAAAATTAAATTCTCAAATATGTTCAATTCTGCTACATTCTATTCAAAGGTTTTTACCCACCCCAAACCCACAAGGGTAATTTTCTTTGTTATTTTGTAGAAGCTTTATTATTTTACCTTTTACAACTAGATCTAACTTCAGTGAGAGTTAAATGTCATGATTAATTATTTCCATGATTATTTAATTAATCTAATATCATTTCTTGATAATTCTTTGTCCATCAACTTTGTGTCAAATTACCACAAATTAAGTAACAATGTATATACAGGTTTATTCTAGGCTTTCATTCTATTTTCTTAATCTGTTTAACTAAAATTGTTCCAATATCATACCATATTTTTCTTACCTTTTTGCTTTCACTAGGACTTCTGGTGTATTATTGAATAGAAATGATGATAGCATTTCTTCTTGTTTGATTTCTTTCCTCAATAGAAAGTTTCAATATTTCATAACTAAACATTCTTTTAAATTAATGTTTTTAATCAGATTAAGGAAGTCTTCAAACTTTGGTTTTAAAATTGTTTTAGATATTTCTGGACCATTGTATTTTCATATACACTTTAAAATTAGCATATTAATTCTTACTAAACATCCTATCAGGATACTTATGCAATTGTATTGAATCTGTAGGTCAAATTGGGGTGAATTCAAATCTTTACCATAATGAGTTTTCTTATCCATGAACATGGTATGCTCCTCCATTTATTTAGGTCTTAAAATTTCTTTCAATTAAGGTTTTTAATTTTTATGTTAAGAGTCTGGCATATTTTCCATTATATTTATTTCTAAGTAGCTTATATTTTATTTACTACTTCAAACATTGGTAAGTATTCAGTACTAAAGCAATCTAGGGCTAGAGTTTTCTAAATGAGAAATTGTAGTTTTTCATAGACTTCAGATACTTCAGGTTTTCATATTGGTTTTCTATAATATCTGGTAAGTTTTTATTTCATAAGAATTTTCTAATACACATAAATTTACAAATATATCTTCTTGATATTTATAAAAAGCATTGTGTAATGTTTATGTCAGATTTTGAAAGTTCTTGATCATTAATTCTTTTCATATTTCATCTGTACTATCCTTTCTCCTTTCCTTCTATAACTTCACTTGCATACATATTATGTGCATGTGCCATATGTCTTTCATGCTAATTCAATATTTTACATAATTCTCTTTTCATGATTCATTTGGTTATTTTATGTTGACTCATGTTTTATTTCATGTTCTTTTCCATATGTATTTTTAATTATAGTTGTCATATATCACTTTTAGGTTTTCTTGTGTTTCATCTTGTAAATTATTTTCTTGAACATATGTATAACAATTATTTTAAAATCTATGTTCCTGCTTCTCCCTCTGCCTACCTCTCTGCCTTTCTCTGTGTCTCTCATGAATAAATAAGTAAAATCTTAAAAAAAATAATAACTGCAATATATGGATCACTTCTGGGCTTTGTTTCATTTGTGGTTTATTTAAATATTATAAATATACTATTTAGGGCAGCCCGGGTGGCTCGGCAGTTTAGCGCCACCTTCAGCCAAGGACCCGATCCTGGAGACACAGGATCTAGTCCCACTTTGAGCTCCCTGCATGGAGCCTGCTTCTCCCCCTGCCTGTGTCTCCGCCTCTCTGTGTGTGTGTGTCTCTCATGAATAAATAAATAAAATCTTTAAAAAAATAAATATACTATTTATACCTTAAAAATATTTTAGTATTTGCTCCTAGTTTTACAAAATACATCTTTAACACATTGCAGTCTCAAATAATATTACGCCACTTCAGACACAATGTAAGAAATTCATAAGAATACACTTTCATTCCTTCCTGTCCTTTATACTATTGTCAAATATTTTACATTTACATGTGTTAAAGATTCTATAATACACTATTAAATTTTTACTTTAAAAGTCCATTAGCTTTTAATTGAATTTTAAAATGAAAGCAAATATTATATTTTTTTCTCACAATTACCACCTTTGGCACTTTCTATTAATTTGTGTAGATTAGTGGTTTTTAGTAGGGGAGTAGGTATAATTTTGACTTCCAGGAAGTTTGGCAGTATCTATAGACATTTTTGGTGGTGAGAGCTTTTCTGGTGGGTGCAAGGGGTTTGCTACTGGCAGTTACTGGGTATAGGCTAGAAATGCTGAAGATAGGCTATAGTGAGCATGACATCCTTCTTCACAAAGAATTATCTCGCTTTAATGTTAATAGTCCCAATTTTGGGAAACTCTGGTGTGAATCCAAGGTTCCCCAGAAAATATAGAAGATCTGTAGTTTAGTGAGATATAGGTGAGATGGTGATGGATAATCAGTTTTGTCTGTAAAATCTTATCCTCACCTGCATTTTTGAAACATATTTTCATGAGGTATAAAATTCAACAATTAAGAATATTTTATTTTAACACTTTAAAGAACTAATTTCTTTGCTTTCTGATTTGCATAATTCTGTCAAGTCTTCAGTCATTATTCCACTATGGGTAGTAAATATATTTTTCTGGCTAATTTTAAGATTTTCCCTGTACTTCTTGGTTTCAGCAATTTGATTATATGGTATGTCTTTTTTTTTTTTTTTTTTTTTGTGATGATTCTATGTATTTATTTGAATGAAAGTGAGAGCACAGCAAGGGGAAGGAGGGCAGAGGAAGGAGAAACAGACTTCCTGCTGATGAGCAGGGAGCTGGATGCCGCTTAATCTCAAACCCCCAAATCATGACCTGAGCCAAAGGCAGACACTTAACTCACTGAGCCACCCAGATGTCCCTAAAAATATTTCTATATTGAATTTTTTCATCTTTAGGAGTTATGTTTGGGTTCTTTTATATTTCCCATTTCTATCATTATGTTTATGGTTTCCTTTATGATCTTAAGCATATTTACAATAGCTGTTTTTTTTAAAAAAAGATCTTATTTATTTATTCATGAGAGACACAGAGTGAGACAGAGACACAGGCAGAAGGAAAAGCAAGCTCTTCGTGGGAAGCCTGATGCGGGACTCCATCCCAGGACCCCAGGATCATGACCTGAGCCAAAGGCAGATGCTCAACCACTGAGCCATCCAGGTGTCCTACAATAGCTGTTTTAAAGTCCTTGTCTGCTATTGCAGTTGTGAGACCACCTCAAAGATCTTTTACTACTTGGAAAATAATTGACTAAGGGCCCAAACAGCTGCACTTTGAAACCATACCAGATTTCCACCAAAGCCATGTCTCTCATAGGTTGCTCTTGCTGATGACTAAGTGTGGCTGAGCTACCTAGGCAGGTTCATTCCTGAGAGAAAGGCATGCTTTAGTTAGGTGGCTTTGACTCAAAGATAGAACAATGATTTTACCAAAACTTTCTTAGACCACATGACAATAGGAGTTTTCCACTCAATCTTCTCTTTCTCCTACCTTCACTTGGAGTCACACTTTAATTATAGTCTGATTCCATTCCCAGCCTTCCTCAGCTTGCTCCCTATTTTCTTTTACAGGTATAAATTCTGATAAAATCCTTTCACCTTCAATCTCATCGTAGTATCCTCTTGGAAGACTCAATATTTGCTAATTTTATCTTCTCCTTCATTTCTCTGTTTCTTTAGTTTACCAATTTTCTCTTATTAATTGATCAGTTTTATCTATTACTTCACATGCTTATTAATTCTTTTATTCAATGTTAGATATTTTGAATTATACATTGTTGAAATTCCTGGATTTTCTTGTATCCTAAAGGAGTGCCAGAATCCAGTCAGAAAGCAATTAAATTGCTTAAAAAACAGTTTAATCTTGCTTTTAATATGTTAGGGAAGTTTTATAGTAACTTTCCCTCAAGAGTTAATTCAATCTTAAGAGTTATGTTTTACTCTTCTGGAGTCTTCATTAAAGGCCTCACATTCCCAACAAGGGCTCTTCAGTGTAGCTTGTAGAAGTTCAGAAGATTCTCAAGTGTGCATGGACCCTGGAGATTGTTTTTTAATTTTTTTTTTTGGGGGGGGTGAGTTGGCTTATAGTTCCCCAGTAATTTGCTTTCCCTGATGCTGTTATTTGCCTGGCTTCCTGGACTTTCCCCTAGAAAAGTAGAGATTGGTGTTTGACAAAAGACTAATGAGGTCTCTTTTACATAGTTCTAGAGCTCTTTCTCTGCTTAGCTCCCTCTTCTCTGGCATCCTGGGCTGCAAAATTTAGCCCCTTCATTCTCCCTGCATTCATTATATGTTTATTCTCTTCAAGAACATCTCTGAGCTCTGAGTTCCCCTCTCTTCATCACAAATCAGAGACTGATCTGAGGAAATAAGGACAACTGTGAGACTTATTTTATTTATTTCCATTATTTTAAAAATTATGGGCCTTTGCTGATGTTGTTCAGTGTCTGAAAAGTTGTTTTTCCTTGTTCTTCAATTTTCAAATTAAGACAGTAAAGATTATGTTATAGAAGTTACTCCTTCATAAGTGGAAAAAGAAATCTATTGTCTACATTTTTATCTTGGTTTTTAGGCATTTGGTCCTATCTTTTATTGCCTGTTAACTTTTATTCAGTATAGACATAGCTAAGAGATATTGTGGATTTAGTTCCAGATCACCACAATAAAGCAAATATCATAATAAAGTGAGTCAATTTTTTTGGTTTCCCAGTGCATATAAAAATTGTGGAAATTAAGGAGTCAATCCCATTTACAATTGCACCCAAAAGCATAAGATACCTAGGAATAAACCTAACCAAAGAAGTAAAGGATCTATACCCTCAAAACTATAGAACACTTCTGAAAGAAA